>NC_089782.1:26488121-26510621 GCF_040412425.1 Macrobrachium rosenbergii
TCAGTTTATTTATGAAAGCTGAACTTCATATATAATTAATGTTAGTAAAATACATATCTAAAATATACCTCTCTTCTTCTCTCTCTCTCCTCTTCTTCTTCTTCTCTCTCTCTCTCACTAAAGAGTCAAATAGATTATACCATCATCCAAGGTCGAAGATTTAATGTATTGGAAAGCAGAACTTCGCGTTTCAAGTCAGTCCCGTTTTATCAAGTTAAAAAAGTTTTGCCTTTTAGAAATTTGCTTTCTCTCCGTGAATCGCCCTCGTCTTTTACTGTAATTTATTGAGAGAGAGAGAGAGAGAGCGAGAGAGAGAGAGAGAGAGAGAGAGAGAGAGAGAGAGAGAGAGAGAGAGAGTCTTTATCAGGGTTATTCATGGGATTCCTTAGTCAAGAAAGAATTGGATTTGGATGTCGCTGCTGGACTCCGGGAGTTTATGGTCGTTGGTTTGTGCGTTTCAGCCGGAAAAGAAGTGGATGAAAGGTGGGTGGCGCAATGGAATGGAGCGATTTTTATTTTGGGGGAGCGTGACCTCGTGCATTGTCTCTCAAGTAATTATAATTTGATGTTTTATGGTAGTGCTTTAATTTTAGACACGAATAATGAACTTTTCCTTAAAACTTATCAATTTTATCGCATTTTCTTTCTTTTTCAGCTTTCCAAATTATTCTTTCTCTTTCTGTCTGTTGATTCCAGATTATTTAAGAACACTCAAACGTCTCTTTAAAATACAAATATTTTCGTACATTCTTTCTTCATATTTATTCCAATTTAATCTTTTTTCTTTGTTTGATCATTTATGACCATAGAAGCTTTCCTGCGGCGATTCCAGTTTAACATCAGGTAAATCAGTTAATGAACCGGTTCTCAATGGATCTCGGCGGAGCACAGCTTATGATGTATATTTCTGTTTATTGCTTGACTTATGTCTCACCTCGTAACTGGTCTCATGGTCTCATTCAGTCACCGCTTGATATATCAGGCTAATCAGGAGTCTTTCACCTTCTCCATATTAGAATTCGTCGAGAATTGTCTGAGTGCGTTTACTGGAAGAATAAGAAGTCGCCTAGTTTAGTAAAAATGGTTTCTTTCTTGAATCATAGTGATCGGTAATGGGTCTCAACGAGGCTGGAGGGGCCAGTTGGAGAGGTGAGGAATTAGGCCAGAAATTGTAAAAATAGTCAGTTGATCAACGTTCTAAGGTTAGATTCGCAAAAAAATCCATTTCATTCATAACTTAACAGCATTTTCGAAATACCGAGTTCGTTTAAACTTCCTTGACTTCAGATGCATTTTTCCCGTAGTGGGCTAGTGCTGTCAGTGCACCTCACGTGGTGCACTGCAGGCATTACTCAATGGTCTTTGCAGCGTCCCCTCGGCCCCTACCTGCAACCCCTCTCATTTCTTATACTGTACCTCCGTTCATTTTCTCTTTCTTCCAGCTGACTTTCCACCCTCTCTAACAGTTGTTTCATAGTGCAACGGCAAGGTTTTCCTCCTGTTACACCTCTCAAGCCTCCTTACTGGCTGTCTGTTTCCCTTTCAGCGCTGAATGAACTCAATTATCCCAGCGCTTGGCCTTTGACCTAAATTCTATATTCTCTTCTATTCTGTTCTAATCAGATGCATTTCTTGAAGTAAGATTGAACTTGTAATTGAAACTCAGTGACTTGAGAATTTAGCCTTGGCTCACAGAAGTCACTGAAGATATTGATATTGATCATTTCCAAGACTTACTTGTACGAGATAATGGGGTTACTCACCCTGAAGTACACCATGCTCCGAAATTCCTTGTACTATAGTTACATTATCACTATAGATATATATAAGATTCGTATTATACCGTGTTATTCTCATGAAACATTTAGGAGTGATAACATTTCTTGTGTAACTTGTGTGTATAAATTTGACCTGTGTGACCATGAATCTGCTGAATTTACTGTTGCGGTTAATAGAGGCACCATGGATTTTTCTAGATACAGATTCAAATTCAATTATATATATGTATATATATATATTCATATGTGTATACATATTTTATATATATACGTATATATATATTTATGTATAGATTCAAATTTAATATATATATTTATATACATAAATATTATATATTTCTGACTCACATCAGGATCGAACCCAGGTCTTTCAAATGAAAGACCAGATCACTGCCAACCAGATCACACAATTCATAAAAGAAGTTGGAACCTGAGTACAACTGTACCCAAGGAATTACCTGGGCAGGCTAACTGCTTGCATACCAGCGTGTTTTCCCCAACACCCGACTCTCCAGCGACCCAGTTGAAAGCATTTCAATCGAATTATCCTTTCTGAGTGACTGTGATAGAAATATCAGCACAGTTACGAGTGGAACAGAAAAAATTTCTAACTCACATCAGAATCGAACCGTTGGTTCGATCCCGATGTGAGTCAGAAATTTATTTCTGTTCCACACGTATTTGTGTGTTGATATTTATATATGTATATATATATATTTATATAATATATATACAGTATATATATATATATATATATATATATATATATATAATATATATATGATTATAACCTGTATATATATATACAGATTCAAATTCAATATATATATATATATATATATATATATATATATATATATATATATATATATATATATATAGAGAGAGAGAGAGAGAGAGAGAGAGAGAGAGGTATATGATAATCTAAGTTATTTTTATGATTCATAGCTTCCGGTAATGCACCCCGAACGTATAATTTATGAGCCGTTAACAATAGCCGTGATTTACGGGAAAGCTTTCCTCCACTTCGTATGTGAGAAAATATTACCTATTTTTCGTAATGTCCCAGTTTCGATGTATACTTTTTATCTTTTTATTTATTTCGCCATTTTTCTTGTTTATCTTACTGCAGAGCATGCTATTTTATCAGTATTTTTTGGCTGTGTTTGACCTATTTTCCAGTTAGCTTGTAAAGTCCCCCCTCAACGCGTTCTCTGTGGAGAACATCCCGTTTTCTGCGGTGCCTTTCCACGACCTAAGGTCGAGCGGAATATATATTTATCATCACAATTGTAAACTGTGTATATGTTGCCTTTCCAAGCAATCATGTATAATGTACAAGTAACAAGTTATTTATTTTATATGTCAGACATTGTTTATCACTACGCTCTCTGTATGAACCTGTCCTGTTTTTAAGGAACTAGTTTGACCTCAGGTCAACTGTAAATCCTTGTACCAGCGGTTTCTGCGAACTACTCAGACGTCCGCATCCCGCTTTATAAGCAGCTCATTTTTATCAATAAATTTACGGGCTGCTCTAGGAGCAAGAGCCCGCGCTGGCACAAGGCCAGCTAAATCTAAAACAGCAACAACAACCAATAAATCAGCAGTACTTGTCTCCTTGCTCATTATTTTGCACCTATCTCACCAGCTAAGGTCATACTGTGCTCAGCAGCGGCTGTGTATTTCTCTTCACATCAAATCCATTCGTAGTATGCTCGAGCTTTTAAGGGATAGTCTGTGTCCTTCACTCCCGTAGGGGGGTAATGCCGTCAGTGCA
Source organism: Macrobrachium rosenbergii (assembly GCF_040412425.1). Taxonomy (NCBI): domain Eukaryota; kingdom Metazoa; phylum Arthropoda; class Malacostraca; order Decapoda; family Palaemonidae; genus Macrobrachium; species Macrobrachium rosenbergii. The sequence goes on from NC_089782.1 coordinate 26,491,680, forward strand.
CCTCGTGTGGTGCACTGTAGGCATTGCTTAAGGTTCTTTGCAGTGTCTTCGGCTCCTAGCTGCAACCCCTTTCGTTCCTTGTACTGTACCTCCTTTCATATTCTCTTTCTTCTATTTTACTCTCCACCCTCTCCGAACAATTGGTTCTTAGTGTAACTGCGAGGTCTTCCTCCTGTTCCAGCTTTCAAACCTTTTACTGTCAATTTCCATTTCAGCGCTGAATGGCCTCATAGGTCCCATTGCTTGGCCTTTGGCCTAAAGTCTATATTCAGTTCAATTCAAGTTTATGTCCTTCATGAGGATTCAGTGTGCCCGAGCCGGGTCCTCCAAAGGAATACATATTTCCTTGGTATCTACTGGAATCTTCCGAGGACACTTTCTTTTGGAGGAATAATAGTGAAGAAGGTAATGCTGTAATGAAGGGTAATAAAAAAAAGGTAATTTATTTTGCCTCTGATATTAAAAGTAAATTTTCGTATCGTTTGGTAACGTTAAGGCTTTTTCGAAGAGGTTGAATTTGTAGAATGAGTTATGTTAATTGTTACTGGAATATAGTAATTATTAATTACCTCCAGGATTATAACTTCTGAGTTTATCTGAATTTTTTTGTGTGGTTATAAGAAGAAATACTTTCAGCATCAAAGCTCAAACTCATTACTGAAACTTAGTTCTTTTACCACAACAAACATGACTGCTGTTTTTGTACATCAGACGGCACCCTTTTTATAGCATGCTATAAAGCCCACATGCGCACACACTCACGTACACTCACGAACACAAGGGGGATCTCGTGCTATTCAGATTGACCTTTTAATCATAACTTTGCTCCTTCTGTTTCTAAGTTATTGCGAAGTTTCGCCATAAACCGGGATGAATTGCTTCAGACTGACTTGGCAGTATCTTCACTCCTCTCCTCTCCTCTCTTAATAGAATTCTTTCGCACTCTATCTCCTCTCTTTGGAAAGCTTCTACGAGGTTTTTGTATTTTAGAATTATGGACGGGATTACTGCTTGATAAAACTTTTTTTTTATGTGACTCATTCAAGATGGCTGAAAATGATCGTAGATATTTTTTATTTTGGAGCGAAACCAGATGCATTTGGCCAGTGGGTAGCTTGCGAGAGAGAGAGAGAGAGAGAGAGAGAGAGAGAGAGAGAGAGAGAGAGAGAGAGAGAGAGAGAGCTGTAAAAGTCCAATGATCCAACATCGTTATTGAGAGGGAGGTGAACAATAATGGTTACTTTAAGTATATAATCGTACAGACTTCTTGGTACATCGCCAGTGTTGGTGTGACGTAGTTACTGGATCATTTTCCATTCTCAGGTATTCTGCAAGGTCGCATTTTATACCCATGGGTGTTATTATTTTAATTAGCCATCTCAGATAACATAAACGACGTGGTATTTGGGTGTTTTAACTGCACCAATGGCACCCGTGTATTTGTGGAAGAGAACGTAAATGATGCAGGCTCAATAGTTTTTAGTTTATTTAAGGTTAAAGTTAGCCATAATCGTGCGTCTGGCAACGATATAGGGTAGGCCGCCACCGGACCGTGGTTAAAGTTTCATGGGCCGCGGCTCATACAGCATTATACCGAGACCACCGAAAGATAGATTTATTTTCGGTGGCCTTGATTATACGCTGTACAGGAAACTCGATTGCGCCGAAGAAAATTCGGCGCATTTTTTACTTGTTTAATACCATTTTTAGTTAGCTTTGCATTTCTTGCTTCAAAATGTGTTACAACGGTTGCAGGCTAATTATGTTATTTGCATGCATGATTTAGTCACGTAAACAGACATATTTATGTAGAGGCATTGATGTACGAGAAACTTACAAATAGTAAACAAACGTATCACTCTGAGGCATCCACCAGTCCATCAATTTTCCATTAAGCCCCTGAAGGACTTCAAGTTTCATTCCTTGCCGAAAGAGTAGGTAGGCGGCAGGTCCCTTTGCGTCGCCGTAAATTTGACTTGATTCCCTATAAATTGATACTTTCTCTTTCCTCCATTGATCCCCTTTTCTTTCTCTCATTTTCTTTTTTTATACCGCATTTGTCACTTACAGCAGGCTCTCTCTCTCTCTCTCTCTCTCTCTCTCTCTCTCTCTCTCTCTCTGTACCTCTCTTTGGCCTTGTTCCACAACTGTCTCGCTCATTTTCCTGGCTCAGATGCTTTTTTTCTTCTGAGTTTTTTTTTTTTTTTTGCCGTGGAGAGAGAGAGAGAGAGAGAGAGAGAGAGAGAGAGAGAGAGAGAGAGAGAGTGAGAGAGTGTGTGTGTGTGTCTTAGTTACTTACCGTTCTCGTTCTTGGAAAATAGGACCTGCATAGCAATTTCACGCTTCTCCTTTTATCTTCTGGCGTTAACGATATATCTGAAAAGAGAAAGCAGCGCAATTTTAAGATAGTCGTTTCTCTTTAAATTGGTTTAATTGTGTGGAATATGGTGATGCTCTGGCGATTTGGAGTTGAAAAGTATTTTGACATCTTGGCCCTTTTCGCACTACCAAACCCATGACACCAATTGCTCAGCTACGGAGAAAAAGGATTGACCGCAATAATCAACATAGGCACGTCATTGAATTATGACTATCCGTGGGAAAAATGAGTAGATAATATAAACACTTACTAGTTTCATTTTGCAACTTTCGCCTGCGATGATATTTGCGTGTGCGCTTTTAGTAGAAAAAATAGCCTCTTTAGCCGAAAGGACAATTGCCTGTAGCTTGTCTTCAAATCCTGTTATCTTCTACGGAATCTACGTAATTGGTTTCTCTCAAATACTCACATTCTCAGACCAGCCTTTGAAGATCTACATGTATGTATGTATGTATGTATGTATGATTTACCGGTATACACAACATATTCTCTCGCACATCTGTGGCACATATGTTATGTTAATGAGACAAGATTATATTGATGATTATTGATGCAGAAAACAACATCTGGATGAGACACCAAAAATTAAGTATCCCTCTGAATACGGGTTTATCTAACTTTGTTTTCATACCTTTGTTTGTCATTCATTCGTGTATTTTTTTTCTTTTTACCCTCCTTGCTCTGGATACCTCTCTTGTTTACACCCTTCAGCTGATGCCTTGTCATCTGCCAGTCCCTGGGGCCACATTTGCCCCGCTCCAAACTTTGCGCGCCAAAGACGACAACATTCTTGGCGCGAAAATACTCTATTTCTTTTCTGTCAGGTGAGAAGCTTTGAAGCTGAAATTCCATAACAAGGAGATTCAGCCTCAGATCTCTCTCTCTTTCTCTCTCTCTCTCTCTCTCTCTCTCATGGCACGTATATCCACTAAGGCTTTCATGTCCTTACACTTCACCCCTTCTTACGGCGGGATTTTTTCGCAGAAGTTTTCTCCTAAATTTTCTCCAGAAAGCATTTTCTTTCCTTTCCTGCTGCTGCCGGTGCGGCTGTCCGAGGATATTTTTCATACAGCATTTTATAAGAGCTCAAGTCCTTACAAGACTTACAGTCTCGGAATTCTTAGACAGAAGAGCTTTATTAACACGATAAAGTAACCCGCAATATAAATTCGTTCGAATATTTGGGCGAGAGGAAAGGTGCCAGTTTAGGCAATATGTGTATAAGTTATTACCTACAGTTCGTAGAAGGAGTACATAATTTATCGGAGTAATATGTAGAGTGCTTGAGGTTATATACACATTGGTTAAGTGCCATATCTCTGCAAGGATGACCGAATTTCCTTTTTGGTCGCGACAAGGAGTTGAAGAATTCTAAGACTTACCGGGAGCTGAACATCATATTGTCCTCATAGAGGAAATTCACAAAATGCTATGATTTGCAATGGGTCTAGTTGCAATGCGATAATATAGGCACCTGGAGCATAAATAGAATATTGGAGTTTTTCTGCAGAGCCCTATATATATATATATATATATTATATATATATATATATATATATATATATATATATATATATATATATATATATATATATATATATATATATAATATATATATATATAGAACTTTGCAGAAAAAGTCCAATATTCTATTTATGCTCTGGTGTGCTATATTGTCGCATTTCAACTGAACCCATTACATAATGTAGCATTTTTGTGAATTTCACGACATTTTGCGTAACTTTTGCTGTAACAGACATCACAATTCACGCTCATTAGTCTGTATCTTACACACATTTATGGTATGGAGTACACTCCAAAGACGACAGCTGAAGGAGGCTTCTGTCATTCACCGCATTTATATTGAAGTGAATTTCGTATACTCAAGATCTGATCAGTTTAGTTGTTACTGGAACAAACTTTTTCAAATTCACGTCTACTGTAATTTCAAATGGCCTTTTCTTGAAGTGTTTCGATCTGGTAAAAACTGTAGTCCGGCAGGTTTTCCTGGTCGGGGGGGGAGGGGGATTAGGGGATGGGGTAAATATTTTTTGGTGGTAATGTAGAGAACAATATAACACTGTTTTGATAAGAGTGAGAACCTAAGTTAGGGTTCTGTTTATTTCCTGGTCTGTGGGGAGGGGGATTAGGGGATGGGGTAAATATTTTTTGGTGGGTAAGATAGAGAACAATATAACACTGCTCTTGATAAGAGGAGAACCTCTAAGTTAGGTTCGTGTATTTTTATATCATTATTACCAGCAAATGAAAGTATGACCAGTGAAAAAGACGCATAAATTTCCACAATAAGTCATCACTGTTTCCCAGTCTTTAACCGGTGTTTCCCAGTCTTTAACCGGTTTTTAACCGGTTATTTGCGAGTACGGGAAAACGAAGTGAACATTCTGGAAGGAGACAAGGAACAAAGAAAAATACATTTCTCTGCTACTTTCTTGGTATTTCGTCAACAGTCCTTTTAATCCCTTATCTTCTCTCGTATTATCGGGCATCCGAAGGAAAAAAGTTTTAATACTGTTCAGTTCGGAATGTCTATGGGGAATTTAAACTTGGTGGCAAACAGGGACCGAAGTCCTTTTTTTTTCATTGATCTCTCTCTCTCTCTCTCTCTCTCTCTCTCTTTTGTTTCTTTAGCTGATTCCTGCGTCTTTGGATGGATATTACTTAGGTTTCTATGATATCCAAATTTTAGTCTTTATTTTTGCCTATCTAGACTTGGCATATAGTGTTTTATTCATATTTTCACAAACCGTTGCCCTGTTTAAAAATATCTTTGTGAAATAATGGCGTACTTCATCGCATTAGAAAACTTTCATTTTTTTGTCAATAATGTATTAATGTGGAACAACCTGTCACTTGTCTTTTATTTCTTGAACTCCCAGACACAACTAATTTATATAGATATATGACTGTGAAATATTTTCTGTTAAAATGAGAATTCCATCAAAACATAAGATGCCCAGAAGACGCTGTGTCGTAGAGTGTACTAGATTAGAGACCAAACTGCCCTCTCCCTCTCATTCACTATTTACCTGAAGAGAGAGGCAGTTTTGGTTCTGTAATATAGCCTTTACTTTCTACATTTTGTGTTTTATGGGCCTTTATATTTGATATATATATATATATATATATATATATATATATATATATATATATATATATATATATATATATATATATATATATTTTTACAAATATTACTGTTGTTCTTCGTAACTTTGATTGTAAAATATCAGCCTGACTGAGACCGGAAAGACATTGTCTATATAGGGCGCCTTCAGTTCAAACTTTAACGTCCGTTGGGGGAACGGATAGGTAAGTTAGGCCTTTACCCTATAGGAAAAATTTCCTATCAGCCTAAGAATAGGTGGTCCTAAGGTCCCTTTTCCTTCCTACCTGTCTCCATGGCGAATGTTTTGAAACAAGAACGTGGACACCTGGGGTGACGTTGCTGACCTAGGCCGGTCCGAGAACCTGAGAGAACCAAGCTGGAGAGATAACACGTCCAGTTGACCTCTTCCCTTTCTTTGTCTATTATTCTATTAGTGAAGAAGAAGCAATTGCAAGAACTCCACGTCGGTCGTTGATGCACAACGTTCAGTCCTAAGGTAAAGTCGCTTTGTTCAAAACTTCGCCCATTCTTTTTATCCTTGTTTTCTGTATTTCAAATTTCCTTTGTTCCCCTTCAGCCACCACTTCACTTACGGTATATGTGTTCACGAAGTCTAGATTAAGTAAAATTATTATGTTGTTAGCTTCAACCCCGTTATTCCAGTAAACTACCTACGATTTAGGGTAAGTAAAATCAGGTTAAATCTCGATGCTTTGTATGCCTGCGTCCTCCAATGTTTGGAAGAACCGGGCTATATTAAATCAAATTCATCTCAATATTCTTTTGTTAAGGTTAATAACCTTTAATGGCGACTTTTGGCTAATTAACGTCTGTCTTTGAGGTTAACTTTTGGCTTCAAGTGACAGGTTACGTGTAATCTTGGTTTGCAGGGCCGAAAAATTACGTAAATTGAATAATACATGATCAACCAAGATTCTCACACGTAACATTGGCGACCTTAGTGTGAGAATCTAAAGTACATTTTAGAGAAAGAATCTGGAGAAAGGAAATTAAATTACATTAATTCCAAAAAAAAATAAAAGTCAGATAGCGAACCCCATTTCATTCTTCCAAACAAGGAACCAGGCATAATAATAAGCAGTAAAGAGAATAGTTATAATAACAAGTGTAGCGAGAATTAGCATAGGTAGGAAGGGTGTAGAAACAGAGTGAGACATAATTTATAACGAGTTAATTTATGAATGGCATTTTTACTGTGTTCGAGCATTGAGTTAAGTCATTCATAACGATCTTTAAGGCCAAAAAGCGGAGCCCTGTTTCATGTACATAAAGTAATTTAGAAATCGTCGGCAATTCCGATCGTTATTGTTTGCATATAGCGGGAAATCATTCAAAACCGCACAGTGAAGTAGCAAACGAACTGAAATAGTAATTTTTACAATAAAGGTACCGTTCAACAACGTAAATTTACGCAGGCAAGCTTAGCATTTCTCTTTTCATTCTTTTTGTTTAATGTCCGGGTGAGAATAATATAAACAAAAGACACAAAGTTGTTGGTAATTTAGTTTTTCCATCCGTAACGTAAAACACTATGCATGATTGGTATATTTAAAGTAAAATCTGGATACCTGCATTTGTTTCGTTTGTTTGAATTTGTGCTAAAAGAAAATACCCGCCCAGCGATTGTTTTGAAATTGTTCAACTGGTTTGTGAGAGAACGGCCATTTTGGTTCCTTCACAGCCGAGATTGTTTTGAAATTTAGGCGTTAACGACCTGGCATGCCATCTCAAAGACCTTGTTATTGTGACGTCCTCTGCCCGAGACACTCTTGGGGCATTATTTTTTTTTGCTTTTCGATGAACCCACCTCCTAATATCTTAGCTAGAAAAAACCAAAAGATAATTTAGGCAGGGAAAGTTAGGCCTTAGTTAGAGTAACAACAATTTTAAAATTTTATCGATAAAGAAAACTTTTGTGACGTCGGCTCCCGGGAAAATTAAGATAATAAAGTAATCCCTAAGGAAGCCAAGACGACGCATCTATATCATTTTATTAAGATCCATGCCATTGTGCATGTATAAAATCTTTGTTTACATGTTCTAAGCAGCAAGAAATTAGCTGATTGAAAATCTCACTCTCTCTCTCTCTCTCTCACTCATTCTGTCATTCAAGTAGCATTCTAACCTAAGTGTAATGACCCTCTTCAAAGAAAGAACGGCTGACACTAGGCTAATTAATTGAATACAATAAGCCAAATAAAAGAAACACCTCTGTCCCACAATAGATGAGAGGACAAGTTAAGAGTAATTACGATACAGTGATAAACTGTCTGTCACGAGTGAGGCCTGCTATCCAGACCAACACAAACAGTAGTTTTCACCTCTGAAAAAGAAGGGGCCAGCACTGGGGCAGGTACTGGGACCAGCCACTCACGAGGATCTTTAAAAAAAAAAAAAAAAAACCCAAACTACTTTATTCCACAGTGCCAATAATTTGCAGACTGTCATACTTTGAATAGCTTACTTCTCTCTCTCTCTCTCTCTTTACCTTCCTTTCTCTCTCTCAATCGATTGCTGCACTCTGCAGGTGTAGAGTGCCTTTCCTCCCATATAGCCTAGTTGGACTCCAGTAGAGGGTCCCTAGGAACACATTTGCACCATAAGTGCCAAGAATCCTTTAAGAAAACAAAGGGGAACACAGAAGAGAAAGTTCTTCTGAACCTAACCTGCACCAGTGCCTAGGGATACTGAGTGCCACCAGTGTGACCTGTACACGGCACACCCAAACTACAGTGCCACCTTTGGAAAGGGTGCCACGTCATTGAAGAGACACTTCCTGCCCAAGCACGCCCACTGACCAAGTTAGACGCCCTTCCCACCAGAACCATGGCAGCAGAGCATTATAAAACTTTCCTGGGGCTGGGGACGGCGGCAGGTCTCACCGGCTCTGAACTTACCACCTGGGTTAAGGAGCAAGTGGACGACTGGCCAAGCGGGAGAAGGGAGAAGGAAGAAAAGACTCGAGCAGAGGAAGTATGAAGAAGAACGAAGGTGTATGAAGCCGAGCAGAGGAAGTATGAAGAAGAAAGAGAAGAAAGAAGGAGACAGCATGAGTTAGCCTGTTGAAACTGAGTTAGCCCTAAAGGAGAAGGGGAGCTCGAGCTTGAGAGAGCGAAAATGGAGAATGCCGGGCAGTGGCTAGCCATCAAGCCTCCAGTCCTACACCTGCTGCATCAAACGCTCCACTTCGAGTTATCAATTCTCTAGTCCCCAAGTGGATTGAGGATTGTTTGACGAAGCATGGCTGGAGGAGATCGAGGTTTTTTCGATAACTACAGCACCACGGAGACGGAGAGAGCCTTAATACAGCCAAGCATATGGAGGGAAAAGCTACAGCGCTTCGCACGGAGAAGAGCCAGAGAGGCAACATGGCGGAAGTTCAGAGTAGAGTCATTACAAAGGCCTACGAGATAACCCCAGAAAATGGAGACAACGGTTCGGGGTCTTGCAAGGAAGTCGCTGGTCTTGGACGGAATGGGCATGTCACAAAACCCAGTCCGGTACGCGCTGGTTCGACTCTGGCCTGCACGACGCTTGAGGATCTCTTCAATCGGACCATGCTAGAAGACCTTTCCAATGTGTGCCTGGGCCCTTTGCTGTGTATCTTAACGATAAGCAGCCCTCCACACTTATGGAAGCTTGTCGCATGGCTGATTCGTGGGAAACCTTCAATCAGTCGCATAGCACCTCTCAGAAGCGAATCATCCCTCCGCCTACCTCGAACTCCACTCGCCCAAGAATGGACTGCCTAGCAAGACCCTATGCAACTATTGCAAGAAGGGGGCCACGCTGAAGCTGAGTGCCGATACAAACTCGGCACCAATAAGCAGCCAACCCTACCAGCCAGTGACTCCGCCCCCGATTCATCCGCTCAGCCTCTCCTCCAACAGTTACTGCAGGCCACCGAGCCCATCCAAAAGGCCCGCAGATCCTGTGGCTGCTAGCCACTCACAATGCTGATCTCTGGCCTGTCCACATCATGTACCCACCACCAAATTTGTCAACCTAATCAGCACTTCATTTTCTGCGGCTGGTCCGCACCGATCCTTTACCCCCGAGAGACCGGAAACCCAGCACATCTCGGTGGCCCTCTTCAGAGCACTAGCCTGCCCATGACCCTTCCGGTCACAGCAGACACGCGCAGATATTAGCTGATCGCCAGGGCCTGCCGCCAGCCGTGCCATGGTTGACGAAGAAACCCGGTGGAAATGAAGTGGATAGAGGGCCACACCATCACCGTTACTCACTGTCCAACTCCAGGTTATGACGCCTGGGGCACGATACCCCACCGCCTTGGCGTGGTAGGTGGAATTGGCCCGGAGTGGTCTTCTTTGTTGGGTCGATCTTTCGCGAAGCCCTACTAACGCCACTTCTCGCAGCCACGTTACTTCCTCCACGGAGGCCCCAGTTGTAACCCCAACCATGACAAACCTCCACCTTCCGCCACCAAAGTGGTCCGCGGAAGGGGCATAAACCCAACCTATTTCAGGCCTAGCCTCTCCAATCGCCAAGGGCTGGCCCACCAAGAGGCCTCCGCTAAGAGAGATTCAGGAGGAGCAGTACCGCTGCAGGACGCAAGCGGGCAGACCACCACAAATTGGGAGGGCTGCCTAAGCAAGCAACGCCCAGCGGACGCCCCCAACAAAAACTCACCGGGAGGTACATGATCTCTGCTGGGGCAGGAATCTCTGCCGCAGCCAAAACTGAAGTCGTCCGAGAGGTATTGCACCTCCGACCCCTTGTCAGGCATGCCTGACTCAACTGCTGCCAGTGCCACTTGCGAGCACTGAGCAGTGCCAGACTCCGTCCGCCACGGACGTTGAGCTACCAGTGGAAAAGGCCCCATGCCGGGTCTAAATCATGAGGTGAATCTCCTCCGGGAGATTTAGGGATTCCCATGCAGTTGATCATCGCGACTGAGAGCCCAGCACTGGGAAACTTCTTTGCAAGATTCTTCTTGAAACCAGGGATGAACCCCTGAGGATCGAAATGGTACCTCTCCTTTGAAGACCAGGAACTGGCATCCTCGACGGAAGTCGAGAGATCGCCTCGGCCTGGTTGTCGCAGCAGCCGAGTAGGGAGTCCTCCAAGAGCTTTTGCAGTTGCCCCTGACTTGCACTCCGCTTAGCCCTTCTGGCTTGTCCTCGGAGTCGGTGCTCTCATCACCTGCAGGCCAGCTACTGATAGGCCTTGAGGAAACCGAAGAAGAAGAAGAAGGGGCGGAAGAGAGCCCAGTAGCTGCGAAGCCATAAGTCTATCCTGGCACTAGTGCCTCTCGGCACAGTGCCTAACATCTAAGAGTGATCCTGGCCCCTTGCCCAGAGGAGGTAGCCAGTGTGATCTCTTCCTTTTATTTGTACCTAGCCCAGGCCACCTTAAAGTACAGTACATCACTTAGTAGCCTTGTTCTTTCCACTTACCACTGAGCCGCAGTAATCATGTAAGTAGATAACTTATTTCAGTAATCTTAACTATTGTGAAACGAGCCACGATGCTCGTGACACGCATGGCCCAAGACCTCAGTGAGGCACCCATTTATCATATGAGGCAAACCTCATGAATTAACTAGTAAATTTTAATTGTATTAAATATAAACCATGTTGTAATTTAGTTAGAATATTAACTCTGTGTTGGTGCTACGGTCGGTTAGATAGGTTAGGCTAGGGAATATCATAGAATGTACCACTAGGCTAGGTCTAAAACACATCATGATTGTAGGAGGTAGCCTATAATAACCGTGAGCACCTTCTAGTACTATTAGAATTAGGTTAAGTAGTGATTATAGCTCATATCCTATCTAGGGTTAGGTAGTTCTGTAGCTAGGTAGGCTAACCAGGACTAATCTGCTCAGGGAAGAGAGTAACCTTACGAGAGGCGGAACAGTTTGTTTAGTATAGACCTTCACGCCCTAAAAGGGAGTGAAGGCCCTCTTAAGGGGGAGCTTTTACAAATATTACTGCTGTTCATTTCTCAGTAATGTTTTGATTGTAAAAATATCAGCCTGACTGAGACCGGGAAAAGACATTGTCTATATAGGTAGGTCTTCAGTTCAAACTTAACGTCCGTTGGGGAACGGGATAGGTAAGTTAGGCCATTACCCTCTATAGGAAAATTTCCTATCAGCCTTAAGAATAGGTGGTCCTAAGGTATTTTTCCTTCCTACCTGTCTCATGCGAATGTTTGAAAACAAGAACGTAGGGACACCTGGGGTGACTGTTGTTGACCAGGTCGGTCAGTGAGAGAACTTGAGTCAGAGAACCAGGCTGGAGAGACAACACGTCCAGTTGGACCTCTCTTTCCCCTTTCTTTTGTTCTATTATTCTATTAGTGAATTGGGAAACTGCCAGAAGAACTCCTGACGTCGGTCGCTGATGCAGATAACGCTCGACCCCAAGGTAAAGTCGATTTTGTTCAAAACTTCGCCTCATTCTTTTATCCTTGTTTTCTGTATTTCAAATTTCCTTTGTTCCCCTTCAGCCACCACTTAGGGTATGTGTTTCACAAAGTCTAGATTAAGTCAAATTATTATGTTGTTAGCTTAACCCCATTATTCCAGTAAAATACCTAGATTTAGGTAAGCAAAAATCAGGTTAAATCTCGATGCTTTGTATGCCTCATGTCCCGAATGTTTGGAAAGAACTGTTGTTTAATAATCAAATTCATCTCAAATATTCTTTGTTAAGTTTAATAACCCTTAACTGGCGACCTTTACTAATTAATGTCTGTCTTTGAGGTTAACTTTGGCTTCAAGTGACAGGTTACGTGTAATCTTGGTTTGCAGGGCCAAAAAAATTACGTAAATTGAATAATACATGATCAACCAAGACTCACACGTAATAATATATATATACATAAATATATATATATATATATATATATGGTCATAGCATAGTTTGAATTGGATGTAAAGTTTTTCCTCCGGATCCTCTCTGACCGTCTCTCTACAATTATCTCTCATTCCAAAACTCTCATCTCATATCCCATGAATACTGTAATATGAACTTCATCCATGTCATCCTGTGGTTTTTCCATTTTTTTTTTTGATTTCTCCCGATTCTCGTTTATCTCCAAGCCTCCACGTTACCAATAACTTTAATTGCTCCTCTTATTGAAGCGTGTGTTATCACATTCTTTTCTCTTGTTGTGCGGTCGTCTCTTGTTTAGTCTCTGTCATGCAGATGTGGTGCGGTGGCGGTGGATGTTTTGTTGTGCAATTGTTTCACCGTTTGATGTTTTTTTATTTTCAAAATGCAACGTTGCATTTTTGTTTTTTATTGTCTTGATGAGGGTTTTGTGCTGTCAAGAGAGGTGATTATACTGTACTTTCTAAACTCTCTCTCTCTCTAATCATTCTCTCTCTCTCTCTCTCTCTCCATATATATATATATATATATGTATATATATGTGTGTGTGTGTGTGTGTATGTGTGTATTCGCAAAATTACTCTTCATTGAAATCTTTTAGTTTTAAACATTAGGATTGTTAATTTGCAACAGAACATTATATGGTCTTAGTCTGAGATATTTTAATGTCAGGAATACAGTCAGTTATATATATATATATATATATATATATGTATATATATATATATATATATATATATATATATATATGTGTGTATATATATACATAATATATGATATATGATATATATATATATATATATATATATATATATATATATTTATATATTTATATATTTATATTTGGAAACGAGTCCTTGCAATAATCTGTCAGAAAACAAACTTACATTTACATAATTTATTTGGAAACAAACCAAGACAATTTCGAGAGAGAGAATATTTCCAATTTATCACTGACGACCGAAATAAATTCCCATCAAGGAGATTTCCCCAGCCGCTCATCCAAATGAGGTTCTTCGATTCCCTTCCGAAATCGGAGGAGAGGATCTCATAAGCACTTCCGCCTGGGCTACATAAGGGATTCTCGGTAATTAATTAATCAATCAGATTCCGAATTTGGGCCCGGATTAGCCTCCCCGCCCCGGGAAGCGGGAGACTGAACGGTCGAATGGGTGATAGACGAAATTGGTCCCTCTCAATGTGACCCGTTGCGATTTTCGTAATGGTTTTCGGGCAGATATGCTTACATAAAATAAACTGTTATTAAAGTTAATATTTTCCCTAAATAAACAAAGCATCATAGATTGAGATGAAGATACTTTTTTTTTTATTCTTGTGAATTGTAGCTTTGTAGAGACTTATGTAGTGCCCGTTACATGGAAGGTTTTTGTAATATTCGTGAACCTTTGCATTGACTTTGTCTGGGTAGATATTCGTAATGCATTACGTGGCTGGGATTGCTGTAGACGTTCTTAGCTTAGGTTTGAGCTATCAGGACGTAGCTAAATTAGTCTGTGTGTGTGTGTATGTGTGTGTGTGTGGCCTCCTAGCTATGATGGTTGAGCGTCAAGCTCAAAACTGAACGACCCGTGTTTTTCTCCAGAGGAACAAGGACCTAAGCAGTGAATTAGGTACGTAGTTTTTAGAAGACTGCTTGAGTCGTATCTACGGTGGAGAGAGAGAGAGAGAGAGAGAGAGAGAGAGAGAGAGAGAGAGAGAGAGAGACTTGAATGGTCATTGTTCAGTGGAAAAGTTTTTCAATAAACCGGAGGGCCTCGAGAAGGTAGTGAAGTCATTCAAAACATATATTTCTCTCTCTCTCTCTCTCTCTCTCTCTTCTCTTTACATAAATCCCTTATTAACCGAGCCCAGCGGTCGATGGGTAATCTGGACTTAATGACGTTCACTAAGCTAATGGAAGCAGTTCGTTCTTCAGCGCGACGATTGCCATCCGTTTTTCATCTGTTTTTCATCCGGTTTTTATCCAAACGTTTAATAAACGGTTTTTTACGAAAGAAAAGTGGTTGGAGAATACGTTGGTTCAGCTAAATTCTCTGACAAAAATAAACAGAAATAAACAAGCCAAATGGATTCCATTATCTCTGTTACGGGACCCATCTGTGAGTAGGATTCAGTTATTTTTTTTTCTTCTTTTATTTTCCTTTAGTTTGTTATACTTTACTCTTTCCGTTTTTATCGAAGGGGTTTATTCATTTAATTTTCAGTGCCTGTTCATTCATTTTTTCCCCTAACAATTTTCAGGTAGTTTTTTTTTTTTTTGTATCCTGTACTCATACACTCTTTTAGTTTATTTTTCAGAGGTTGATTTGATTTTAAATTTTGTTGGTGTGTGAGGAATGTCATTTGATGTTCAGATTTCAAACTACTGCAGTATGGTCGAATCTTCGGTATTCAACTAGTGACTGGGGACAGTTCCTTTATATTTAACCTATTGGAGTATCATAAAACTAATTTATTTACCAACTCGTTTCGTTAGTTCCAGTAAGACTTGCGTTGGTAAAAGTACGGTTCGATCTTTCTACAGCACTGAAGATGTAGCTGAGAGAAATATAATTTTACTACTATGAGATATTAGCAAATGTTGAAAGGAAAATAAAGCTAATTTGATGAAATCTCATCGGAGATTCATGCTTGTAGTAACCAGTGAATGTTGGAAATGGTTCATTCACGTGTCTGATAGGATTGTAGCGATATGCTAAGAAGTGGGGAAACTGCCCTTTGTTGCGCGAGAATTGACCACAAGCGTCTGACAAATGGGTTCTTAATGGGTGGTCACCCCAACCGTGGTGATTGCAAGGGTCCCTCGTTACTGAGGCCGTTGGTGGTCGAATGGATTATATATATGTGTATTAACTCCATTTGAGTGTATATATATACATATATATATATATATATATATACAAATATATGTGTGTATATATGTATGTATATGTATACAAACGCAGGCATTTACAGGCAGGAATATTTTGTGTATTACTACTGAAGACTGACGCATAAAACCACCCATAGAATTAAGCTTACGATGTTGCTACAGACTACGAATCTAAACTCTCATCAGTGAGACTCTAATCCGTTTACTGAAATGAGATTCTTCAGTTGACATGTCAAATGAGAAAGGGAAATTTGACCCTCTCTCTCCCCGGATCGTTATAGATAGGATTTCCTAATCATTCATTAATTAGTTCCATTTCAAATCTGGTCCGGGATCAGCCATCTGCTCACCAAGAAAAAAGATTAAGAAGATGCACTTTAGGAGGATTATTACTCTTCCATTATGAGAGGAGGAGGAGGAGGAGGAGGATTCTTTCTTTTTATTATCTTTTTTTTTGTCAAGCAATGTTCGCTTATGGACGGATATCAGTTTCTGTATCTTGGTAGAAGACATTAAGAAGAAATAATGGTATACAAATATTGACTTTGCATTAAAACAACTCAACTGTCATTAACCTTATGAAATACGCCTTCGTTTTACAAATGCAAGCTAATCTTGAAATTAGTGTTGATAAACCAAAATTTCTGTCTTTTTATCTCTTGATAAAATCCAACTTCTGTCTTTCCCGATTATAGAACGAAAATTTTGTCTCCTTCCCGATTATAGAACCAAAATTTGATCTCTTTCCTGATTATAGAACCAAAATTCTGTCTCTTTCCCGATTACAGAACCAAAGTTTTGTCTCCTTCCCGATTATAGAACCAAAATTTTGTCGCTTTCCCGATTACAGAACCAAAATTTTGTCTTCCCGATTATAGAACCAAAATTTGATCTCTTTCCCGATTTTAGAACCAAAATTTTGTCTCTTTCCCGATTATAGAACCAAAATTTGATCTCTTTCCTGATTATAGAACCAAAATGTTGTTTCTTTCCCGATTATAGAAACCAAAATTTTTTCGCTTTCCCGATTATAGAACCAAACTCTTGTCTCCTTCCCGATTACAGAACCAAAATTTGATCTCTTTCCCGATTATAGAACCAAAATGTTGTCTCTTTCCCGATTATAGAACAAAAATTTTTTCGCTTTCCCGATTATAGAACCAAATCTTGTCTCTTTCCCGATTATAGAACCAAAATTTTATCTCTTTCCCGATTATAGAACCAAAATTTGAACTCGCTCGAATATACAGTAGAACTAAAATTTTGTCTCTCCCGATTATAGAATCAAAATGTTGTCTCTTTCCCGATTATAGAGTCAAAATTTTGCCTCTTTCCCGATTATAGAATCAAAGTTTGTTTCTTTCCCAATTATAGAATCAAAATTTTGTCTCTTTCCCGATTATAGAACTAAAATTTTGTTTCCTTCCCTCTCGTAAGGGTGGGGCAGAGCTGTAGGTTTTCATATCTGTGACCTTTTGAGGACGGGGGTTTGGGTGGAGGAAAGGCAGAGGAGGGACCCAGAAGAAATAACCCCGGAGGGTTGGGGGGGGGAAGGGGTGGTGGGAGTGGCAAAGCATTTGGGTCCGGGACCGACCCGCCTTGCGAAAATGGATGCCGATATGAGTAGTCTTTGGAAACACGGGAATTCACTCCGATTCATTTCGGCCGTGTCCAAGTCAATGGGACATAAAATCCGCGTCGGCGCTTGTTTGCAAAAGGTCCCCGTGGGGGACAGACCAGGGGATTGTGGGGGGTGGAGGTGGGGTGGTTGGGGGAATTCATGAAATGCAGCGCTGAAGGATAAATACGTTAGATTTGAAATTCATGAATGCTAGATCTTCTTTCTTTCTCTCTCTCTCTCTCTCTCTCTCTCTCTACAAATACAGATGTATTTATATAGCCCACTTCTCTGTTAACAGCAACTGGTTGCTGAACACAATAACATCAGTAACATTTACTGTGTAAGTTTTAGGTTGCAAGTGCAATTATACAGTTCTTGGAGGACCCTTCGACCTCAATTTCCATCTAAAGTGGAACAGTTGTTTTACAGTTAGAACTGTCTGAACATGAGAATGTCGAGGCTCAGAAAGACGTTAAAAAGAAAGGATATTCCGCAATATGAATCCTTTTGGAACAAAAGGAATTCCCCTTTGAATTGTCTATTTCGATGTTGTACAAATGCCATTTGCTTGAAGAGGTGTTCTAATGAGATTAATTTGTTGTTTGTGCCTTATTTAACCCATTTGTTCATTTAGGTAAAAAAACACTCGATCTTCTAACTCTCTGTGCACCAGTTTATTCATTTAGTTTTAGCAGAATTTACTTATTCATTTCCGTCTGCTCATGTATTCATTGCGGTCTCTTTTGTATATTAATAATTCTCCTTTGCATTTATTCCAGTTTTTCTATAGATCAGTCGTATTTGGAGACCTTGCGTTTAAAATTAGGATTTTAGGTATGAATTTCTGGGTTGTTAAATATTTCTAGTTGAGTAAGTTACCTCAGTGGCTTAAATTTTCCTTCTTGTCTTTTGCCAGTCATAGAGTACATCTGGTTTTGTTTTCTGAATTTATTCTTTCATGTATATAATTTAATATTCATTCTAACAGAACCACATCGAGTGAGTTTCAAAGTAAATTCACAGCTATTTTATTTAGACAGTGATCTTCAAATACAAAGTCATCATTCTTGAATTATGTTTATATTTAAATTTGCGGATGGGAAATTAAGGCTACTGCCTTCCGCCTGGGTGGTCATCCTTGCATATTGATTGGACCATTGTCCTCGTAGTGAGAGAGAGAGAGAGAGAGAGAGAGAGAGAGAGAGAGAGAGAGAGAGAGAGAGAGAGAGAGACTGACAGTCGTTCTTGTTTTGCTTGTTTGGGACGAAGAGGAAGAACTGGTTCGTTTGTCGTGTATTGCTTTCCTTAGTGTTTGTGATACAGGATGTCTGATGTGGTAAATTTGGGAAATGGGTAACTATAGTTACTGATAGATATCTGTACTGCCCTAAAATGGAGGACTGTATTATCTGCAAAAATACAAAACAGAAAAATGGTAGATACTCACTTGCCTTACTACTGATTTTGCAGGTACTGCGAATGGGACCCCCTAAATACTCGTGGAAAGCACTGAAGAATCATTCTGAAACTGCAGTAACTTGTGTATTAGCGTTTCACGAGCCCAATAGGTGGCATATCTCAATTTCGAAAATTTTGCAGATACTGCAGTTTTCCATTGCAGGGCAGTGTAGTTACCTGCTTGTTTGGCACATGCGTTGTCGTCTGTCGCTTTCTTAGTGGATATGAATGTTGTAATTGCGGCAGATTGGTAACTACAGCTATTGATAGATATTTGTAGATAACTATTTGTTTGGTAGATGTGATGAAACCTAAGCTATCTTTTGAAACTGAAAAATTACCGGAAAGTTGAACTAATTCGCTGAAATTGATCAGTATGTTTACTAGTAGATATGCACAATTACAAATTAATAGTATTTGACTGCTCATGTTTATTTTGTGGTCTTCATATTTATAATATGGTTCATTGAGTTTAGAAATATACAAACGTGGAGATACCTAGAAATGATGAAAATGGTTATCGCAGCTGCATGTAAACATCAGAGCGCTTGAAGGTGGTTTGGTCCTTTGGTAAGA
>NC_089782.1:26515621-26518121 GCF_040412425.1 Macrobrachium rosenbergii
TGTTTCATCAGTAAAGTAGTTCTTAGGTAGTATTGAGTCGCCTGACACTGGTAACGTATTTTGAAGGGCCACCGCTTAACAGTCAGTGTAATAATTCAAGAATTAATATTTTTTAAGGCTGCGTCTTTTTGTTCATCAGTGAAGTTTTTCTCTGATAATTTTAATTTGTCCTTATATAGAAAAGATCTTATTTTGAAAGGTTACCACTTAAGAATCAGTGTAATAATTCAAGAATTTTTTTCTAAGGCTGGATCCATTTTTGAGACATTATTTTACTATCGACAGCTGTTTATCCTTTATTATCTCTGTAGTTCAGTTTTTTATGAGGTTTATATTTTAAAGTTTGATAATGGTTGGATCTTATAGTGGCAGTGGTAATGGCAGCAGTTGTTGCAAAAGGCTTCTGATTTCAAGATATAGTGGTCTTTCAACAGTTTGAAAAGGAGGCCTTTTTCCTCAGTCTAATTTCCTTGCGGAGCAAGCGGTAAACCTTTGAAAACAATTGCATCCATTTTTAGCACATAAAAATAATAATCATCTCTAAGTAGATCGTACAAATGTAGGTTGCAAGACCGACATAATATCTTGCATAATCTCCGTTTGTTCGAGTTCCTTTTCTCATTTTCCTGACAGACTACCATTGCCATTGTAACACCAGTTTACTTTAAAAAAAAAAATCAATTATTCAGAGCACTGAGAATCAAGTGACCTTAATCTGTTTACCCCCAAAATGCCAATGCAAGCTTTGCGCTAATGTAAACACTAATCAGTCACGTGAAATCACTGTATCCTCTTTAAGTAAAGCAGTTCATATTGCTAATATTTCCATAAGGAGAGAGAGAGAGAGAGAGAGAGAGAGAGAGAGAGAGAGAGAGAGAGAGAGAGAGAGAGAGAGATTTAGTAGGTTGGCGTTCATAATGTATGAGTAATACGTATTTACTGCAAACGTGCATATGCATTTGTATGAAAATTATTCTTTTTGTTTAATGGGAATGCACAAACAAACATTCATTATGTAATCATGCAATGGAATTACTAGGAGCAAAATATAATACTGAAACGAAATCATAACCACGTCCTGAAGAGATACGCGAAAATCGAGATGATTCGTTTCAGATGATGATTGCAAAGGCAATCGAGGTGAATTTCCTTCCCTTTATGATGATGATGGTATACTTACATCCACGTTCGGTTCCTGCACCTGCATTTATTAAGTTTATTACGTTTATTACCCCTCGTTTTGCAATGCCGTTCCCATTTGCCCGGAAGCAAATTACTGAGATGTATGCTCGCATTGCACTAGCCCCGGTTTTTTTGGGCATGCCCTAGATTAGGTTAGGGTTTAGGTTAGGTAGGTTAGGTTAGGTTGGGTTAGTTTAGGTTAGATTAGTACCTTCATAGTAATTTGGGTGTGGGAAACGTAATGAGATTATTTTCAAGAAAATTCTATGATTAGTTTTTTTAAGATATGGCGTCCCACTTTTTAAAGGGAAAGGTCCCGGTACTCGGTTACATCTCGGGGAAATGCTGCCCGGAAACTCGGTATCTTTTCCTCTCGTCGTTGGGAAATGAGTTTGGAAACGATCAGGTCATCTTTGGTCGAAACGATCTGCAGTACATGAAGGTTAGATGCAGCAGATATCTCCCTGGTGATTTCGTCCGCGTTCTTTATCCTTCTGGGTGAAATGAAGTGGCACGTCTCCCGTCTAATCAGTGATCTAGTTCTTACTTTCAGCTTGAATGATATCTGGTTAATCAACTCGACTTCGTCATCTTGTTTTATAATAATAATAATATAATAATAATACACACATAATATTATTATTAATATTATTAATAATAATAATAATGATACATATAGTTTATATATATGTAATAGTATATATTTATATATAAATATATATATTTATATATATAAATTATTATTATTATTATTATTATTATTATTATTATTATTATAAACAAGATGATGAAGTCGAGTTGGATAACCGAGTTTTATATATATATATATATATATATATATATATATATATATATATATATATATATATATATATATATATATATATATATATATATATATACACACATATATGTGTGTGTGTGTGTCCGCTCTATTTCACAATATTTACGTGAACGATGCTTGCCGTAATATAAATAATTACTGGAGCCATAAACAAGTTGAATGCCTCTCATAAAATGGCAAGGTGTGAGTTACAGCCTTCGTTTCCTAATGATACATGTTTTGTCCTATTACGGAGAAAATGGAAAATACGGTCATATGTAAACATGGACAACAATTTATTTGCGTAATATAGAAGGGGGTGGTAAAGTGGCTACGTGAAAAATGGAGATAATTCTGGTTATGGGGAAAATACTGTTTTTCTTTTATGAATGAAACATATAGGCAGTTTTAGATGGTGGTGTATATTTGTCGTAATTGTGTTGCTAAAAGAAATTTATTGTTTCCTTTTTATTTTGTATGTAGAGGTTGTTGTAG
>NC_089782.1:26520621-26553121 GCF_040412425.1 Macrobrachium rosenbergii
TTTCTTCGCTATTTGTTATATTAATATCGATACTGCCATATTGATTAGGTTGGGTCATCTGCCAGGACCATCGTCATCTCTGTCACCCTGTGTGTTTTTTTTTTTCCCGAGAGTGTTTTTGATGTGAAACCCTGCCTTAAGGACAGATTTACATTTAGCCAAATGTTTATTCAATGTTTATATTTTTTCCAGTGAAACGGTGATGGTTTCCTTTTGTTATTGTTTATTATGTACTAGAAATATTAGGTTTAAGGATATTTTTTCCTCCTTATGCCTCTTTCTATCGTGTGATAGTTGAAATTCCGATTTTGCATTAAAGTTGTTTCTCACCTCCTCCCAGTTCTTTTCTTATTCTACTGGATATGATAGTTAGCTAGAGAATGGTTTAGTGATTGAGGTTTTGTTTGGAGTTTTTCCTGTCCCTAGATCAGTTTTTGGGGACGTCTTTGTAATATCTGTTTACTTATTGTTAATAAATTAATTGTTAAGGTTTTGTTCTTGGTTTGCTTTCCTCTCCTAAGTGTCGCTTTTGCTTGAGATCTGTGTTATTTTTTTGTCCGGAATCTTTGTCTATTTTGGTAACTGATTCTGAGAATGAATCTGCATAATATAAAATGAAGATTTGCTGTATTTGTATTTAATAAAGGAGTTCATAATATATATATATATATATATATATATATATATATATATATATATATATATATATATATAATATGGACAGATATTTGATTGACTGACGTTTTATTCTTGTTGATTTTGATTTACATGAAGGCACAAGTTATCAACATTAGAAATAAACATCTAAAATAAATATATGACATGATGACACTATTGCATTAGAAGTAAGTATGAGCATACACAGAGTAGTTACTGAAGCGTTCAGAAGAATAGCTGGCGTAATAGAAATTTTTAGAAATGAGAAAAAAGATTACAAGTAAAACTGAGAGTCGGAATACGGCCACAAATTGACAGTTCCTTTTTACCCTTTTTTGAGCTTCTGATGGTGTTTTTGGGGGCTAAGTTAGAGGCTATAAAAACTAAACTACTTATTCAGTACTGGCAACATAGAGAGAGAGAGAGAGAGAGAGAGAGAGAGAGAGAGAGAGAGAGAGAGAGAGAGAGAATGTTTGTTTTTTAACTTTTTCAGGGAAATATTTAAAATTATTTGATTTAGAAAGTACCTGCAAATATAAGGTTATTTGGAAGAGTATCCTCGAGAGAAATCAATAGATTTTTCAATTGGTGGTCCCTAAAAGTGACAGTCAAATGAAATATCCATAGAGTACCATTTCTTTCATTTATATTCTATATATATATATATATATATATATATATATATATATATATATATATATATATATATATATATTGCACATATATATATATATATATATATATATATATATATATATATATATATATATATGTATGTATATAAAACTAAAAAAAAACAATATGAAATTAGTGGCCTTTTGTAGAAGGATATAGGATTTGTAAAAGTTCAGTGAAACGGAAGGCATGAATTTAATCATTTTTTGTAGCAGGATTTGGGAAACATAAATGTTCAATAAATCGGTCTTTTATTTTATCGTTTCTTTTTCTCTAGTCTATGAACTCAATGCATGGCAAGGCGGCACAAGCGTACTAAAAGCTAATGGAATATGAACTCCAAAACATAAAGGATTGCTAATGCCTTGAGTCCTATGGCAGGTACAGAAAGGAACTTTGTCTTTATGTAATAACAGTTACTATTATGGTCTTTAATTATGAAATCATCCTGTCTTTGTGGAGTAAACATTGAGAGGTGATGGAAAGAAAGTCATCGAATAAGTCCCTGTCTATTAACGGGTCACAGAGGATTATACGTAATTGTGTTATTATATAATCCTAATAATAAGTCTCATAATCACATAATATGGGAGGTGTTAATTGAAGGGTATAATTAAACGATTATTTTTATTCCATTATGACCTGATGAAAAGAAAGGGTCAAAAGGTGAAGGTAGTTTCTGTATTTGTTTGTTCTTTATTCATGTATATAAATAAGTATATCTCATACTTGCTTAGCCGGTTCTCTCTCTCCTCTCTCTCTCTCTCTCTCTCTCTCTCTCTCTCTCTCTCTCTCTGTGCAGAAGGATCTTTTACATATGTGAAGCGTGCCGTGAGAATTCCCCTTAAACTAAGCAAGCGTTAGAGAGAAAAATTCCAGTTCAGTTGCAAGTGTTTTTGTTTGTGAAAGGATGTTCCCGGATGGAAAACGAGACCCTTTACTTTTCCCGCTCTCCTCCTGGTTTTTTTTTTCTTTTATCAGTTTTGCTCTTCCAACCTTTGGAGAAAAAACCTGCGTCCGCGTTAAGGTAATTTTCAACTAGCCAATTTCTCTTGTGGCCTTTTTCGTTTTTTTTTTTTTTTTTTTTTTTTTTTTTTTGGTTGAAAGAAAAACCTTTCCCGGACATTTTATCCTGAAAGTTTTTTTCTCAAAAGAGGGTTGGTTTGTACTTTCTCTCAAAGAATTAAAGCTAGGCAATTAATCTCTCTGTTTTTAAATTACTCTCTCTCTCTTCTGTTTTTAAATCAAGCACACAAATATACTCATATATATAAAACACACACACACACACATATAATTTATATATATACTGAGTATACACACACATACATACATATATATATATATATATATATATATATATATATATATATATATATATATATACAAGGTGTATCAATAAAATGTATACACGTCAACAGCAGATAACTAAATTTTTCTATGAGTACACAATGTCAACAGCAGATAACTCACATTTTTTTTTCTTTTCAGATCTTACCCAGAAGAATAGATGATGGGGTCAAGACTTGGCTTTGAACAATGAAATTCACCTTAAAATGCTATTGGAAGTATGAAAACACAACTGAAGTCCAGAGACAGTAAAAAACCGAGTTTCAGTCAGATCCACCCACGCGCGTAACTACCTCACGAATCATTAATAAGTTTGACTCTGATGAGACTTCAGAATGTACACAAGAGCTGTTCTGGAAGACCACGGACATCAACCAGCCCCAGAAAGCAAGAAAGGGCACTGAAAAGTTTTCAGAAAAGTGCGAGAAAATCTTTGCAGCAAGCAAGCCGAGACGTGGGGATTTCAAGAGCATCTGTCCATTGCATTTTAAGGCCCAGTACTCTATTCTTCCATCTGTATCTTTGTCACTGATAGCACGGATCAATATAGGGATATAACTTTTCCGTTTCAAGCACCAGAACGGTTCTTGTGGACATTCTGCACAGTTCCGTCAGATTCAGGCTTATTAATGATTCGTGAGATAGTTACGCGCGAAGGTGATCTGACTGAAACTCTGTTTTTTGCCTAGTCCCCAGACTTCAGCTGTGTTTTCATACTTCCAGTAGCATTTTCAGGTGAATTTCCTTTGTTCAAAGCTTAAGTCTTGACCCCATCAATTATTCTTATGGGTGATCTGGAAAAGAAAAAATTTGAGTTATCCGCTGTTGACGTGTGTGTATACATTTTACTGAGACACTCCTGTATATATATATATATATATATATATATATATATATATATATATATATATATATATATATATATATATATTTATATTATTTATTTATTTATATATATATATATATATATCAATGTATTTTTCTTCATGAAAGTTATGTTGTGTATTTAAATGAACACAATTCGCATATCTGCTTATATAAGCACATTATATAAATGGAGTAATAAGTTACTGAGTAAAAAACCTTTGAAAAGAAAAAAAAAAAAAACTGCAGCAAAAGGAAAAGTCAACCCTCAGTAATTAGCCAGGACAAAATAACATATTCAGAACAAAAGACACGGAACCAAGCTGGTTTTTTGTTTATATTTTTTCCTTGCAATTCATCAAGTTAAAAGGGAGAAAAAAAAATCAAGGATTATACAGTTCGTAAGAGAATACTTGAAAGTGTGAGAGTGGTTAGCAAAATCCTTTAGAGCTTATATTTTGCATTAAATAAGAAAGAAGTCTATTCCATGAACAAGAAATTCAAGGATAAATACACATAAAACTTGGAAAGAACACTGTTAAAAGGAAAGGCTTGTAGCCCTTTAAATACGTTTGCTGCACTTGAGTCTCCCGAAGAGTTTGGAGATAATATTGTTATAACGCCGTCAGCGAATGTATGCAGAGCAAAGCTGAGAGGCCTTTGTTGTATCTTATTTCCTCTTTCGCACCCTGTATTATGCTTTTTTTTTCCTTCCTCCCTTTTTTTGAGGGAGACGAGGGAAACGCAGCCAGTGATGTCCTTTGTTTCAACTAAGAGCGTGACGTTGCTTGGCATAATAATGGAAATTCCCCAGGAGTTGAGGTGCGTTTTGTCGGAATATCCTGGGTTAGAATAGAACTCTCTCCCTTATAATAAATTGAGGATAAAAAAAAAAAAAAAACTGATATTGTGATATAATTTATTATGAAATTTGTTTGTAT
Organism: Macrobrachium rosenbergii; assembly: GCF_040412425.1. Classification (NCBI taxonomy): domain Eukaryota; kingdom Metazoa; phylum Arthropoda; class Malacostraca; order Decapoda; family Palaemonidae; genus Macrobrachium; species Macrobrachium rosenbergii. Next base: position 26,525,109 of record NC_089782.1, read on the forward strand.
AGAGTAAATCTCTGTTTACTAAAACGAGGAAATAAAAAAAAAAGACACGACATTGTGCAATCTCAGTGCAGATAACATCGTGTATTGCGCAGTACTGGCTACTCTCTCAGATCCAACGGACCCCCTGAAGATTACAACTGTACCACTGGGGGTACATGCACCCCAGGCTGGGAACCCCGGTTCCAGAGCTGCAGGGTCTACGTAATTAGTTCCACGTGTTCCAGATCTTGTGTTTTACCTCCCGCGTAGAATCTTCATCTTTTAGAACGATTTCCCAAAGTTGAGGTTTCTTGTTTTATTGTATTTTGTTTTCAACAGGTAACATCCGTTAGCGCCGACAGGACGTGCAACTCAAGAGCTACATCAAAGAAAATGTCAAAATCGTCTCTCAATTCATCAGTTCGTTCGCTCATTCCCTTTTTAGTTTCCTGCAAAAGAAAACTGTTGTGCCGGCTTTGTCTGTCCGTCCGCACTTTTTCTGTCCGCCCTCAACTCTTAAAAACTACAGAGGCTAGAGGGCTACAAATTGGTATGTTGATCATCCACCCCCCAGTCATCAGACGTACCAAATTGCAGCCCTCTAGCCTGAGTAGTTTTCATTTTATTTAAGGTTACAGTTAGCCAAAATCATTCGTCTGGCAACGCTATAGGACAGGCCACTACCGGGCCGTAGCTGAACGCTTCATGGGTTGCGGTTCATACAGCATTAAACGCTGTACAGAAAACTCGATTGCGCCGAAGAGACTTCGGCGCATTTTTTCCTTGTTATTAGATGGCGGTAATCATTTGTCACTCCCCGACCACCAGGGAATATGAACTTCCTATAATCAATACTGAGGACGAAGGAGACCCAAAAAGATTTTGACAATGGAATGGCATCGTCAACATTGGCATTCCATTTCCTACGTGATTCCAGTCCGCGTTCTTAAATTTTACTTTATCTTAAATTATTTTCTTAAACTGTAGATACTAGTATGGTGTACGTTGTCATTAGAGGTCATGAGGTTTTTACTGATATATATATATATATATATATATATATATATATATATATATATATATATATATATATATATATACACATATTAGGTAAAGCCATATCCCTCCAGTAGTAATGTACTCCATAATACAATGTAAAATTTAAGAAAATATATATATATATATATATATATGTGTGTGTGTGTGTGTGTGTGTGTGTGTGTGTGTGTGTGTGTGTGTGCAATACATGTATGTGTCACCGATGGCAGGCGTTCACCTCAAAAACATGAAGATTTTCGTGTACATGCTGCCTGATAAAAAATCAAATGAATACATGAATATAGAAAATATAAAGTGATGAACTGGTATTGTCAGGGGTACCAGCAATTTAATGTTCAGTCTAGTGGTAAATTAAGTTTGCTGTGATTATAATGAAATAGAATGATGAAATATACCAGGAAAAGTTTGTAAAACACTAAGGAGAATAAGCTTTCAGTTTTGTAGTTCATTCTTCTAAAAAGCTCGGCAGGGAGAGAGGCGGGTACATCAGCCGTCAGATCCTTTTAAGAAAAAAAAAAAAAAAAAAAATCTGGCACTATCAAAGGAAAGCTTATCGGCACTATGGTTAACAGATGCCAGCCAGCAGGAGGATGTTTTTCCAAGTCCTATGATTAAATATAAAAAGCTGTTTCTAGAGATTTTGTAATGTAGAGAGGAGTCGTTATTCCTGATAGAGGATTACGTTCCTATCTTTAGAGGTATTTTTTGGTATAATCGGTTTACGCTTTTCTGGCGCGCCTTTCAAATAGCCAGCAAGTCTCCGGTTGTTTACCACTAGCACACGGACACATGCACATACAAACACCCGCTCACTCTCTCACTCACTCACACACATAATTTTAATGTTTACTGAAACCAAGGAGGGTAGTGGTTTTTTTATCCATCCCTCTCAGTTGGGAACTTTTACACATTCACACACACATAATTTACATATATATATATATATATATATATATATATATATATATGTATGTATGTATGTATGTATGTATGTATGTGTATACATGTAGATACATACACACATGTATGTATGTATATATGTATATATATACATATATAAATGAATGTATGTATGTATATATGTATGTGTATAACTGAATCACGAAAATATGGAACGTGATGAATATATAAATAAAGATAAAATCCACTTAGAAGGAAACAGGAAACACTGGAGTGCTGCAGAAGCCTTTCGACGCTAGGTACTTAGTCTGCTAGAAGTAAAGGACCTAGGGTCGAAAGGCCTCAGCACTCAGTGCTTCATTCCTTCGTGGATTTTATCTTATTTTATATGTATGTGCATATATATATATATATACTCTGTATATATATTCATGGATAAAAGCAATGTTTTATTTTTTATGTTTTGATATCGAGTCACGACAATCTAAACTGGTTATAAATGTGGCAGTAGTTGTAATTTCAGCCACCAAATGCGCCACCTTCTTCCGTTCAAAAATGACCGAAATTCACCTGTGTGGATTCTTTTCTCCTCCAGAAGTGGCTGGTGCCGGAGTCCTACAAGAGAACAGAGAGAGAGAGGAGAGAGAGAGAGGTGGGCAGTCTGTATTGACAAAGGAGAGCCATCTGTGCAAACAGGACGCATTGCTGATGCGACCTCTCCATCACTCCAGGGAATCCCGATGACACCATCTCTGTCCTCATTAGTGTGATGGAGAGTGATTGATCGAGATGACAGAATCCCTCTCCACATCCCTTCACTCTCGAGGGATATGTAGGGAATGGGGCGGGCGGGACCGGGGGATTGGAATTCAAGAGAACTTTCGTTCGTTTTGTGAGCTTTGATGAACGCCATATTCTTGAGTATTGCCAAATGAATGGCATTTTTATTGTCATATATTTTACGGCTATATAAGGGGAATGTTTTCTTTAGTAATGAATAGTTCATTGTATTATGCCCTGCTTGTTCTTAAATAATATTTTCAGTAACTTTTTAAAAATATTTAATTGGTTTTATCCATGCTATTTATTGGACTTCCTGCTCTTTGCAGGAGATGCAGTTTTTAATGTCTATGGGTTACACAATTAAGTATTTATTAAATAAAATGTTTATTATATTTACCATAAAAAAGCAGATACCTTCACCTTTTTGTGTTGGCTGAAGACATTATGAAAATGATAAAGAATCTCGCTGCCCTGGCATTCTCTCTGGCATAAAAGTTATGGACAATATCTGAAAATCCTTTACCAGGTTTCAAGGGGAAGAGAGAAGTTTTACTTATGTTGAGCGGAGCCTACCGATTTATGGGTGTTCAGATATTGGACATAGGGAAGCCAAATAGGCCTAACGGGGATGGATGGCCTATAAGTTGTGAACTTTGTTACGGCCTCCCGCCATTTTTTATCAACAGCAGCTGGTGGCTCTTTGACGCGGTCTTATGTGTAGTACACGAACATACGTGTATACATACACCCACCCACATATATATACCTTGTCTCTGGATGAGTTTCAGTTTTTTTTGAAAGGGCCCTTTCCTACTGACAGGCCTATAAAGGTTTCCTCATTTTACATATAAACACGTGTATATATACTAATATATATATATCTCTATCTCTATCTCTCTCTCTCTCTCTGATATCTATATATATATATATATATATGATATATATGATATATACATATATATATATATATACATATACATATATATATATATATATATATATAGATACTGATATATATATTTTATATATATACATATATAAATTCTGTCTTTAAAAGTAAAAATTAGAGTTAATTAGAGGAATTGTATATCCCAGTAGTGAAGCAGATTATTTTGAGAAAGTGAAGGCGAAAAGGCAGTAGTGTTCACGAATGTATTTAAATAACAGGTGAAATGACCAGTTGCAGAATAGGTTTCCCAGAAATGGCTCCATTTTTCATTTGATCTTGCTGCATTTTTCATTCTGTCGTGATTACCGTATGAATATTTCTTTTAATATGTGTCGTTACACTTTAATTTTTTGGCACCAGGAACTCTTGTCTGTTTCTTGCTTCAGTTACAGATCATCTGTGAAATGCTTTTTCTTGACACGTTGCAGTTGATATCGTTGTCTCTTTTGCCATATTTTAATCTTCAATGAGATAGAGCCGGGAGATTAAGCATAACCTGATGAATCCAAAGAAGTAAGGTAAAATCAAGTCTATTTTTATTTTATTTGAGGTTAAAGTTAGCCATAATCGTGCTCCTGGCAACGATATAGGATATGCCACCACCGGGCCGTGGTTAGAGTTTCATGGGCCGCGGCTCTACAGCATTATACCGAGACCACCGAAAGATAGATCTATTTTCGATGGCCTTTGATTATACGCTGTAGCGGCTGTACAGAAAACTCGATTGCTCCGAAGAAACTTTGGCGCATTTTTTTTTACTTTTTTTATCATCTTCTATCTTATTTTCTTCTATCTAAACTGCACAGTGATTCTGCACTGAGTGCGGTGAGGATCCTCACTGCAATTACGGTTATAGCTTACTAGCAGTCGCAGGTCCACCGCATTTCACTTTCATGACTCTCTCTCTCTCTCTCTCTCTCTCGACCTCATGCATGTAAATGGAAGGGAATACTATGACTTTATGAATTTTCCGTGCTGTTTATGATATTTAAAATATTTGTTAAGCATGCTCTCTCTCTCTCTCTCTCTCTCTCTCTCACACACACACACACACACACACACGCACACACACACACACACACACACACACACACACGAAACACGAATTGATGACAACAATATAACTCAATATTCTGCTTGTCATTATATAAGAAAAATGTATCGTTACGGTCTTGGTAAACTGACTTCTCTTGTGGTTTAGCAACATTAATTACATTTTGGAAATGAAAATTATTTCAACTAAAATCCACTGGGCAGATCCAAATACAATTGATTAAAGAAAAAAAAATGTAGCGTTATTGTAATAGCCATCATCTCCAGTACGATTATTATTGAAGTTTTCCTGCAATTAAGGATAAGCAAGCAAGTCTATAACGCAGTGTCCGTCAGCAACATTTTCCCCCCTGCAGTTGTTCATAGCCGCATCTATCGGCTTTTACGGCCATAATTTCCTTCGAATCCGAACTCGGGACCATTTGCGAGGCAATTAAACTCGTTCTCGAAACGTCAGTTCGAAGCGGAATGAGAAATAACTCCCGGCCAAACGAGCCCGGTGTCAATACCGGGGAGCAATCAAAGTGTGTCACGTACTCGCTCGAATGTCCGAGTTATGCTCGGCCGCGTTTACTCTGTCGGGGTCTCCCGGCCCGGATGACGTATTACGGGCCGTTTCGCAGTATCTTGAGAGATGTCGGTCCTTGCTCTTGTTTTATGCGGGTCTGTGATGGAGAGGGGTTTGTGGCTGCTCGGAAGTGGGAGGCGAGGTCCCGGGGAGAGAGTGGGGGGGATGGCGGGGACGTTTGGGACCACCCGTGGTGGGTGGGGGACGTTTAGGGACCACCCTGCTTAAACTGGTTTTTGGAGGGGAGAGGGAAGTGGGAGGTATGGAGACACACACACACAGAAAGAAAGCCAAGGAAATTAATGTAATAGATATATAAATAAAGTTAAAATTTTGTTTTGTAGTTTGAAGATTAAGGACTTTGTACGGGCACGTTCAGGAAGGGCATGGGAGAGATAGGTGGGCTTTTGGTGGGAGAAAAAGAATAGCGGACGTTTCATCTTCATGGGTTTGTTTTTTCTTTGACAGCAAAAGTCGATATGCCGAGAAACATTTAGCTATAAAATGTAACTGAAAAAGAACATTAGTTTAAGGAAAGTTTCATGCTGTTTAATTCATCACATCTAGCGCCACATGCTGGTGAAAGCTTGAAAACTTGACTGTTAGTAATATTATTAGTATTAAGAATTTTTGTCATTATAAAACTGACTGATGAATATATATCAGTAGTAACAGATAACGATAACACACATATTATTCATATTCGATAACAAACAACACCAAATTAGAAAAGCACATAACTGAATAAAGTCTTCAAAAATGTACTTTTGTGTAATTAGATAAGTAAACAAATAAAGTAATTAATATGTGAGTAGAGCTGGATATTAGACATGATAATTAGGTAAAATAAAACTGTTCAGAAATCAACAAGGAAATGAAAGCGCCACTGAATATTAATTGCATCCTTAACGAGTACAAACTCTAATCCAGTAGAGAATATATATATATATATATATATATATATATATATATATATATATATATATATATATTTATATATATTATATATATATATATATATATATATATATATATAATGTTATGTAATCATTAAGCTGCAAATGTTTGTTTGATATCCACCACGTTATCACTTATATTCCCTCGGTGATATTCCTGAAGTAATGAATTGGATATTAAAGGGACATTTAGCTTAATGATTTTTTCTATAAAACACGGTGATGAGATAAAATCATATATATATATATATATATATGTATATATATATATATATATATATATATATATATATATATGTATGTATATATATATCTTCTTCTTTTAACGTGCTTGTTTTCCCATTTTGTATGGGTAAGCAAGATGCCTTCTTTTTGAAGGACTTGATTTGGCTTGTGGTAGAGATCAATTCGATCGGCTCTCTGCTTGTCATTGCGTAGACTCCTGCAGTGAGGAGTCGTTAAGCGGTTAGGTCGACAGTCGAGACGTGAGTGTCTATATAAAATTATATATGATATATATATATATATATATATATATATATATATATATATATATATATATATATATATATATATATACATATATATATATATATATATATATATATATATATATATATATATATATATATAAAATGTGTGTGTGTGTGTGTGTATTAAGAAACAGAGAGAGAGAGCCATGAGGTAGGATGTATTACGGGCGCGACCCCTCCATCTCACTGATGCCATCTCCATCCTCACGAGTGCGACGGAGGATGATTGATGGAGATGACAGATGCATTTCCCATCTTCTCCCGAGAGACGCGAGAGAAGTTTATTAGATGAGTTTTGACGGAGTCTCTGCCCACTTAAATTGCAAGAGGTGTCAGGAACAGACTCAGAGTGAATCATTTAGGCCTCTTCTTGCTTTATGTTTGGCGTCTTATTTTTTGTTAGTTTTTAGTTTTGTACAAGAAAACTATTGTGCCGGCTTTGCTGGCCGTCCGCACTTTTTCTGTCCGCCCTTAGATCTTAAATACTACTGGCGCCAGAGGGCTGAAAATTGGTATGTTGATCATCCACCCTCCAATCATCAAACATACCAAATTACAGCCCTCTAGCCTCAGTAGTTTTTATTTTATTTAAGGTTAAAGTTAACTGTAATCGTACTCCTGGAAACGACATATGCCACGCCTCCACCGGCCCTTGGTTAAAGTTTGATGGGCCGCGGCTCATACAGCATTATACCGAGACCACCGAAAGATAGATCCATTTTCGGTGGACTTGATTATACGCTGTACAGAAAACTGCGCCGAAGTTCCAAACGCCAGGTAAATAAGTCGATTCATTCTCGAATTATGGAAGACTGAATTTGCATTGATTGATAACTGGAAATTGGAAATATTGGCCCCAAAAAAAAATTATGGAACCCGAAAATTGATGGCGTATTTTTTACCTATTTTATGTTGTTGATAAAATCTGAGTTATTGAGCAGGAAGAGATTTGGATAGGTGGTGAGAGAGACGTAGTGAAAAGTGATGGAATTAATATCCAGATATTGCGAGGATGCGTTAACATTACAGGCGAACGTTCAGTATATTCAAAGCCGGAATGATAAGCATTCCGATGAGGAATCAAGATACTGAACACCATAAAGCAACATAAAGCCCGATGAATCTAAAACCAGTCAGTCACCTGAGGAAGTTTTCATGATTTCGATCAAAATGTATATGTTTGAGTTTGAATTTGGAATGAACTAGTTCATCATCGGAAACTGATAGGAGAGAGAGAGAGAGAGAGAGAGAGAGAGAGAGAGAGAGAGAGAGAGAGAGAGAGAGAGAGAGAGAGAGAGAGAGAGAGAAATTCCACTTTTAATCTTTTGTTCTCTATATATATATATATATATATATATATATATATATATATATATATATATATATATATATATATATATATGTATATATATATTATATACACTGTTTGGGTACATTTCCTCTTACACAATTTTATTTTGAAGTCAGTGTATATTATTTCCTTTTAATGCGTTGAATATCGAAATATAATCATTAATGTGCACTACTGCTGTACAACACAAGGCGGTACAGTCGTATAGCCTTTTCCGTACAGTTTTCGTTAATGAAACATCCTTTTTCTTAAATGTACCGTGTGACTAATATAATGATCAAATAGTTTTCAAGGATTTTTTTTCCAGCTAGTTTGGTCTGTGGAGTTCCCCGTTGCGTAATGAATGTGATTATCTTTTCAGTGTTACTAATGAATTTTTTTTTTTTTTTTTTTTACTTTTCGCTTGTTTTTTCATTAGAGGAGGGAAACTCTTGCTGAATGACTAATCGTAAAATTGACTTTGCTCCAGATTCCCCCGAAAGGCTCGTATTTAGATGACTCCGTGTTTTTGAAGTTTTATTTTTCTCTCTCTTGTGTTTATGTTTGGTTTAATCTAAAGATCAAATTCAGTTGGGGGATGTTGGATGAAAAAATTAATTGCGTATGTGATGGGGCCTTCATCGTCCGCGCACACGAACTGACACGTACATACAAATACACATATGTATATATGTGTGTGGTAGAAAAAATAAGTATGAAGTACCGTGGGTCACGAAGAAACTTGGTTTGACAGCGGACGAATTAATGTCTGTCAACGCGGGTATAATTTACGAAAACCCAGACGTGGGTGAAGGGCATATATCTAAAGGAAAACAAGTGAAAATGCCCGGAGCCTTTCCATCGGCACCGAGTTTTCTAAGGCTGCCACAGTGACATAATCAGGCCATCGGTACAGATCTATTTTTCGGTGGTCTCAGTATACGCCTGCGAGCCGCGATCCGCGAAGCTTTTAACCACGGCCTGGTGGTGGCTTATCCATATTGTTGCCAGAAGCAAGATTATGGCTAATTTTAACGTTAAATAAAATTGGGCTCATTGCGCCAGAGGGCTGCACAGCATGCTTGATGATTGGAGGGTGGATGATCAACTTACCAATTTACAGCCCTCTAGCCTCAGTAGTTGTTAAGATCTGACGGAGGACAGAATAAAGTGCGGGTATGGACAGACAAAGAGGCACAGTAGTTTTTTCAGAAAACTAGGAATTTTTCTGTTGTTAAGCAAGACAAAGACAGTTGATGCATTTTTAGCTAGGGAAATAGCAGCAACATACCTCATTAGACAGAGTGAGTGGTTATGGCAACTCTGTCAGAGATTACAGCAAGGTTAATTACCAGTTCAAAGAAGGTATTAAGCACACGGATAAAGGCTGATACCCATTATAACATCACGTCACGTCAAGGTACGTGAGAATTTACATGCAATCAAACGGACTTGTTCACACCATCACGTCACGTCACATCTGCCACACGAGCATTCACCGTCACATCACGACACGTTTTCTGAGAAAGAATATTTTGTCGACGTGACGTGACGTGACGTGACGGTCATGCAAGCTTTCATACAATCTGGGAGTCACGGAGGCTGAGGTTGGCCACGAACTGAACGGGATTGTGATGGATAGTAAACGCGCTCGGGTGATGGGTGGTGACGTGACGATGATGCCGGGACATGATGTAGCAATGTGAATCAGCCTTAAAGGGGAAAGAAGGAAATATCACGGGCTTTTATTTAGGTTAAGGCCAGTTTATTCCATTAGGGGCTCTCTTCCTCTTAGGTAGGTGTGAGCCACATGAGAAAATACGACTTAAGATCTAAGGGAACCTATTATATTCTGTAAATGACTAGGATTAAATGTTACAAGAAAAACCCTTATATTTTGCAAATATCCATCTATTTCTTACATCGTTAATGATACGTCACGTCTTGTACGTAGAAATGAGTAAAAACATACAACAAGGCATATCTTTTTAAGAAAACCATCTACCTCAGTAAGTATTATAACAATTCATTTTTACAAAATTTTCTATCCGAGAACTAGGAAAAAGGGCAAGTACCTTACTCATCTCGGCATTCAAAGAAAACAAATTCAAGTTCTGAAGTCCAACTATTACTACTACTTCTACTACTACTACTATTATTATTAATGTCATACATATATTTTGTTACTTTATATACTTATATATATATTTTTATATATATATATATATATATATGTATTGTAAATATATGTGTATATATATGCATATATTTATGAAATATATATATATATATATATATATATATGATAAATATATATATATATATATATATATATATATATATATATATATATATATATATATATTATTATATATATATACGTAAATATATGTGTAAATATATTTATATATATATTATTTATATATATATATATATATATATATATATATATATATATATATATATAATATGCATATATATATTTGAAATAATATGAAATATTAAAAACACCGCATCGTGCTTTAGTTATCAGTAGAAGGATCCCACTGTACTTGTTTAGAAATACGAAATATTTTAAAAATATTATAGAGCTTCAGCTTTCTTGTCCACCATTCTGTAGACTTGATCACTAAACGCACCTACTGATGAATGTATTCAAGGTCTTTATAATAATGTAATCAAACTTCATACTCTATTTTTAATATCTTCCCAAGTTTCACGGGTAATCTCCAGGTAATTTTTTTCCTCCCCTGTTTATCTCTTATTTCTGCGTAGAAATAATGCTCCCAAGCCTCCAAGAAAAATAAGAACACTTCTACGTTAAGGTTAGTTAGATGTTAGGGTTAGGTTCATGCGAGAGGTGACGCCAGTGCTTGGTTGTGCTGTCCAAAATATCGTTACTGTTGTATAATACTATACGTTCAAAGTATGGAACCATCGTATTTGTTAAATTTCCTATTCAGAGAACTGGGGGATTAAAAACGATTTGTTTTGATTAGTCACCTGAAACTGAAAATTGAATTCTGAATTTATACCTGCAGTTCATCTCCGCACCATTTGTCGAAGTTCAGATTATGTGCCGTGAAATGAAATACCGAATTATTGATATTTTGGTGTGCAGTGAGAGAAATGAAAACGCACTTTGCCATCAGCTTCGACTGGCTGTGGATTTGAGTGTACTGAGGTTAAAAGTAACGTTTTGATATTTTTGTATAGGTGAGTGATTGGTTCCTCAACGCATTCTATTTTACGTCATGAATTGTAAATTGTTAATTGTTTCCCACGGACTGTTGAAAAGTTATTGGAAGGAGCGAAAAGGTTCGTGTCCGTTTCTGTCTTTGACTGTTAAGATGATAAAAATAATTACATCAGAAATAAGAAACACCGGAGTATGTCTGTATGCTCTTAGGCGTAAGAAAATACTATATATATTTGAATAATTTTTAAGAATATCATTTATAAATGAATAATATTAAGAATTTACTATATAAATGAATATATATATATATATATATATATATATATATATATATATATATATATATATATATATATATATAAATATAAATGAATATTATATATATATATATATATATATATATATATATATATATATATATATGAAAATGTAAAAAAAAAAAAAAACACTGTATCAAAAAGCTTCTAGTTATCAACAGAAGGATCCAAAGTAGCACTCTTGTTTAGAAAGAAGGAATTTATTTGTAAAAATATTTACAGAGCTTAAAGCTTTCGTCCACCATTCTGTGGACTGGAGTAATATTCAAGAATATTCAGCATAGAATTAGCAGTATTTTGACCACGAAATGGAAAAATTTCAAGTCTGTGGGACTTCGTTAGTTATGAATATTAAGAATTTGCATAATTCCGGCTGTTTCGTAATGTGGGCGTAATAGGAATTTAAATCCAGTTCGCAATGTCATTTTACACCTTTTGCTCAGTAATGCGTTTAAGGCTTCTGGGTAATTTGATCTTATTTTATGCTGAATAACTGTATTTTGGAATTGTCCTGAGTTTAGAGTCTCCTGTTTCCACTCTTTCGTTTTGTAACTTGTGGATTTGATAAATTTCAAGAGAGAGAGAGAGAGAGAGAGAATAAATTCACAAAATGTGAAGACGAAACTGGCCATTTAGAAATGATGAGAGAGAGAGAGAGAGAGAGAGAGAGAGAGAGAGAGAGAGAGAGAGAGAGAGAGAGAGAGAGAGATAAATTCACAAAATGTGAAGACGACACTGGCCACTTAGAAATGATGAGAGAGAGAGAGAGAGAGAGAGAGAGAGAGAGAGAGAGAGAGAGAGAGAGAGAGAGAGAGAGATAATAAAATTCATCGATTTCAAACTTCTATATCAGGAACTTACTTAGGATGTGATGAAATGTTTTTAATTTCTGAAGAAAGATTTAGTCATTCGTGAACGACAAGGATTTTATAATTTTATACTTAAAACTGGAATGCATCATTCCACGACATGGTCACTTGGGCTAGTTATTTTTCAAAAATAACTATTGTAGTCAGATTTTACTAGTTTTCACCGGCATTTTATTTAAACAGTCTTATGTACCTACGAATTGTGAATAGACTGAATGATTGGTATTGAGGGAAAACTTTGTCATTTTAAATCAAATGGTTTTGATTTCTCCGTAATTTCTTTTAATTCCATTTATTTTAACTGGTGCCTTTGTCCCTTTGTTTCCCTTATCTCTTCCTGGAAGAGAAATGATTACGTCCGACTCTCATTGATACGGTTCTCTGAGATCTACAGAACAGCGATATGTTCCAAAATAAATGGATGGGCTTCGGAGTGAAGGACGTCCTGGCAGCCGAATTAATATATATATATATATATATATATATATATATATATATATATATATATATATATATATATATAAATATATTTATTAAATATTAATATATATATGTGTATATATACATATATATATTATATATTATATATATATACAAATAATTATATATGTTTTTATATATATATTATATATTATATATTATATTATATACATATATATATACAAATAAAAATTAGTATATATATATATATATATATATGTATATTATATATATATATATATATATATATATATATATATATATATATATATATATATATATATATATATATATATATATATATATATATATATATTATATATATATATATATATATATATATATATATATATATATATATATATATATATATATATATATATATATACATTAAATAGATATAGTGTGTCTTTTAAAAACTGAAGGCAAAATTGAATGATATTTTAGCATGATTTATTTTTTAGTCGATGTAATTTTTTTATTTTCTAAGGTGGATACTTTAGTGTTTGCTTTCAGAGCATCCCACTCGTCTATATATGTCTCCAGGCATGAACAAAAGCTTAAATATATCATTTCGTGGTAATCCTGCAGTTTGGGGGTCCAAATTCACTGCCCCCTTTTGTGTATTTGCTTAAGTTTTCTTTCCTATTTTCAGTTTCTTCTTCCGACAGTTCTGCAGACATAAATATATTTGCAAAAAAAAATTAGCATTTTATCTGCTCACAGAAGCAGAGATTATAAAAAAAAGAAAGTGAATAAAACTCTGTACCTCATGCGAATAGTGTAATGTGCCCGCAACTGTGTTTGTGGAGTGAGCGCATAAGGACTAGGAACCAGGTAGGAACCTGGCACGGGCTCTTGCTCTTCAGCAGCCACTTTTTGATAAACCTGAAAAAAAAATGAGCAGTTTATCTGCTTGCAGAAGCAGAGATTTACGATTTTCTCAAAATTCCGTATCCCCTAAGACATGTTCTTTCTTATTTACGTTCCGCCTTTATTACCTTTGTTTTTTTTCTTTTACAATCTATGCTTATGTAACCAGATAAACTGCTATTTTTTTTCATTGTTTTCCCATAATTCAGTAAATATTTGATGAATCTGTGTGCTGATCTTGACTTTACTTAATGCAGTGAATTTGGACCTCTAAACTGTAGGATTACCCATTTCGTAATTTGGAATACTATATTTATTTTATAATGTCTCTTGGATAGCTCAGAAAGGCATCCTTTTATACTTGCAAATTAAAAATAATAATAATAAGTATTATTATTATTATTATTATTATTATTATTATTATTATTATTATTATTATTATTACGGTTTACTTCATGAAAGCAGTTTCTTTCTGACAAGTTCTTTGGAACAGAATGGCGGCATCAGCTGAATTGATTTTAGGGAATGTCTTTCCACTTCTTCGAATAACTCTTTTCTCTAGGAAATTAGTGCCTGATAAAATCTGTCAAATAAATTCATCCATTACAAAGCCGGAAAGGAATTTAGTCAAGAGGGAAGGTAAAGCAGCAGCAGTTCCCTGCAGAATCTCAGGTAGTGATATAATAGTCCATTTACCAAGGAATCTACGGGATCTGGTATCCACATTTAACTTAACATCTTGACTTTACCCCTCTCCATATGGAATAAATTTACTAAACTCAGGCAACTCTGGAATTCTTTTTTTTTTTTTTTTTTTATTATGAAATTACTGGCCTGATTTTTATCAAGCACTGTTATCGAAGAGAAGATAATTAAGAGAAGATAATATTCGGAACTGTTGAACAGAAGGTATTAATAATACTATAAAAAAATTCATTCGATGCTGCCATTCTGTTAAACAGATTATTATTATTGGTTATTATTATTATTACTGAAAATTTTCTTAGTTACCATTCAAGTGTAGTCCTGTACGAATAAAAGAAAAATCAGTAAATTATAAGTATCTACAAAGACCATAATTGGATCCGTCAATAAACGTCCAAGGAAGCACTGAATCAGATCAGGACCAAAAACTCCCCAACACAATTCGTCCTTATTTCAAGACACAACTGACGCCGCCACTTCCAAACCTCTTCTCTCTCTCGTCCCCACTCTCTCCGGAGTCATTCATCGCCAGTGCAAGGGCCTCTGACACCTGGACATTTTTCTCCCTGTCCATTATCCGGTTTGATCTTCGAGATCCGTGGTCGCTGGCACCCCGTCGATCGGCTGTCTATTAATGGTCGTCGTTAGTCTTTCTGGGCGGGTCTGGGAATGGAAGAGGGAAGTCCAGGTAAAGAAAATCACTCTCGGATAATTTATATCTCGGGTGACATATGTTGTCTACAAGTCATGTAAGAATATCATATATATATAATTTAGAGAGTATATATATATATATATATATATATATATGTATATTATAAGAGAGAGTATATATATATATATATATATATATATATATATATATATACATACATATATATATATATATATATATATATATAGTGTTTGTAGGTATGTACTTTTTCTTTGTATACTTGCATACCTACATAAAGACACATATACATCTCAGTAGTAGGTGGTTCACATGTGCTATCATTAAGGTCCTCAAAATGTGTATTATTCGCAGCTCGATCCCCTCACACGCTCACACTTAACAAAGATTAGTCCTGATGAACTAAAAGTTCCTGAATCCGAATTCTCTTAATTAAGCAAATCAGAAAACTCGTTATGACAGATGTCTGTAAAATTCAGCTATTATTATTTTCTGCGACTTTCTACTTTATCAATTTTATCCATGCTCTGTTTTATCAAATTTTTTAGTCCATTTCCCGTTTCATCTAATGACATTCCTATTAAATCAGCTGTTATTCTTCTTTCGCCTACACTCTTTCTGATCTGATCTTATCGATATTTCGTTTCGTAATATTAACTCTTATTCCACTTCATCTGTTTTTTTGCTCTCATCAGTCTTCTCTCGTTACCTTTCCATTTCCTGTGTCATAAACATTTCTCTCGTATTCCATCCTATTCAATAATCTTCATAGACCTTTTCCCGCGTCATTCGGCACGTAGTGTTTCATCTAACTTTTCTGTACTCCTCTTGTGTCTCCCGCTTCATCCTCGACCGGCAGCCTAGGTCTTTCCTCAGCAAATTCAGCGATCAGGACAGAGCTGGAAGTTAAAAGTGAGCTATATCTGCTGTGTTTGTGATGAACTTTGCTGGTTGGGGATGTTTTCTTGTGAATTATGGGGACGGGGATGTTTGTGATATTCCGCGTAATGTCACAGTTCGCTGTCACCCTAAATGAATTAGGGAGAGAGAGAGAGAGAGAGAGAGAGAGAGGAGAGAGAGAGAGAGAGAGAGAGAGAGAGAGAGGGGGAGAGCGCTGTCTTGGTCTTAATGCCCTTATAAGATCTGGGCTTTAGTTACGGTAATTATATATACTTAGATATATATATATATATATATATATATATATATATATATATATATGTTATATATATATATATATATATATATGTGTGTGTGTGTGTGTGTGTGCATGTATGCATGTGTATGAAAAATAACGAAATGGTAAATCTGGTGAATATTACTTCATCCTAGACATAATGTTTTGTATGTAGAGTACGGTTGACTTAAAGTGATTCATTTTGTTGGTTGCCAAAACCAGAAATGTCGTACTTGGAGTGTTATGCTACTAGTTTATCTCTGTCTCGTTCACTAAAATTCAGATTATTCCTCATCCAATGAAATACTGAATTTTGATCCATGTCTCATATAAAGATTGAAAAGAAACTGGGTACTACTTAAGATCCTCTTCTTTGTAATGTGGCTCGAGATGGCATCCTTTTAAGCACCGGCTCTGTGGGATTTCCGCTCATATAGGAATTAGGCACTAATGCTCCACAACGGTATTTTTTTGCTCTCTCTCTCTCTCTCTCTCTCTCTCTCTCTCTCTCTCTCTCTCTCTCTCTCTCTCTCTTACTTTCAAAGTAATAACAAATGATTTTGGTGATGGTAATTTTTATGATGGGTAAAGTACTTGTAGTATTAATGTTAGTGGTAAATAGTAATCTTGTTATATTAGAAGCCGTGACTTTTGAATATTATAAAATCGTATTTGCTGTTTAATATTACTTTGAGCGCTTCCTCGTCTAAGGTAAAATTTAGCTTTCTGGAATGCAATTACGGGGCCAGCGCATTTCAGTCTCATTTTGCAGTGAAGTTTATTCGGAGTTTTTCAGTTTTAGTTTTCTGAAAAGAAAACTATCGTGCCGGCTTTGTTTGTCCGTCCGCACTTTTCTGTCCGCCCTCAGATCTTAGAAATTACTGAGGCTAGAGGGCTGCAAATTGGTGTGTTGATCATCCACCCTCCAATCATCAAACATACAAAATTACAGCACTCTAATCGCAGTAGTTTTTATTTTATTTAAGGTTATAGTTAGCCATAATCGTCCTTTTGGCAACGATATAGGCCATGCCACCATCAGGCCGTGGTTAAAGTTTCATGGGCCGCGGCTCATACAGCATTATACCGAAACCACCGAAAGATAGATCTATTTTCGGTGGCCTTGATTATACGATGTACAGAAAATTCGATTGCGCCGTAGCACCTTCGGCGCATTTTTTACTTGTTTACTTTTTTTTGGTTTCCATCCTCGTGTTGTGGGTTTGAATTTTTTCACGCATTTTTGTTTAAACAGGAATTATTTCAGAGCTCTCTCTCTCTCCTACACACACCCACACGAAATATTTTTGTAGGGAGATATGATTGCAACAAATCTTAGGAAAATGACTCTGGGGCAGTTTGTATTTATTTTTAAAAGCCCGTTTATAATTTCCCCGTTCTCTCCAGCGGACAGTAAATTTAGATTCCGTACACGGTGCTGCATTTTTATTGCTTCATGAATTTTAATGCAAGTCTGGCCTTGCAACCGTTGCTGTGAAGAGCAATTCTTGGCGTGCGAGTGGCCAGTCTCTTGTGATTGGTTGTTCTAACAATTTCAGACTCTCAGGGAAGGTCTGTTTGAGTGTTTGATAGTTAACCAATTTTATTATTTAGATCGTAGTTCATTTACTCCTTCAGGATTATCTGTATGAATTTATAAAACTATAATGTTTAATGTAATCTAAATATGTTAGTTCATTGAATTGGATGTAATCAAAGATGTTAGTTCTTGAATTGCCAACGATATGTGACCTTGGCAACAAGTCTCACTCCACCAAAAGTTAATCATCATCTGAAGGTCACCTGGTGAATATACTTACCGAGTTGCATCCAATCTGATGCATCCGTTCTGAAATGATAAAGGTAAAACGAGTAGGCACATTCTGGCGAGGGCTTAAACCTTACCCACCTCCACCCTCTTCGGCGGAAATAAATGAGTGCGTAGTTCCCTCCTGCATGAATGCATGCCTATACCTTCAGCTTAGATCGTCAATGATTTTAATTTTATTTCGAATATGTAATTTGTTTATGGCTCACTGTCGACACTGAGATCAGATGCTGAGATACTCTGTTGAAGTCTTAGTGAGGCTGTTAGTTATTCGGGTATTGTTGTGAGATAGGGAATAGGTTTTTGATTAGTTCTTCATATCATATTACATTGGAACGTCTCTCTCTCTCTCTCTCTCTCTCTCTCTCTCTCTCTCTCTCTCTCTCTCTCTCTCTCTTCTTTACCTAATGCAGAACACGACTTCCATAACTTTGAACTGAAAGTGAGATATAATTAATCAAAGCACTAGTATATATATACATATATATATGTATATATGTGTGTGTATATATATATATATATATATATATATATATATATATATATATATATAGTGCTTTGATCACTTATATCTCACTTTCAGTTCAAAGTTATAGAGGCCCTGTTCTGCATTAGGCAAAGAAGAAAAGATACATAATGAATAGCACATGTTCATCCACAGAAAGAACGATAAAAAAAGAAACTCGCCTGAAAATATAAGGGACACGTAACTGTGTGAAGTATTTCCCTTTGGGGGAAGTTCCTTCCGATTTGAGATCTCAGGCGCTGGAACCACCGAAGTTAAAAAGGAAGTTAAACGCCGAGTCCTGGAAGTTTTCGGAACGATTCGGATCAAAGTTGGTCAATTTGCCGTTTGCCTAACTGTCGAAGCCGACGCTTTATTTTAGGTTTTAGTTTTCTGTAAAAGAAAACTATTGAGATGGCTTTGTCTATCCGACCGCATTTTATTCTGTCCACAATTTTTACTGTCCGCACTTTTTCTGTCCGCCCGCAGATCTTAAAAACCACTGAGGATAGAGGGCTGCAAATTGGTATGTTGATCATCCACCCTCCAGTCATCAAACATAGAAAATTGCAGCCCTCTAGTGTCAGCAGTTTTAATTTTTATTTAAGGTTGAAGTTAGCCATAATCGTGATTCCGGCAACGGTATAGAATAGGCCACCGCCTGGCCGTGGTTAAAGTTTCATGGCCCGCGGCTCATACAGCATTATACCGAGACCACTGAGAGATAGATCTATTTTCGGTGGCCTTGATTCTAAGCTGTAGCAGCTGTACAGAAAACTCGATTGCACCGAAGAAACTTCGGCGCATTTATTACTTGTTTAATAACTATATGCAGTTGCTACTATAAGTTTTCTTTTGATGTTTGTTTTGTTCATTACAACTTTTATTCACCTTTGCCTGAAATTTTGTTATTCAATGAAAATTATTCACGTTTGAAAAGCATATCACCAAGGCCGTATGATCTGACATTATGTTAAAGTTTGATACGTCTGCTTTTTCCTACAGTTGGTAGTCATTTTTGGGTAAATAAATATGAATTCAGTTATGTTTAATTGTTTTGGATAGGAACCACTCAGGAAAATTAATGTGGTTCTGTTAATGAAACTGAATGTAAGCGGCTTTGTATCATTTTACTTTCTAGACACAAATACGACAGATTTGCTAATAATGTTTTTCAGGTAATAACTAGTATCCATATGAAGCACACACATACACATATATATTATATACATATACATATGTATGTATATATACATATATATATATATATATATGTATAATATTTAATTAGATAACAGGACCTCATTTAATCAGGATGGTACCTAACGGAGACTGTATGGCTACCAGACGATGAGGACAGACAGTCCTTTGAAAACGTGTAACATTTATTGAATAAAAGTTTCTGTGAGATACCATCCTATTTAAATGAGGCCTTGTCATTAATTGCATTATTGCACAGAACAATTGCGCTAGTGATCAAGTTTTTAATTATACATACATACATATAGCTACCAGACGATGAGGACAGACAGTCCTTTGAAAACGTGTAACATTTTTTGAATAAAAGTCTCTGTGAGATACCATATTATTTAAATGAGGTCCTGTCATTAATTGCATTATTGCACAGAACAATTGTGCTCGTGATCGAGTTTTTAATTATAAACACACGCACACACACACACATATTTTTAATTATACATACATACATATAATTTCTGACTACCAGGACGGGCGTTATCACTGAGGACAGAACAGTCCTTTGAAAACTGTGCAACATTTTCCCCAACTGACTCATGGTAAAAGTTGGCTCCCAGGTAATTCCCGGTGCAGTTGCTCTCAGGTTCCAACTTTAGAATGGCCCAGGTAACCTGTCCACCTGAGAGACCTGCGATTATTGCAGAAATTATTTCTGTTCCACAATTGTGTGTTGATGATTTCTATATATATATATATATATATATATTTATATATATATATATATATATACATACATATATATATATATACACAGTATATATACCGTATATACATATTTACTACTACGAGTACTACACCCTTTTAAACTCCTTCGATTTAATCCGTACCTGAATATATGAACAGCCATTTCAAAACGAGAGAAAATGGAATAAATCCAATCTAACCTACTCTACTACGTTTTCCCCTGGAAGCTGTTTATTACAAAAAAAAAAAAAAAAAAAACTATTTTCTAGCTTGGCCGCACGCGCGGATATTCGGAGCACCTAAAGCATTGGAAAGCGCAGCTCTCCAAACTTCATTACGAAACAGAGCATAAAAAGCTGTATTCAAATTCAAATTCAAATGAACCAATTCCCGAGCCGCCAGTAGCCGAAAGGCAGAAGCGTTTTCATTTCAATCACCGCATACAAAAATGTATCAATAACTCGTTATTTCCCTTTATGGAATATAAAGCCGGATTTTCAATAAACGCAACAGAGATAAGCCACGGCTGGAAAATGGCCCTTTAATTTTCCGGATTTTTGTCGTCTAATCAAAATAAATCCTTTAGATCCACATTGCGCCGCGTTCAGTGGGAACGATTGGGGAGCGTTCATATTCTGCTTAAGAGGTACGACTTCGTAATTATAAAAAAAACGATTAATGAGAGTATTATTCAACAGGACATTATTCTTAGGCGTAATTATCATAATGGGAACATTATTTGTAGTGCCAAATACACCACAGATGGATATAATTGCAATTTAGTTGCATCGTCACTTCCTTGATTTTATCATAACTTAATTTTTACCGCTGATATGTGTGTATATATAAAAATATGTATGGTATATATACATATATACTGTATATGTAAATAATATGTATATCTATATATGTATATATACATACACACATCGTAAATACAAACGGCAGCCGACTAACTATCAGATGCTTAATGCTCTGCTTAGTTCAACAGAGGTACTTTTGGTATTGACGGACCGGGGCCATACAGTTCCGTCCTCGCCCTGATTTCGAAGCTGGGGCCTCTCGCAATATATGAAAGACTGGTAAGCTTAACTGAATTTCAATATTTAAAAACGCGGAAAAATCATTGCTATTTCCATGCTGAATTGCAGTGCATTGTCTGGTATCATTTTTGGTATTTCATATCTCGAAAAATACCCAACTCACTATGTAATGTGATGTTTGACCCCTTGCCTAGGAATGGGATTTCGGATCCACAGTTATTTTGCGTTATTTTGAAATGCGGTAATGTTATTCTGGGCTCTTTAATGCATTGTATAATTTCCTTTCATATAAGAAGCAGTTAAGTACCTGCGATGCTCTTTTAGACTTAACAGGCCATTTGCAAGAGAACCTTGATAAGGGTTTTGAGTGCAGAGTAATTCACATAGATTTCGGTGCTGCTTTCGATTTAGTAAATCACAAGGCACTTATTTATAAATTTCAGAATCTTCGAGTAGGTGGATATGTTTTAAGGATTACTTCAACATTAACTTGCAGGCAGGCAGCAGCGAGCTGCTTTTGATGGGATCTTTAGCGAACCAAGATCTATTGTGTCTGGAGTTCCACAGGGCAGTGTTCTTGGCCCACTGTTATTTTTAGTGTATACAAGTGATATGTTTGTTGGATTGGAAAACAAGATCGTTCAGTATGCCGATGATGCTACACTTGTGGGTGTCGTAAAGTCTCCGCTTATGAGAAATGAAGCTGCCTTTAGTCTCAGTCGGGACATAGAACGGATTAGTGAATGGTGTAGTCGGTGGGGGTATGAGGCTGAACTCAAAATGAAAACACTGTTGATTAGCAGATCTCTTACAGATTTTCCACCACATCCTCCCCTCCAAGTCGATGAGACTCTGCTGAATGAGTCTGAAGCTTCAACCATTCTAGGTGTAACTTTTGACTCACATCTTACTTTGAGAAACATCTGATGAAAGTGTCAGCAAATGCCGCACGTAATGTAAGTTAGGTATTGTACGAAAAGCCTCATATATGTATAACAGTGATAAAATCAGTGCAGATCGTTTTAGATCATTTGTCCTCCCTTTACTAGAATACTGTTCTCCGGTATGGATGTCTGCTTCTGCCAGAGATTTACCTCTTTTAGATAGTGGTCCGTGGTGGTATAGGTTTCTGTTTCCTTATAGTAGCAGTGATGACTTGACCATCGACAGATGGTCTCTTGCTTGTCAGTTTTTCATAAGTTGTATTTTAACAGAGATCTTTCACATTCACAATTGACCCAGGTCCCTTTTCCTACCGAGAACAACCAGATTTGCTGAAGAGCTGCACCAATATGCGGTAAATTTGCTGTGCTGTCGAACTTCTCATTTCCAGAGGTCCTTGATTCCTCACAATTGCTGGATCAGGAACAGCCCCAGAGAATGTCGCAAATTGGAACTTCTTCAGAAGTTCAAGCAAAGATGCATTGCATTACTACCCTAATACAATTCTCCTTGCATTTTAATACATTTTTATCGACTTATTAATTTATTATTTATTAATGTATTTTATCTTTTTAATATGAGACTTTCTTTCTATATTTCCTCACTTCTCTTACTTCTTCCTAATGAACACCACGTTCTTGGAAGCTTGAATTTCAATTCAGTGGCCCCTGTGTGGGCTTGTTCCATGTTTAGGTTTCATCACAATAATAATAATAATAACACTAATAATAATAATAATAATAATAATAATAATAACAATTTATCACCTCTCTATCTCTTTTCTGTATAGCGTTATTGTATACCTCTCTCTCTCTCTCTCTCTACTCTCTCTCTCTCTCTCTCTCTCTCTCTCTCTCTCTCTCAGCGTTGTGTAGACCTCCTCTTTCTCATGGGTTATGGTACACCTCTCTTTCTCTCTCTCTCTCTCTCTCTCTCTCTCTCTCTTAGAGTTCTGGTATACTTCCACTCTCTCAGATATCGTTATCATAATTTCATTCTTCACCATATCTTAGAAATGCCATTGAAAGGACTTCTGGAGTTTCGCAGAAACACATTATGATCATCTGGGCCTAAATGAATGACCAACAACCAAACTGCCCATATTCCTAATGATCTAACTTCCACTTTTAATAATCCCTTATGCCCGTCTTTTGATGTCGGTTAATCTCTAAACAAGTAAAACGTGCTCCGAAGTTTCTTCGGCGCAATCGATTTTCTGTACAGCGTATAATCAAGGCCACCGAAAACATATCTATCTTTCGGTGGTCTCTGTGTAATGCCTTGTGAGCCGCGGCCCGTGAAACTTTAACCACTGCCCGGTGGTGGCCTATCCTATATCGTTGCCAGAATGATGATTGAAGGGTGGATGATCAACATACCAATTTGCAGCCCTCTATCAGCCCTCTATCCTCAGCAGTTTTTAAGATCTGAGGGAGGACAGAAAAAGTGCGGACGGACAGACAAAGCCATCTCAATAGTTTTCTTTTACAGAAAACTAAAAACTGGAATAGCGACCAGAGAAGACTCTGGTTCCTGCACAAAGCAACGATATTCTTTTCCTGCAAGGGCCAAGTTGGCAGTGCGTTCGTATATCTCTGTTGGCAAAGTACCAGAGGCTTAATTAGGTGAAGTAAAGAAGGAAAAAATAATGCAGTATGATAACTTGCTGCGGTGGGAACCATCTTCTGGGAAGACAGGCGCCTTGGAGGTTTCCCAAAATGACAGAAGGCTTTAGGTACAGACATAAGGAAAGTTATGCATCTGAATATGAACAGAATCGTACTGAATTCCTTAGTGCTTTAGGGGGCCCTATTGTAGATTTAATTAAATATTAACTGACTTAAAAGGGTTCTAATGTGGTTTGTTATCTGCAAGGAAAAAATATCAACACGGTACAAGTTTTAAACCACTGTATGGTAAATGTCAAGCAGACGGCCGCACGAAGATGTCGTCTGTTTATATAATTTGTTGACCACACAATATAGAAATGGGTGTATATAATACCTTGATCCCCGAGCGGCTAGTACTAAACACGGCGTCCCAAGGAGCTTCCGCCATGTTTAGTACTAGCACCTCGGAAGTGCACGTGAACACATGAACAAGAGGCAGCACATTTTTCGAATATCTACATAGTAAAACATAATAAAATATATATAGCATAGAGAAAATATAATTAAATTATTGAACAATTTTCTGTTAATTATATTCTAGCGATAAACAATGTAGATCGCACACCAAAGTAGATTCATGACACGTAGATAACAAGCCAAAGTAGCACCCTTAAAAGAACTGCATACAGTCTGATACAATCATCAGCCAAAATGTCGTCTAATATTTTAAACATATAGGTTTTAACTTCTGCGAAATTCATTTTGTATCATTCCTGACGCTAGACTTTATTGTGAAATATACTACGTGAAATGCTCGTTTTGACTTTCATTTCTTACGCAAAACACTTTTTTAATATCAAGGGATGCGCAAGAATAATAAATTTCGTTTTAAGAACAAACTGCAATTTAGCTTTAGAGCAATGACAAAAAATTAAGTGTAAGTCCTATAACGGCGTTTTTGTACTTACACACAGTATAGGCCTATGCCCGAGTGTGTGTATTTTCGTGTGTGATGAAACGAACAAAACTGTGACACGCATACTACTGTGTTATAATTTCCCTTAATGAAATAAACTCTGAATGTTTCGTTACTTCATTTAAAACTACTTACTGCTTTCAATTGATAAGCAAAACATGTATCCAAGAATGTGCTCTTAAACGTCACACATGTAAATATTATAAACGGAAAATGTTTGTAAACAATTATGAAAAGAGAAGCCTTATGTCAGTGAATACGTAGTTTCCCAGTGAATCATGAAGAACACATTTTGTGAATTTGAATCCCAATACCCAGAATTTAAAACTTCCAAATGGCTGCTTAATATAACCCACGGAATCATGTGAGCACCCAGACAGCTATAAATGTTCACATTTCCATTTTACAAAGCTGCTTAGAAGCTTCTTACAGTCTGCATGATTTATGGCAGTATGTTTTTTTCTTTTCGGTGTGGTTAGTGCAGACCTTAGGATGGAAGACGTTGAGACGCTTACACCAAAGTCTTAGTTGAAAGAGGAACTCGGAAGAACAGAAAATGAGGGAAGGATTTCGTCTTCGGGAAAGATGATGATAATAAATGAACTTGCTATACTTACTGATTGATTCCAACGGACACATAAACATTAATAGCAGCTTCAAATTATTCTGCAGTATGTATATATATCATATACTGTATAGACTTGTATGTAATATATACATATACATATCATATATATATATATATATATATATATATATATATATATATAGATAGATAGATAGATAGATTGATAGATTGATACAAGTATATATATATATATAATAATAATAATAATAATAATAATAATAATAATAATAATAATATAATAATAATAATAATAATAATAATAATATTATTATTATTATTATTATTATTATTATTATTATTATTATTATTATTATTATTATTATTATTCAGTAGCTGAAACCTATTCATTTGGAACAAGACCACCATAGGGGCCATTGACTTGAAATCCAAGCTTCCAAAGAATATAGTGTTCATTAGGAGGCAGAAAGAGGAAATAAAGGGAAATACAGAAAGAAGGGATTCCACTTATTAAGAAAAAAAAAGAAAAAGAAAATTAATAAATATGTAAATAGATAGAAATGTATTAAAACGCAAGAAGAATAGTATTAGGGTACCCACGCATTGCATTTTCGCTTGAACTTCGTAAGTTCCAACTGCACGACATCCGTTTCAAAGGCAGTTTGATTAACAGAATAAAAATTATGTTTCCGACTTCAAGGCTGATTTTGGAAACAAGGGGTGGGGAAGGTCAGTATTAGAGCAAACAAAGAAAATAAATAAATTTAAATGAATAATATAAAATAATAGAATCAATAAGGAAATGGATGAATGAACAAATACGAATTGTTTATTCGGTTACTAGTGATAGGGGCCAGTACTCTGTATCTAGTTATGTAATAAGTGGAAACAAAAAAGATATGCAAGACATACAAGGCAAAAAAATGCGTAGTAGATTAACGGTCGACGTACTGCCAGCGATTCGTAGTACGTTACCGGGCCATAAGGCTTTATGAAGATTTTTCGATATCAAAAGAAAACGAAATGGGTGATTTGGGAAAATTTATCTGTATAATAGTAGGCTTATAACGGTCAGAAGAAGTCAAAAGAATGAGAAGCAATGCATTGAATATATTTCCACACTCTGAGCAGAGTTGCCAATGAGCACTTGCCTATACATATTATAAAAATGTTTATACACACACGCACTCACACACACACACACACACACACACACACACACACACACACACACACACACACACACATATATATATATATATATATATATATATATATATATATATATATATATATATATAATAATTTCAAGGATACTATACAGTACATTCTTAGTCATCAGTTATATAAATTCACTCACACATACCTGTGGATGTATAGTACGAGGAGCATATACTGTACAGTATATTCAGTAAATTGCTACCCAGTTATTCTAGACGTACTGTACAGTCACTCAAAAATGTTTTGCAACATGTTCCAGAAGTTTTCGTTCACCTAACAGTAATTTTGTCTTTTGATATTTACAAGGAAATGTAATTTTCTTATTCGGTTTTAGTTATAATCATACGGTTAACAATATAAAAGAATGGTGAGTGAAAATTCATATTACGAAAAAATAACGAAACATTTTGAAAAATTTCACTTCAGATGATTGGGCAAAAGAGTCAAAGAAGAAACTATATTTCGAATCCAGATAAAAGCTTATTGACTAATAAAATAATATTGAATAACCATCAATGAAATTATGTATAAATAAAGAAAGAAAGAATTCAACCATTATCGTTGTCAAACAAAAAAGAAAAAATCTACTAACGTGACTCCCATTCGGGCAGAAAAGTTTAAACTGTCTCGTCACTAAGCCGAACCACAGTCATTAGCTTGCATAAGACTAATGTTTCTATCGTAGATATTGCTCGGCAGCTTAGCGTAAATAAAACAACCATGTATAGAGGGATGCAACATGTATCTGCACACACACACACACACACACATATATATATATATATATATATATATATATATATATATATATATATATATATATATATGAGAGAGAGAGAGAGAGAGAGAGAGAGAGAGAGAGAGAGAGAGGGAGAGAGAGAGAGAGAGAGAGAGAGAGAGAGAGAGATAGCTAGACAGACAGAGAGATAGATAGATAGGTAGATAGATATATCACGTA
>NC_089782.1:26558121-26575621 GCF_040412425.1 Macrobrachium rosenbergii
AACACTTATATGAATATGGAAATGACTGAGAATATAGGTAAATGAATCACATACTATATCTGACCACAATAAACCCTTACAGAGTGTGGAAATTTTACCCACATTTGGTGTGGGAGACCGTAAAATGAAGACACCACTTCTGCTGAACCCGACCATCTGGTGCATGAAAGCTTCCTCACCGGAGGCCACTTTTCCACGTTTCGGCAACACTGCTGCGACTGGTGCTGCAGCTCACTTCCAAACCTTCGGACAACAGCCTGTAAATATTAAATTAAAGAAAACGGAGCTTTTGCTCCTTGGTGACGTCAGCAAGTCTGCGCGTGGGTTTTCCCGTTTCAACTTATTTTTCGTTTTACTACAAATTTGTAGTAAACTGTAGGATATAACTGCTATACACCCAAGGCTGTAGCGGTTGTAAAAATTAGTATTTTCATTTAGTGAGATGCGTAAATATAGGTCTACGAAAGTACACTTTTAATTATTTGTAACTCATATACAAAATTTTGTACTAATACAAAATACAGTGTATTGCCAACACTAGGTCTACGTTAGAGAGCCAGCCCCATGAAACAAATACAAACCTCTCTCTCTCTCTCTCTCTCTCTCAATGTTTTTTTTTTTATTTCAACGAGAAACTTATTTTCCCTAGATAGTTGTTCTTTTGCCAAGCTGCTTAGCAATGTCGCTGAACCAAACATGCAAGTTATGCAAGTTAACCGAGGTACAGGACGTTCCTTCGAGCGGCTTCCACCCTTACCTCTCGATTCCGTTGACTTTTCCCATGAAAGGCGTCACAAGAGATGGGATTAAGGAGATTCTCTTCTTGTTTGTCTTTTACTGCGTTTTCGACAACCAGTAATGAAGATAAACAATATATATACACACACACACATATATATACTGTATATATATATGTGTGATTAGTATTGATGTTCAGGAGTGAATGGGGATTGTTTGGTTAACGAAGCCAACTGGAAGTATGTCGTAGATTTTTTTGGAGTGCGACACATACCAGGAAAAACACATTTGAAGAAAGCTACAGGACAGTCAATTACTGGTGTTACTGTTAAAGTTATTAGGTTATAAGCGATAATAAGAAGTACTATTTTCATCTAAGTGAGATTTGCAAACTTGCTCATTTTAAAGTGCACTATTAGAATTGTTGTGTGTGTTATTTTCTGAAAATTTCCAGAAGGAAATAATAGGGAACTATTTATATTCTTTGCATATTTATAACTCATTTAACCATGGTAGAGAATAAATGTATATTTATATTAGTATGAAATATAGGAAATTTCCTCCCATTAAGCCTTAGTTCCCAGGCAACTGAAACTAGGCAAACTGTCATTCTCTCATTTTGGCTCTTTTTCTTCCTCTCCCCCTCCCTCCCTCCTCCCCTCCCTCCCTCCTCCCCTTCCCTCTTTCATTAATGACTATGGTGCCTTTACCAGCGGCGATACTCGTAGCTTCTAAATATTAATCAAAATAAAGTTAAGTATACCTTAATTTAACCAGACCACTGAGCTGATTAACAGCTCTCCTAGAGAGGGCTGGGCCGAAGGATTAGACTTATTTTACGTGGCTAAGAACCAATTGGTTACTAGCAACGTAAATCTAAAGCCATTGTGGAATCCGAACCACATTATACCGAGAAATGAATTTCTATCACCAGAAATAAATTCCTCTAATTCTTCATTGGCCGTCGGGAGACTTGAACTCGGGCCTAGAGTGCTAGTCGAGAACTCTACCGACTCTTCCAGCGAGGAACTGTGAATAATAACATCGTCAGTAATATGCTTATTTGTAAATGTCATAATTTTTAAATGATGAAACGCCAGCATAGGCAGTATTTATAGTCCAAAATAGATTTAGAAAAAAAAAATAAACCTAAAAGCGAGTAAGTAAGATTTACCAAAATTGCCACCTACAAACTTGCCGCTTCGCTTCCCAGCGCAAAAATCGGGAGGAAAAATGCCAACAAAACCTTTTGCATTCAAGGCTGCAAAAATCCGCGAGAGAGCAAACTCGTCGATTTCGGAAAAAGACATTGCGAAGTCGACTCTTTCTTTCTTTCTTTCCTTTTGTTTTTATTTCTCTTTTTCTTTGTTGAATTTCTCCTTCCGGGCCCAGCGAGTAAACACGGCATTTTTAACGACCCTGGTTTGTTCAGAGTTGATGGAATGTGATTTTCAGAATGGTAGGATGATGCAGTCTCCAGCAACTCTACACAAACAAACAGCTGCATGCCATGCTTCTTTTTGCAGCCGCTGAATAATAACCAGAGAAAGGAGACCACGTTTGATTAAATAAATCGCTGGCGTGGTTTACAAGCCAGTTCCCGTAGGGGGGTAGTGCTTACAGTGCACCTCATGCGGTGCACTGCAGGCATTACTTAAGGTTCTTTGCAGCGCGCCTTCGGCCCCTAATTGTCACCCCTTTCGTTCCTTTTACTGTACTTCTTTCCTCCATCTTACTTTCAAGCCTCTCCTGACAATTGATTCATAGTGCAACTGCTTTGAGGTTTTCCTCCTGTTACACCTTTCAAACCTTTTACTGTCAATTTCCGGTTCAGCGCTGAATGACCTCATAGGTCCCAGTGCTTGGCCTTTGGCCTAAGTTCTATATTCAGTTCAATTCAGTTCTATATTTATAAGACAATAAAAAATTGTGTTGTAGATTGTACGCTTGTATGATAAACACAAACTCGAGAAATCGTTTTGAAAACGAGATGACAAATGCTGGGTTCAGCAGAGAAACGGCTGACTTCATAAGTGATTAATTGTCTTGTTTTTCGAGTTTAAAATATTCATATGTCACTGGCGCCTGAAAGATTGAAAACTCACAGATAAAGGAAAATTATCAACTAAAATATATTTACTTCTGAAAAATTATATATATACATATACGTATACAAATATATATGTATATATATATGTATATATACATATATATAGTGTATGTATTTGTATATCATACGTATTTTTCTCATTTTTATTTGAGTTTTAGTACTTCTGTTAGCTTTAGATTCATAACAGCATATATTTCATATATATATATATATATATATATATATATATATATATATATATATATATATATATATATATAATTATATATAAATATACATATGTTATATATATGTATATGTATGTATGTATGTATATATATATATATATATATATATAATTTGTAAACTGCATGTTTATATGACAATTTAAAATTCTGGGAGAGAGCGGGATGGGGGGAAAGGGATACAGCAGAGTTAAAGTAAATAGTTAGTCCGTAGACGATGAGTTATATAAAGCCGATAAAGGATATACGATCCAAACTCCGAGGCCTTTGCAACGCGGCATGAAAAGTCAGAGCGAGTCCATTTTTATAGCTTCCTCAATATCGGAGATTATAGTTTCGCTTTGTGTTTGTTCGTGACTTCCTTCTCTGTCATTACGTTCAAAAATGATGACTGGCAATTCCTTGGCAATGTTCCATCTTAGACACATCCCAAAATTGGGTGAAATAATCTCCATTCTATTCTAGAATAGTACTTAATCATCATACTAAAATGAAATCCCCGGTAGGGGGGTAGTGCCGTTAGTGCACCTTATGCGGTGCACTGTAGGCATTACTTAGGGTTCTTTGCAGCGTGCCTTCGGCCCTTAGCTGCAACCCCTTTCGTTCCTTTTACTGTACCTCCTTTCATATTCTCTTTCTTTCATCCTACTTTCCACCCTCTCCCAACAATTGATTCATAGTGCAACTGCTTTGAGGTTTTCCTCCTGTTACACCTTTCAGACCTTTTACTGTCAGTTTCCGTTTTAGCGCTGTATGACCTCATAGGTCCCAGTGCTTGACCTTTGGCCTAAATTCTATATTCAGTTCAATTCAGTTCAAAACGAAATCGTTTAAATAGGGGACTATATGCACTAATATCGAGTAACTGTTTTACCTTAGCCGTTCAATTTATTTAATTTTGAATCATCGGTAAGTTATTTGTTTGTTTATGCACGCGCATGGTTGTATATTCACCATAGCCTTTTAACTTCTGGACTTTCTCGCATTTATTTCTGACACTCTTATTACCTTAAGCCTATTTCCGGGCGGGAAATTATCAGAGAGACTCTCACCTTCAGCGGCAGGATTCGATTCGAATCCACGCTCAGATGTTCCAGTGAGAGCACACCATTACACGGAAGACAAAATATATATATATATATATATATATATATATATATATATATATATATATATATATATATATGTATATATATATATATATCATTTATATTATGTGTGTGTGTGTATTATATACCACACCCTTATGCTTACATATTTGTATACTAACTTCTTGTTAATTTCTCCTTGGGATATAGATTTATAGGACAAGAGTTGAAAACAACTGCAAGGAAGTGGCAAGTTAAAAGTCTTTATTTTTAGCGACTGACAAAAATCGAGCACGAGTCTGGATATCTCATTTTCCTTAACACTGCTGAGATCAGCAAAAGAGTACTATAAACAGTATATGCTTCTCTCTCTCTCTCTCTCCTTCCCATAGGTGTGGTCCTATTGTGCTTAAGTTCGGCTTTTGTTTCTGCCTGAAGTTACCTTTTTCTTGGTCAGAGTCAGGATAATGAAAAGGCGTTCTAAGTTCGGATGTCTTTGACCTAGAAATATATTTACTACTAAGTTCTCGACCATAGGTGTAAATACGATACGAAAAGAGAGGTTCAGTATTTAGTGAAAAGCACTAAAACGATAATTAAAGAATGTGATGAGCCATAGAATTAAAAACCAACTTCGAAATTATTAAAAAAACTTCAAACAGTGAGCAAAAGTGACAGAGACAACGAACCTGGGAAAATGGAGAAGATAAAGGCAGAACAAAGAAATAGGAAAGTCAAACTCGAAGCAACGATACCATCTGTACCCAAGAGGACCCCAGATGGAGCAGCTGGGCTAAATCCTCCTCGCATATAAAAATACCCCCTAGCGCTAACGAAGTAGTGGGAGGCTACCGTTAGCCTCCATCAAATTAAGTTTGGCTCTCTCTCTCTCTCTCTCTCTCTCTCTCTCTCTCTCTCTCTCTCTCTCTCTCTCTCTCATACAGCCGCAGTTCGCGTATATTTATACTTTTAGATGCTGGAGCAGTTGTATCGTTAAGGAAAATTTTAACTTATTGTTTATATGATTTAGAAGTCGAAAGGAATATTGAAAATCGTAATTATAAAATACTAGGAATAAATCATTGACGTGGGTTTTTAATACACAATGCAGTTTCTATAAAAGGAAACGATGGCTATAGAGTGAAAAATAACAATATTAAAAACATAGACAAATTTAATATATAATGTAATTTTTTGCTATATGCAACTAAATCCTCCTAACACAGAAAATAAATTATTTCCAAATCAAAGGAGAATGCAGAAAGCGTTCAAGTGACACATTAATGTCCATATGTCATGTATTTGAGAATTTTTAATGGTTAAAACGAGAAGTAGAATATTTATTTAATCTTTTAGGGAAAAGGGAAAACGAAAAAACGGAATAAAATTTTAGTGAGAAAGTCTAATACACATTTCACCCCGTAGGTGGTTACTGCCGTCAGTAAACCGCAAGTGCGGTGCACTGTAGGCATTATTTAAGGTTCTTTGCAGCGTCCCTTCGGCCCCTAGCTGCTACCCCTTTCATACCTTCTACTATGCCTCTGTTCGTAGTCTCTTTTTTCCAGTTTACTTTACACCCTTTCCTAACATTCATTCATAGTGCAACTGCGAGGTTTTCCCCCTGTTACACCTTTCAAACCTTTTACTGTCAATTTCCCTTTCAGCGCTGAATGACCTCATAGGTCCCAGCGCTTGGCCTTGGGCCAGAATTCTGTATTCTATATTCCATTCCATTCTAATAGAGATTTTCAGGGTCTGTAGTATAAACGTCGAAATATAACATTTCTAACAGACAAAGAGCCTGAGCGTATATGAATCAGTAACGGAAAACTATATTACGTAATATGATGTATTTTATAGAAAAACGGAAAAATAAGAATCCAGTCACTAGATGAATAACCATGGATAAATCATTAACGGAAAACTATATTACCAAAATAATAATATCCTAGAAAAACGGGGAAAAGTAAAATGGCTTCCCAATTAATGGAAAAAATAAGTGAGGGAAGGGAGACTGTCTTCACACACCTTTACTTCCCAATTTCCGGCGATTCTGGCGCGCGGCTTCTGCTCTATTTAGCGGGACATACAGCGTCTGTGGGAACAATGCCATCTGGAGTGGTCTTTTACTACTATTTCTGCTATCCCATGCCCCTAGGACTGACCCTCCCCACGTCTTGACACCTCATCAGACCAGCATTTAAATTCCGTCGTTCTCTCTGAACAAAAACCATTCAACTTTTGATTTACTTTTCGAAAACATTCAGAACTTCTAAACCCGGCGAGCTAATAGTGGCGCTGAAGATACTCAGGTCAGTTTCTTTTGAGTGTTTTGATACAAGACGAATTTAACGGGACGTTTTTATAATTTTAGAAACAATTAAGACATTTACAGAATAAAGGAATTTTGTCGGATTGATTTTAGCAACCTGCTGCATGAGTGATGGGAACAGCATCCATTAGGTTAGTTGAGAGCTAAGGGTGTTTTTTTCTAAGCTGAAGGTAAGATCCTGAGCTGGTAGGAAAACACAGACACAAAGCCTATATATATTATATATTATATATATATTATAAATATTATATGTATGTATATACAGGCATACGTACAGTGAGTTTATCTATGTATGTGCGTCTATGGTCTATTCTTATGCGAACAATTATATGCAATTGATTCGTTATAATTTTCTAAAACTGAAAAAAATTTTTTTTCATCATCAGGAGCTAAAAAAACTGAGAGAGAGAGAGAGAGAGAGAGAGAGAGAGAGAGAGAGAGAGAGAGAGAGAGAGGACATTGGTTGGAATTGTGGCGGTGTTCAACTTATTCGTCCGGAGGCGCTACAGGCAGCCACCCACTGTTTCCTCCATTTTATTTTTCCCATGCGGAGATGAAACTGAGCTCCCATCTGGTGCCATTGTTTTATATTTGACTTTTCCTTCTTTTTTCCTTCCATTTTTTGTGCAAGTTTTTATTCTCTGGCGCTCT
The DNA here is from genome assembly GCF_040412425.1 of Macrobrachium rosenbergii. Classification (NCBI taxonomy): domain Eukaryota; kingdom Metazoa; phylum Arthropoda; class Malacostraca; order Decapoda; family Palaemonidae; genus Macrobrachium; species Macrobrachium rosenbergii. Next base: position 26,565,265 of record NC_089782.1, read on the forward strand.
CCCACACACTACATCTATCTTGCTGTAATAGGATTTACCCTTTTTTGGGATTCCTTTGGATTTCTTTTGTTTATGTAATTTGGGGATTTATATGTTTTTGTGTCGGAGGTTTTGTCAGCATCTTTGATGGTTTTCGTTTTTATTTAGGTACAATAAAATAATTTTGATTTATTTTTTGTGTAGACAGTGCCAATGTTGTATTGTTCTCTGTATTTGCGAAAATTGAGAACGCCAGCGTTATACAAAAACAATTATTTTTTGGGGGGAGAGGTATACATTAGAAGGGAAGAAACTTTAAAAAAATCAGATTTAGTTGTGTTGTGGCGAATCAGCATGAAACGTAACAGAAAAATAAGAGTAAAATTTCGTTCAAGAATGACTATAACTACGGGAAAACTCGCAGTATTAATACCATCAGTATAGGTAATATGTTACATATGTTAACGTTCGTTGGAAGATGTTTTGCACGCTTATGGATAGATGGCGCCAAGGCCAAGAGAAAGAGAAAGTCTGCTCACTTCCCCCCCCACAAAAAAAAATCCCCATGTAGGCGGAGCTCTGTCTACCTCCTTACCGCGTCAGCAGGTGAATTGCCGTAATGAGCAGGTACCTCTAAGATACGTCATCCCCTACGTAGTTACCCCAGGTGGGAGGCGACTCCACCCAAGTGGCCTTGGATGGCGCTATGTGGCTCTACCGGTCCACTGAAGCGAGTCGGAAAAATAAAGTATGGTTAATAAATATTTTTCGGGAAAGGCCAGAATTTGACATTCCAACGTTGTAAGATGACGACGCTCCTGCATTCGGTTTGGAAATAGAGTTAAAACATTTACAGAAGCAAATGTGCGAAAAGGAACTTCTTTTCATTTCTCGTCCATAAATTTCCTTTTGCTGCTAACAGCCTTTGTACAGCCATGTCTGAAATGTCTCCCCTCTTGAGGCGTTGATGAAAAAGTGGATCACATTTGATTTTAGTTCTTCATTGGAGGGGTCGTAGAGCTTTCGGCTGGCACGCTGTTGGCCCAGCGTTCGACTCTCCGACCGGCCAATGAAGAATTAGAGGAATTTATTTCTGGTGATAGAAATGCACTTCTCGTCATGATGTGGTTCGGATTCCACAATAAGCTGTAGGTCCCGTTGCTAGGTAACCAGTTGGTTCTTAGCCACGTAAAAATAAATCTAATCCTTCGGGCCAGCCCTAGGAGAGCTGTTAATCAGCTCAGTGGTCTGGTTAAACTAAGATATACCTAACTTTGTAATGGAGTAAAATTCTGTCAGTAAACAAAATTTCGACGGGAAATATTCATCAAATGAAAATTCGACTTTAACAAACAAAATATCACCGTTGTACAGATAATATTCGTCCGCAGCGGTCCAAATCAGGCCACCAACAAACAAAACATGGTCGTTAGCAAACACAACATGACCGATTACAAATAAGAAGTAAGGCAAGGCCCTCTTTATTTATGCAAAGGATGTGGAAGAAAAGTCCCGGGAGACCTAGTGGACTTACACGCGGACGACGTCGTGGAAACCACGAAAATAACTTACTGAACTTGTTACCTCATTTGCAAAGGATTGACAGTCAATCAGAATACAACCGATTCAAGATATCAGCCGCAAAAATAGAAACTAAAAAAAAAAAATAAAAAAATAAAACATGAATGAATAAAATTCGCATTTACAAAAAAAGGCTGTTGAAATTTAAACAGGGTGAATCTCCTAAAAAGGCTAAAATACCACAATAAAGAGACGAAATTGGCCCTCAGAAAGAAAACTAAAAAGTGAGGAAAGGAGAGGCAATGAAAATGAGCCACTAAGGAAAAGAGACTCACGTAGGGGGTTAGCGCCGTCAGTGCACCTCATAGGATGCACTGTAGTCATTACTGAAGGTTCTTAACAGCGTGCTTTCGGCCCCTAGCTGCAACCCCTTTCATTCCTTTTCCTGTACATCCATTCACATTATCTATATTCCATCTTGCCATGTAACCACCCCTGACAATTGTTTCATAGTGCGACTGCGAGGTTTTCCTCCTGTTAAGCCTGTCAAGCCTACCTACTCTCAATTTCCTTTCCAGGGCTGAATGACCTCCTAGGTCCCAGTGCTTGGCTTTGGCCTAAACTCTATATTCCATTCGATTCGATTCCATTCCATTCCAAGGGAAAGAGGCGCGAGAACAAAAGCAATCCTGCAGGATATTATAGGAACCACACATCCTGCAGTCACGCGCAGAGTGCCACAGACGGAGAACAGGGACTAAGTATCAGCTCATGCAAATTCCTAAAGCAAACTAGGCTGTTAACCCATTAAATCCCAGCTTTTGTATTTTTTTAAATTCTGAAATTTTTTGCAAAATATATTTATTTAAGGGTTAAAAATACATATGCAGTAGAAAGAAAATATTTATTTCTAAGGGAAGCTTATAATAAGCTGTCCTCAAATGAGGGCGCTGGGACAATAGGTTTCAGGTTTATATTTCCTAAATAAAGCATTATCTTTTTAGATAAAGATAAACAGATACATCATATTATCAATCTTACTTAAATGGTATGAATTCTCGCCTAATTCTAGCTGAAAAAGAAGAAAAATAATGTAATTTCATAAACCAAATTTACTTTCTTTTATTGTAAGACCATATGAACTTATTTCTTTTATGATAAGAGCTGAAACATTCAGTGCAAAGAGTCGTTGCATTTAGAGCGGAAGGTTCTTGGTTTTGCTGTACGTGGTTTGTTCATACACCGTAGTTGATTGTTGCGCTTTTCAATGAAATGGTCTTTACCATCATGCCGAACAAATTCAGCAAAACTTGTGCAAGAGTGTTGTAAGGTACCTCAAGGTCTTCCTACTGAGCCTTCCATGCATTGCAGCAGACTTCAAATAAGCTACAGAAATTGCCCTTCTGAAATCCAATGAACTCAGCTGTGTGACCATGTCCTTGGTGCACCAATTTGTAAATGATCCATGAGTTCACAACTGCCATATCTATCATTCTAATTCATAAAGGCCAATACCATTTCTTTCCTCGAATAAAAAGTTTAGTATATCTTAGTTTAACCAGATCACTGAGCTGAATAACAGCTCTCCTAGGGCTGGCCCAAAGGATTAGATTTATTTTACGTGGCTAAGAACCAACTGGTTACCTAGCAACGGGACCTACAGCTTATTGTGGAATCCGAACCACATTATGACGAGAAATGAATTTCTATCACCAGAAATAAATTCCTCTAATTCTTCATTGGCAGGTCGGAGAGTCGAACGCTGGGCCAACAGCGTGCTAGCCGAGAGCTCTAACCACCCCTCCAATGAAGAACTAGAGAGAGAGAGAGATACATCATAACGCTATTAGAGAGAGAGAGAGAGAGAGAGAGAGAGAGAGAGAGAGAGACAGACAGACAGACAGACAGACAGAGAGAGAGAGACAGAGAAAGCAGTGGGAACAGTACTTATAATTGAAAGTGAAAATAGATTGCAATATAGAAGCCATTTTACCGTTTATGGAATAAATTTAGAACCAATAATCTCATTTCACTTCATTATCGTTTCATTTAAATCGAGTCTTAAGTGTGTGAGAGTGTGTGTGTGTGTGTGTGAGAGAGAGAGAGAGAGAGAGAGAGAGAGAGAGAGAGAGAGAGAGAGAGAGAGAGAGTCGGCTTAGCCTAAAAGGATTATATAAATGAAGGCGAAACAGATTGCTCTTTCATATGGAAGCCATTTCACCGTCTGAGTCCCAATCACTTTATCTCACTCGGATTGAATTTTCTTCAGTTCTCATACTGACGGAAATCAGAGGAAAAATATTGATCTGGTTTCCCTTCATTTGCATTTTATGATGGCCGACGTCTCCCTGGTAATCTAAAGACTCTCTCTCTCTCTCTAAGAAAGCTGCAAGCTTTTCCGTTATATATATATATATATATATATATATATATATATATATATATATATATATATATATATATATATATATATATATATATATATATATATATAATATCACACACACACACACACACATATATATATATATATATATATATATATATATATATATATATATATATATTATATATTTACGATTTAACCTTGGGAAATGCTTATCATGAGCCAGTTATAGAGTCTAAATGAATGATTTCATTTACCTCTATTTTTGTATAAAATCTGACTGCTGTTGATTCTGGGAAATCAAACACAAGGGAAAAAAGGGGAATTTAAACCAAGCTGAGGGCTCTACTCACAAGGTCTTTGTAAATAAACACGTTAGGGTAAGTTTAAAATGACGTGTATTTACATGAAATGAACCATCAGAATATGAAATGGACTAATCAGGCCTGAGAGGTTGAATATAACTGGGAAAACTTGAAGGTATATCAATCGGTGTGACGATGCTGATACAAGGCACAGTCAAGAGAGACTTCCACGGCTAACAAACCCTCTGGAAACGGAGAGATTTACGAATTAAAAGACAGCAAGGACCCAAGAAAATATGCATAGGACAAGGCGAGCAATGAGGTGCCAAAGAAGCCTTGAACACACGATTTTACGTAATTATTTAAACATAGGCATATATGTAACACTGCCCTAACACGGCAAGGTTGATGTGGAAATACTGGCACTTAGAAATGGAAACTGGATGTTTAGTATGAGAATTAAAACAGTGTGACTAACCGGAAGAGCCTTTGCAACAGATTACTTTGCCTTGTAGAAGAGGTGGCTTCAATGGGGGTAATGGCGGCGGAGGAGGGCAAAGGGCTTCATTGGTAAGAACAGTAGAGTCCCTACAAGATAGGACCACGTGGTAGGGCATAGCTCTCTGGAGGAGGCGGGAATGGAAGGGGGAGATGTGTCTCGCTCGTATCCAGCAATGTCTCTCTCGCTTGTTCCTTTGGTGAGGCCTTATATGACTTCGGCTGGGGATCAGGAGGTCACCCACAGGTAGATGGGGTTGGTGTCGTTTCCCTATGCGCGGGCATCATCTATGACTCAAGATCCAGGTGTTCATGCCAGATGTCCTTTCTCTTAATCCGCGTCGCCAGCTCTATTCTGCCTCCGGCCAGATTTAGTTTCCTCACAATCTCGTGTCTGTAAACAAAGTTCCCCGCAGTGTCATGTTCGAGAAGAGAAAGTTGAAAGGGATATACAGAGTGCAATTAACAGTTTAAGGGAGGGGCCAATATTCCTTTCGCCCTTCCTTGTCAGGGAGTGCCCAAAACGCACTGTTGTGTTTTCCAGCTTTAAATTGAGCGTTTGGTGGCTGGGATGCTTGGGAAGGTACAGCAACTCCCCGACCAAGTTGACATCTCGAACCTTCAGTTGGGTGAGAATGTCTACCAAACCAAGGATTGCAGCTGACAAATGCTTTATATTACTCTACTTTTCTCGTTAACGGCACTCGTGTATATTCATTAATCTAAATCTCTCTGCGTCATATGAGATATCTGAAAATTTACTTGATAAAGAATTCAATATTTTATGTTAATCGCAGAGTAAGGAAAAAAATAAAGGTTTTAACCTTAGATTACTGTTACTTTAAAACAGGAACATTTACAACTATAAGATTGTTGCTGTAAATATCAAAATACACGAACTTTAATTGACCTCCTTAATATAAATCTCAAAAGAAATATGAGTAAATTATCATAAGTATTAAAAGGCGATAAATCATAAGCTACTGTTATTTTGAAACAGGAACAGTTGCACATATAAGAAAGTTACTTTAAATATCAAACACAATAGCTGTAAATTATTCCCTTGAGGTAAATCTTAGAATAATCATGCACCTAGCTTTTAGTGGTTGTTACAGTCAAAGACATGCAGTTAGTTGAGGCATTGCAATGAAACATACATGGTCTTCGTTAGGTGTCGCCATGTTACTTAAGTTGACGGCACAGTGCCAGACGTTGCACTGAGGTCAACTGCATATGTGTGTATATATATACATATACATATACATATACATACATATATATATATATATATATATATACATAAACACAGTGAGTGTATCTATGTATGTTTATCTGTATGTGCTTCTGTGGCCTATTCTTAAGTGAGCAATAAATATACACTTGATGCGTCATAATTTTCTAAAACTGGGAAATTTTTTCCATCAGTAGGAGCTAAAAAACTGAGAGAGAGAGAGAGAGAGAGAGAGAGAGAGAGAGAGAGAGAGAGAGAGAGAGAGAGAGAGAGAGAGAGAGAGAGAGATTGTAGGGGTGTTCAGCTTATTCGTCCGGAGGCGTACAGACACCCACCCACTGTTTCCTCTCTATTTCTGATGCAAGTCGGAAAAATAAATTTCTATGGGTAATAGATATTTTTCGAGAAAGGCCAGAATTTGGCATTCCAACGTTGTAAGATGACACTCCTTTATTCGGTTTGGAAATAAGGGTTAAAACATTTTCAGAAGCAAATGTGCGAAAAAGAGCTTCCTGTCATTTCTCGTCCATAAAATTCCTGTAGCAGCTAACAGCCTTTGTACAGCCATGTCTGAAATGTCTCCCCTCTTCAGGCGTTGATAACAAAAAGAGGATCACATTTCCCACCCACAAACTTTGACTTTGAGCGTAAGAAGATCTTACATTTTTAGTTCACGGTCTTCAGTGACAACCATTAACATTCATTAATAAAGGATGATTAACAATGCAAGCCCTCAGATGCAACTGGCGTTTTCCCCTCGGAGTCATTAACGAATCGTAAATTGGCTGTGCGTTTCCCCTCACCTCTAAAGACAGGAGACGCGGGAATCACTGACGTCATCGAGAAAACAACAAAGAACCAACTTCACACTCAACATCATTGCATGCTCTGAAAATGTTTTCATATTGCCTAAAAAAAAGCTCGCTTGTAAGATCCTCTCTCTCTCTCTCTCTCTCTCTCTCTCTCTCTCTCTCTCTCTCTCTCTCTCTCTCTCTCAATGTTGCCAGTACTGAATAAGTGATTTAGTTTCTATTTTCCGCTGCATTATTGGTTTCCATAAGTGGTTTTTATTTTATTTATTTGCTTATTTTTTTTAGCGTATCTGATCAGGCTTTCCGATGATCTCATAACATTCCAGGAAACTGAATTTGAACATCATTCACGATCAGAGAAGACTACAGCAGACACGACGTTTCAGAAAATTATTTCAGAAAATGAAAGCACGAGCTCAGTGCGAAATTTTAGTGGTTGTTTCTTCCATTCATTTTTAAAACAACATTGAAGCTATTTCGTTCATCAGCGACGTGTGACTCCCGAGAAAACATATGCCAACAATCTCGACAACATTCAGACCCTTACAACGGCATTAGTGCCGTCGGTGCACCTCATGCGGTGCACTGTAGGCATTACTTAAGGTTCTTTGCAGCGTGCCTTCCTTCGGCCCCTAGCTGCAACCCCTTTCGTTCCTTTTATTGTACCTCCTTTCATATTTTCTTTCTTCCATCTTACTTTCCACCCTCTCGTAACAATTGATTCATAGTGTGACTGCTTTGAGGTTTTCCTCCTGTTATACCTTTGAAACCTTTTACTGTCAATTTCCGTTTCAGCGCTGAATGACCGCATAGGTCCCAGTGCCTGGCCTTTGGCCTAAATTCTGTACTCAATTCAGTTCAATTCAATTCACATTCTAACCCCCTCCCCCCCACCATATTATGTATGAGGTCTGGCACCAAATTAATTCCTCGTACATGCGAAGGCACTTCATTTCAGCGCAGACAGGCTTCCGATATCAAAACAAACCCAAGCTTAATCTCTCTCTCTCTCTCTCTCTCTCTCTCTCTCTCTCTCTCTCTCTCTCTCTCTCTCACACACACACACAGAGGCGTATTGTAATACAAACTTGGATCGCTGTTTGCCTTCCACCTCGAGAACCGGAGGTGTTTACGGCGTCGAAACAGGGAATGAGGCATTTAAGGGCGAAGTTGAGGAAGAATGGCCCGGAATTCTCATTCCAAATTGGGAATCAAAATGGAATGGTGTCTGCAGTCGTCGAAGAGCGGTTTCCATCCTTAAGGATAGGTGGCGTTGTGTTGCTTGGGTGGGTTCTTTCAACAGTACGAAGTCGAAACCGTGTTATTTGGTACTTCGTAATTAGAAGATTTCGGACTTTACATGGTAATTTTAATCCGAAACAATATTGTGTAATTTTCACGTTGATAATATTTAAGATTATAGTATTTAAAAAGAATAAAGTGTATGAATACCTGCGGTTTCTCAACAAAAAAAGTTTTTTTTTTTTTTTTTTTTTATCAGACTTTGCAAAGTTAGATCTCCAGGAACCTCCCATTGCGTATCGAATAAAAGAGGGTGACACTCCCATATAATTGCATCTTCAACTCTCAGTCTTCAATGGCAGCGATTAGCATTCGCTCATCAAGGATAATTACAAGTGGAATTCAAACCACCGTTCGGAATTTTCCTGTCGAATTCCTGTACAAATGGAAAACCCGATTTGGCTTTTCCCCACTTCTTCTCGGTCTTTCCCCTTGCCCTCGGAGACGGAGAGGGAGGGGTCCGGAAATACCAATATCAATGTAAACGGCATTCATTTCGCGTATTTAACTGATATTGTTGATAAGGAATCCTGTTATGATGTCGGTGGAGTCCGTACAGTCGTAGCTGTCCATTAAACTGGAAAGTTGCACATACGCACAGACATATAATATATATATATATATATATATATATATATATATATATATATATATATATATATATATATATATATATATTAACTGAATGGACTTCACTTCATGTTACCATATGTATATATATATATATATATATATATATATATATATATATATATATATATATATATATATATAGAGAGAGAGAGAGAGAGAGAGAGAGAGAGAGAGAGAGAGAGAGAGAAAGTATGTATTATATAAAATAAAAGTAAAATAAAACAAAAATTATTTTCACCATTCCTCTTCCTGTACGTCACTTACCCCCGGCATAAACAATATACATTAGGTATTTGATTTCATTACTATATGGAACATGCGTAAACCTCCCCCCAACCCCCTCCCCACCATCCTCACACCATTTAGACGTCCCACTGAGTTGCCTCCTTGAAGACTTCCATTTCATCGCAAACAAGCAGATACCCAAGCGCAAGCAAGCAAGGCACTTTCACATGCAAACATATTCTGAAGCGGACACGGTAATGCAATTCGCCTGCCGGCGAGAGAGAGAGAGAGAGAGAGTGAGAGAGAGAGAGAGAGAGAGAGAGAGTCTTAATGGCGTCGAATCGGGAATAGGACATTTTATTGCTGAAGTTTGTGCAAGAATGGCGCAAGACTCGACAAAGGCGCTCGAGAACTGAGACATAAAGGGGCTTCTCTCGGGCGGGAAGTGGTTTTCACGCCGGCCGATAGATGGCGCTGAATGGCACTTCTTCGTCGGTTCGCTTCGGCTGAGGAGAAATTGATATGCTTTTGAGACAAACCGAGAGGTGATGTTCCGAAATTATAGGATGTTAACGTCGGTGGGATAATAGGAAAAGCTTACACATTGGAGAAATTATTATAAAACTAATGCATGAGCCAATCAACTCGAAAATGGCTGTAGTGTTCATGTATTTTTGTAGCTCCATCATACTTATGTAGTTCTTGAATGTCTTCTTTAAGGTTTTCTTTAGTTAAACTTGAAGATCGTTATCACCAGACTATATACACGTTGAATGTTATAATGTTAGGGTATAATTCGACAATAAAACAACCGTTGTAAAGAACTTACAAGTTATCATAATCATTCAGTTTGCTTTACCGAATTAATTTTTCCGAACCAGCTTTTGAATGCACCCTCCTCTGAAAGAAAATTGCTTTTCCATATAAATACATTTCTAACACTCGCTAATCAATGGTAATCGCAAACAGATCTCACAACTGTCATTGAAATTTTCCCCTCAAATTCAGTTACGAGGGGAAACCCATATTTTGCACTTCTCCTTTCTTCCAAATTCTCTCTCTCTCTCTCTCTCTCTCTCTCTCTCTCTCTCTCTCTCTCTCTCTCTCTCTCTCTCTCTTCCATCGAAGACGAAGAATGGATTAACACTCCCCACATCAACATAAACGACATAACTTCCACGCTCAGTACGACTTAACGCTTTCCGATACTATTCTGGTCTTCCCTTTTGGTCTATTCGCCCCCACCGCCCCCCCAATCCCCACGCGACCCCTGCTCCCGCCAGTCAGCTCCGTATCTTACTACTAAATATACATTCAGTGCTCATACATACAGAACTTCCATTTAGTTTCACCTCCACCCCCACCCGCTCTCTATCTTACTCATGCATACATACATACATACATACATACGAGTAAATCTTCTAGCATGCTCTGTCCCTTGAAAATCTTTTGGAGGATGTTTGTC
>NC_089782.1:26580621-26600344 GCF_040412425.1 Macrobrachium rosenbergii
TATATATATATATATATATATATGTATAATATGTATATATATATGTATGTATATATGTGTGTGTGTTTTGTATAACGACCGGTCTAAGGGCTGCGACCATTTTCAGTATACAGTAGTGTGTTTTGTGACCGACTGATTATAAATAAAGTGATGTCTCACAATTTGCATATTGAACATGCGCAAGGTGCAGATACACGAACAGTCATAGGGACGATTCCTTTTCCTCTACCTTAATTTTCCATATTAGGCGTCCAAAGCGAATAACCGTAACAGTTTTATGCAGCAAGATGTAAATCGCATATGCCGGTCGTTCACGAATGAAAAACACTTCTTCAAAGTTCTTTTCCAATGGAATCCGGATGTCCAACCCAGATGGTAATTCCGAAACAAAGCCTGGTACAGGACACTGATCGCTAATAAGAGAGCTGTCATTTCCAGCTGAATTGCCATTGAAAAGAAGAAGAAGAAGAGGAAGAAGTAGTAGCAGTAGTAGTAGTGCAGTACAGGAATTTGCCTGTTTTCATTGCATGTTAAATCTATCACGTATGAATGTTTTATGTCAAGTCTGCATTCATATTCGTGATTAGCGGCCGACATAATTATAGCTGGGTGGAAGAAAAGCCCATTTTCACCCCCATAAAATCACTGAGGCCACAGGCTTCGTTCATTTGCATTGCTTGGAACATCACTGTAGTGCAAGCATGTTCGTGATTTGTAGCCCAAAATGCTGCATGACAACCATGATTTACTCTTTGATTCAAGTCAAGGACAAGTTTATTTGATCGACTTAATATTTTTGCAAGGAGGGTAATAAGAGTGGCTTTAAACTTATAACGTTTTATAACTTAGGCTATTCATCTGGGACCGTATGTTCCAATAAACACCTGATTTCGTCTCAGTCCTTTTTCCTCTCCGTGTGATATCACCATTTTTTAAATATATAAAATGATGTATGGTCTAACTACATGCTTTGAAAAGTTTCTTTTCAAAACCGCAAACAAATAGTCAAATCACTAAACGCATCAACAAACAAACAAACAGGCACAAACTAATCCATTTTCTTTTAAATCAAAACAAACTAAAGTGGCCAAATGGGCTCATGAATCGAATCGAAAGAAGCCATCCATATCTTTTTGCGTGACAACTTCTGAAGTCATGACTTTGACGCGATAAAACGACATAACAAAACTCAAAAGCTACAGGGACACCATCTGGCTATGATTGTCGGAGAGAAGAGATTGATTGATATGGTGTGTGTGTGTACGTGTGTGTGTGTGTGTGTGTGTGTGTACGAGCGCGCTGTCGCGACCAACTGATGAGTGTTTTGTGAACGAGTACTTTCGTTATGAAAGGTACTCGGCGTGACACGCCAATCATTAATCTCTGTACTTCGCATAAAATCCAGCCTAAAATATCCATAGAAATTTGAAATTGATTTGTGCCTTTAGTGAACAGTTCATTTTGTATTTTTTTTTGTTGGGGCGGGAATCATTGTATTACTAATATTAGAAATTGCTTGTCATGCAGTTTTCAGTGATCTGTACATGTCACCTATCTTTTCCGTGCAGGTAATTGATTTTTTCTACTGCATTGGCAGTTATGTATGGATTGTAATGATGGCGCAGTTTTTCAGCTGAATTGTCAAGTTTTTAGTGGTAGAAATGAATGTTATTGATTTGATGGGGTTTTTGAGCGAAAATTCCTTCAATCTATCCAGCTCTGCTATGACTGGACAATTCACTTTTATAATTCTGTATGTATTATGGAACTAGAGAGAATAGATTAACGTTACTTAGTAATTATTTTTTAAAATTTTAACCATTATGTGCGTGACGGAACCTAGTTTTAACTCAGTAATGACTTGCAATAAGAATTTTAAAAATTACTGTACTTTTAATATAGGAAACAATACAGATGACTGTTGATGTGACACTAGTTTACAAAAATATCAATCTAATTAAAGATGAATAATGTCGAGCCATTGAATTGAAAACTCTCTTGGCACAGTGAAACATTATGAAAAAATCACCGCCTTCTCTCGTACAGATACATCTATCTGCTTTAATGCCAATCCCCCCCACCCCCACCCTGATACATGCCACCTCCCCACCCCAAATCAGCCACAAAACCACGTAATTCCCCTGCCACCCGACTTCCCCCCCACCACCCCACTCTGTCAAGATATCCTATAATACCCCTGGCCCTTCCATCTTCCCTTAGGAACAATGGAATCCCCCTAGACTTGAGATAGAGGCTGTATTTATATGCTAATATTTTCGCCCGCTACTAGACACAGCCTCTGTGGGGATAATGCGAAAACGCATAAGTGATTCCAGTTGAGGAGTTAATGAACCATCAAGGGATAAATATCAGGGAGAAGATTGAGAAAGAGATTATTCCGAGAATAGAAGGATCTCGCCATATTCTCAAAAATAGTTTGATTTCTTAGAAGGACCTGATTCGCTCAGTGTTATGTAAATTGCTATGAGTTTCTTTTTATGAATCCGTTTTTCATCATCAGATTGTAATGTATCAAAGAGAATATCATTTGACATTATCACATTTTTAGTTGGGGAAGTATGTGGACTGGAAAATGTTCCCTTAAGAAAACTATAAGCAGAGCAAACTTGAAGTACGTGAAGTTGAAAGGAAGTGGTGAAATATATGATGGATAAGAGTTACTATTGCGAAGACCAACGAGGTTCTTTAATCTTCATATATACCTGTATATATACTCATGAGAACCTTCATGTTGAATGGATTGGAGGCTTATGTTTCATTTAATCATATAGCTGTCACCTTTCAAGACTAAACTATATCTTGCAGGTTTAAAATTATTTGTTTATAAAAGTATAAAACACACACATATATATAGATAGATAGATAGATATAGATATATTATATAAATAAAGTGTGTTTGTTTGTCTGCGAGCGCGCGTGTACAGTATGTCTGTATTTGCGAAATATCACTCCGCATTTAAATCACCCCAAAACTTCCTAGGAAAACCATTTCCCTGTAAATGTTGTAGACGGGAGCCATGACAGGTGTGAATGAAAGTCTTTTGCGGCGTCAAGATTGGAACATTTTCTCCTGACAGTTTTTCCCAACGCACCTTCTTCTTCTCTTTTTCCTTTTCCTTCTCTTTCCTCCCTGAGGACCAGTTAGCCTCTTCCACCTCATTTCTCCTTCGTTCCCCGCTGCCTCTTTCTTTGGGGAATTGGTCGTCTTGATATACAGGCTTCTGGATTTTTGGTCTGTGATGTATGAATAGTTTTGTATTTATTCTCTTATTCTTAATTTTTTTAATCGTTTCTTTTATTTTTTTAATCGATCCATTATTCTCTTTTTTTATCTCCTTCGTTACAAGAACAACCGTCTTCAAACTATCTTTTATGTATATTAATTATTTATACATTTTATTGATTATGTATGCTAAGAAACAGCCATTTCTATTGACAGTCAAAATCCTTCATTTTCGGACTACCCAAGACATCCGAATTATACAACTTTCATCATACAGAAACTTGACATTGTATCGATGACTTTTATTCTTGCACACCTCATTTATTCTCCTCTCCCTTCCCTACGCTTCTACAGTCCCGTTTTTCTATTTTCTGTCCCTTTCGTCTGACTGGATAAGAAAGCAACGGGATATTGAAAAGAGCCTTCCAAAGGGGAATTCGTATTTGTGGTGCAGTTGGTAGAGGCGCTGAATGTATATAGCTGGTTTTATATTTTATGTCATTATACAAGGATGTGATTGATTTTTTCTACCTTTACCACTGCCTGAATGTGAGGAAGGATGGTTCTCTAGAGAGGCTGATCTCTCTCTCTCTCTCTTTCTTTCTCTGAAGGGAACTATTAATTACGAAATCTTGAAAGACTGGTAAATAGTTTAAGACATCTTGGCGTAACTTATTTAGATAAAATGTGAGCTATAGACAGAGGTCAAATTTTAATCGATCCTTTTTACGTTTTTCGTCACTTTCCACATAATGAGAATTATACGAGAAAGATAACGACTTGCTTGGGTGTCATGATGTCTTATTTTTTTAAAAATCCCACAACCGAACTTTTAAGGAACCCAAATGACAAAACCAAACAGAAAATCAAGAAAATTCCAATAACGACAACATCCTAGAACGCAATCGACAAGGTCCTTCGTCTCCTTACTCGAGAGCCAGTGGTCTTGACGGCGTTGGAATAGGAGCTGTGAGACGTTTATAGACGAAGTTGAGGAACAACAGCTGGAGACCTTCTCTACCAGCCGGGTAGCGCAGGTCCGATAATGTTTGAAAATGTTTTTAGCATTGCTGCTGCTTAGCGAAGAAAGATCTCAAATGTGCTTTCAGGTGTATTGAAAAACTTATACATTTATTTGATCCAGTCGCTTTTCTGAATGATCCCGTGGTTATCTTGGAAAACTTCTTTAAGAATTTGATTTTTTTGACCGTCAATAAAAGTGTGTAATTGATCAAGGAACTATATTCATCAAAGCAAATATGCCAATGAAGTCTGAAAGGTTGCGTTCAGTTGTCAAAGACAGCGGGCTGTATTTCGTCGTCCATAATGAAACGACGTTAATGAGCATCTCCACAGACTAGTACATCTGGCGCTCATTTTTAACGCTCTCTCTTTAATGAAAGCAATTAACGTCCGTTAATTAATGAATGAGGATCGGAAAATCTTAGGCATGAATGCCGTTCCCCTCTGCGTCATTCATAGAGCAAACACAAAACACGAGAGTCTTTCCCTCTTTTCCCCTCCTTTCTTTCTCAGCCTCCCCTCGAGAACCCTCACAACGCACCGCCATTATTTGTATCGGCAACAGATATGATCTTACGCAATCCCATTCTTATTGTTCTCATAAAACCCCGTTTAAATATTTCAGTGAGAATTTCTCTTTCTCCTTCACTCTTGCTTTTTGTTTTTTCTTGATAAAAATCTGTTTTTTGTTTAAATAATTCAGTAATAATCTCTCTCTCTCTCTCTCCTTACGTCCCTCATATTCCGTATCCCATCATTCTTTCCTCTTCCCCTCGTTCTTAACAACATTCCCTCGTCTTCCACATCCTTTCCCCGAGCCTCGTCGTCTCCTTATCTTTGCCGCCTTTCAAGTAAATAACGAGAGATTACAAGGGTCACTGACCTCACTAGTGAAGTTTCAGGTTGTGCAAGACGTTATTTAATCCGAGTGGTCTGCTATAGCGGGGTTTAGGATAAGTGGTTGTGTCCTCGAGAATTTAGGAAAGATCTTTTTTATCTGGTTCGAAGAAATAGAGAAATATTAATTTTAATATTGGAAAAGGCAGGTATTTATAAATACTGTGCACGCAAGTACTGCAGATATTCTTGGTCATTGTTGAGAAATGAATTTCATAGTTGTTTTTTGAATCTTTAAGAGAATTGAATATCTGTATTTGTAACCGTATTTCATCCGCCAATTTTATGAATTTAAATAAGTTACAAATCTGAATTCATGCAAGACTGTTTTTTTCATTTGTAGATAAACCACGAATAATGGCATAATATAATTCTTTTTCGGTGAATGGGGAAACCCAGTTCCAATTAGTTCTTTTCGGAAATGCAAATAATTCCATTTTAATATTATTGAGTTTCCTCTTTAGCTTTCTTATATAGTAAAAATAATCTTTATTGAGGACTGATTTCCAGAGCAAAAACATACACAAAGAAATCCAGAAGAGCGATCTGGAAAAATCATTTTTACATTGAAACTTCTCCGGGCCCACATCTAAGAGCACCTTCAGGTGTGAATAATTAAGGAATTTGAATTATCCAGGTAACGAAAAGGTCATGAGTAACTGCGTTCTACTCCCTTCAATAGCAGTCATTAAAATTCATTCGCTGACTAATGATGGTTAGGAAATCGGACGCAGAAATCTCATTAGACGTCCTCCATCGAACGCTGCTTGCGAAGACGGAGCGTGCAGAAAGGAATTTGAAAGTTTCCTTTTGCTTTCACTTCCCGGTCGCTTTCTATCGAAAACGTTGCATTTACAGATAATATAAAATTTAATCTTTGATGTGTTATTCTTGTGTTTTCCTCGGGATAGCCTCTTATATCAGTAATTCCAAAACCTCTTTCTTTTTATTCCTTTAATACTTCTAGCGATAAAGTTCTTTTTGTCTTCTCTCTGTAGTATGTTACTATATTTAGCCACTTCTCTATGTATCAAGCTTCCCTCCATCACTTTCAGTTCCGATTGACCCCCCTCCCCTCAGATTGACCATCAATATCCCCTCGTCCTCAGCAACCTCTCCAGTTCCCCTCGTTAATTCATTATCTCTGCCCGTTCCTCAAACAAATATATTTTGTATGGGTCACTGACCTTGCCATGGAAGTTGTGGGGCCATGTGGAGCTTGGGTCAGGGTTTGTATTGAAAATAAAAGTGGATCCGTTGTTAAGATTAGGAATGAAGGGATTGCAGAGATATTGAAACAGTAGCATGTTAAAGACACACACACATATATATATATATATATATATATATATATATATATATATATATATATATATATATATATGTCACATATGCCATGTCATTTTTTATATTCACAAAATAAGTTACAAATTTTTAAATCATATACATACACACACATTGACAGACACACACACAAATATATATATATATATATATATATATATATATATATATATATATATATATATATATATATGTATATATATATATATATATATATATGTGTGTGTGTGTGTGTGTGTGTGTGTGAGAATGAAGTTGCAGTGGCACAAATAACGACTTGAGACGTTATAAGACCAAACTGAGGAACCGGAGCTTCAAAAATAAAATGTCCCACCCATAAGTATGCATAACGTGTGTGTGACAGCAAGATATAGTATTTCGTTTACGTATAAATATTTTATACACGAAGAATACATTACCATGAGGAGAAAATCGAATGCAAATATTACGGAGTAATTAAAAGAGCTTGTGTATTTTTTTAATCTGCGTAAAACTCCGCCCCCCCAAAACTTAGACGTCACAGCCATCAAACGGTTTCCTGCTCGACTCGAACCCTTTTCTCTCAACTCCTTCCTTTCGCACAAAATGCCTCTTCCTCCTTCATTCACTGTGATGAAGTCCTTCAGACAACAAGTCGGTGCAAATTAAGGGATGGGAATATTTTATATCATCTGCGCTGTATATATAAATACATATACTGTATATACAATCTGCGCTGTGTATAAAAATACATATACTGTATATACAATGTATTTTGTATATATATATATATATATATATATATATATTTGTAGACTTATATATTTATATAATGTGTGTGTGTATTTGAGTATTATTACAGAATATTACTGGTTGTGACTGACAGAACATAGAACTTATTAAAAGCAAATGATAAGATTGCACGTTATTCATTCTCGTTATTCGTAATTTTGTGTTATTTTAACCTTTTATATTCGTTGTACAACGTTGAGCTTAATATTTTAAAGTGACACACACACACACACACATATATATATATATATATATATATATATATATATATATATATATATTTATATATATATATATATATATATGTGTGTGTGTGTGTGTGTGTGTGTGTGTATGTATGTATGTATATCAAACGGACTCAATCATATTCCCCCGGACGACGGCAGCCGGGGACTCATGCAGTGGAGAAAACGATCAAACTATTTCCTACCAAAGTTGAGGAAGAATGACACGAGACTCGAGAACTCTGCGAGAGGAGAATTATCCCTTTTGTATAAGTATTATTTGCTGAAGGAAATTGCTGATAAAATTCCTTGCTTCTTTTCAGACAGCACCCCGCCCCCAACGCCACTAGACGCAAAGGGCCTATAAGGAATTCCGCCTCTCATGGCTTTCCTGCGCTTTCACTTCCACACGTCTCCACTTAGCCAGGTAAGTTTGGATCTTTAATTCTTCTGGTTTCCTTAGTTTCTTTTCAGTAAGCGTAGTAAAGATTATCATGAATATGAGTTCCGATGGATAATAGGAAATATTTTGTCTACGGTCGACATATCCTTAATTTACAGCATTTGCGTATTATTGTCATGAAATGTTTCGATACACATTTTTTAGAAACGGGTATTTTCAGGATGAATGGTGAGTAACGGAATTTTCAGTAAGTCAAAATCTAAATCTTGGCCGTTTGCCTCTAAATGGAATTTCTAACAGGTCAAAGCCTAACCAATTCTTTAAAATTTCCCAGAAAACTCCTTTCCTTAATTTCTTGAATAAAGGAGTACTTCATTGCCCTTGTAGTAAAGTAGAAAATTAATGACTTAGCTACAAGATCAACCAACCCTCTTTTTCTTCCTTTTCTTACTTAGGAACTAGACACATAACTTAGGAGGTTTTTTATGCTAGGTTACACGTACGGTATCTATAGACTTGGTCAATTCGTACAATAACGTAATTATGAATCAAATAAAACCTTTTCTCTCTTAGAGGAATGTTAACCAAACGGTTGTTTATTGTTTTGAATAAATACGCATTGATAAAAGATAGAAATGAATATACATCATTCTAACATATAACCGTAAACAATAATTTTATTTTCCTAAATGAGAGAGAGAGAGAGAGAGAGAAAGAGAGAGAGAGAGAGAGAGTTTGTGGTGGCTTCTGCTGGCTGAAACCATCACATTTAGCCACTACTGCACATTCGCGGACTCGGCTTTGCTTACTACGGAAAGAAATTATCAATTTAGTTTTAATGTAGATTTTATGGAAGTAATAAACAATTATATTAATTATTATCATAAATTATGATCAAAACTCACGTCAATTCTGATAAAAAATTGATGTTATAGGGGATTTATTGTTGTAGGTTAATCATACTTCTGGCAGCGCCAGAAGAAAAGGTGAAGTGTCAGGTGAAAAATGAGAATAAACCCAGAAAACTGAAGGAATAGGTGACGCAAAAACGAAAATTTCATTTGTTTTGTCCGTGTTTGTATGTCTGTCATGGAGTAGGGATTTGATTTTGAGGTAAAAACCTTTCTGGAGTGACATAGAGGCTGTGTAAAAATTTATCTGGGTCTGTCAAGCGGTTTGGATTTCTATAGAAGCTAAACAAGTATAGAAACATTCACTTTATATTTATATATATATATATATATATATATATATATATATATATATATATATATATATATATATGTGTGTGTGTGTGTGTGTGTGTGTGTGTATGTATATATAAATTTCTGACTCACCACGGGACCGAACCCTGGGCTTTCGAGTGAGGGTCCAGGGCATTAGCAATCGGGCACAAAGGTAGGGCGAAATGGATATTAAAGGACATTTGAAGCTTAATGCTTTGTATATAAACCACGGTGATGTGATGAAATTCATTCATAATATGGCTGCATGTGACAAACGCACTACACAGCTAACATGGTAGAGGTGGGTTGATATCGATTCTAATTACAAATACCCGAGTTCGACAGTGATTTTTAGGTGGGAGTCAGTATCAACTTATACCTCCCTTGATGGCAGTGAGGTTTAAGGCGTCACTGTAGTCCTGAGTTCTTGCTCTTCCGTGGTCTTAGCCCACGAGAAGACGAATTTACTATCAACTAAAAAATACCCATTTGGGTAACATACGAAAATATATTATTTCCGAAGTAGAGCGAATTGTATATTAAAGGACTTTTGTAGCTTAATGCTTATATGTACTTATGTAGCTAAGGTTTTTCCCGGGCAGGCGACTAAGGCCTAACATACCAGCGAATGTTACCCAACTTCCCAAACCATCAGCCCTCGAATTGCTAACATTTCATTTGACTTCCCCCTTTCACTGCGAGATGTTATGGAGATGAACAAATGGAAACGGGTTTCACAAAAATAAAATTCTGACTCCCCACGGGACCGAACACCGATCTTTCGAGTGAGAGTCCAGGGCATTTGTGCCCGAATTGCTAATGCCCTGGACTCTCACTCGAAAGACCAGGGTTCGGTCCCGTGGTGAGTCAGAAATTTATTTCTGTGAAACACGTTCCCATGTGTTAGTTTCTATACATATATACATATGTATATACAGTATATATATATTATATATATATATTTACTTATTCATTTATATATATAAATGTGTATAATTTTTCATAGTTCATCTTTCATTCTATTTATTCACATCGAAATCAATCTTTCACTTAGTGATAAGCAAATAAATAAAATGAGTGTTTACGATATTTTGGTGAATATAGTTCAAATCAATCTTATTAGATCCTGCATGCTTATTTACATCTCCTGAGAGACGAAATCTAAAAAGTGTAACTCCAAATTTCAAACAAAACTCTTGGGTCATATTGCCACAGTAATACAACTGTGGCTACGTTGTAAGTTGCCATGTGTTAATGGGATTCAGTTATCAATAAATTTTATGACAATACAACCTACAGAAAATGATGTAGAAAGTGCCCATAGTTTTTACATAACATTTGGAACATTTTGATACGTTTTATTAATATAAATATCAAGTAGGCAAGTAGTTCTTTCTTTCTCTTTTTTTGTTTAATAGATTTTCAATTTGGTATAGTATATGCATTTCATTGTACAAAGCGGACAATAAAAGTCTAGCATTCACATAATAATTTATTATTCAGTACCAGAATAATAATGAGGATTAGTGCACAGCAATACACAATAGGGTGTTTCATACACTTTCAAGAATACAGGCATAGTGTTATAACTCTTCAGAGGTAATGCCAATACTATCCAATATTCATTTCGATACTTAACGTTAGTATAATTCATTGGGCATGGCATGATGAGCTGAAAAAATTTCATAGCTGGTCATCTTTATACGCAATTTAATTTTAGGAATACTAACTCTACAAACATACGTATTTTGATGTTCATTATCTCAGTGCGTCTCTGATATTATTTCATCTGTAATGCATAGCAGGTTTTAAAGACACTGTTGCCAACAGTCAATTCAAGAGTCAGTTAATCTAAACTTTTCTCAGAACGAGAACACTACAGGAGGGCCGTTATTGGTGTCTTATAAAGTAACCTAACCTAAATAACGCCCCTATCAGTTTCAGAACCCTTCAACTATACATTATACTCGTAGTGTGGTCTATTGTAGATCTCTTAGCTCTGATGATAACCATGAGTAAAAGGCTGAAACAGCTGTTGACAGCAGAGAATAAAATGAAACAACCGTTTCCGTCTTCAGAGTTTTAGCAAGGATAAAATAAGATTTAGAAATTAGATAAGTGTTGTTCCAGAACAGTGGATGTCACATGTGCAGCAGTATTCAGTGGAAATGTATACACACACAAATATATATATATATATATATATATATATATATATATATATATATATATATATGTATGTATATATATATAATCAGAAAGAGAACAAACGTTTTTTAATATCCAATTCGCTCTACTCAGAATAATATTTTCATATATGTTACCGAGGGGAATTTTTTAGTTGATAATAAGTCCACCGTCCCGTGGGGTCAGACCAGCGACGGACGAGGATCAGGGACAGGGACGCACTAACCCATTCGGCCACAAGAGAGGTTAGTGCGTCCTGTAGTCCTGAGTCCTCGTCCGTCGCTGGAATATCACGGGACTAAATCAACTGAAATCTCCTGGTAGCATATATGAAAAATATTATTTCGAGGTAGAGCGAATTGATATTAAAGGATTCTCTTTTGATTGTATATGAATCACAGTGATGTGGATAAATAGTCATATATATATATATATATATATATATATATATATATATATATATATATATATATATATATATATATATATATATATATATATATATATATATATATATATATATGTATTCCATGAATGCTGATGCACGTGTGGCATCCACTGTTTTAAGGCTAAGTGTGTGGGTGTATTTGTGTGTCTGTACTTAGGCAGATGGGTACTAATGCATGTGAGTGTGTATGTATTAATGTGTGGTGTACCCATACAACATAAAGCAAAAGGTCAACATAAGAACAGTCCATGTACGCCAATGAGAATATATTGAGAGTTGAAATATACTGCTGTTCGGTTAATATGGGTTTTGTTAAGGAAGTGTACGAGAAATTCATGGTTGGCAATTTGGTTAATATCCTCCACAGTAATGAAAAAGGCTTTCCTAAAGAGAAATATGTTTATAAATATTCACTAAGAAAGAAATTAAAGAATGGTTAAGAGGAAAAAGAGTAACCCTATAGAGTTTTTACTTCAGTTTAATCATTGCACGGTCCTCAGCACAAAACAAGTCATTTAATTTAGTTAGTGTTTATTGCTCAGCCACAAAAAAAAAAAAAAAAAAAAAACACTCCATCGTCAGAAGAGCGTTCATGTCAGGCCAGTCATTCAGTTTACTGTATAAAATTCTTCAGATACTAATGAGCGTTCCACGGAGTGATTTTCACTCGGTTCGGTCGTTATATTTTGCTTAGCTATGAAAAGGCAGTCGTAGGTTGGCATGGATATGAACGAACCTTAACAATGCAATTATTAAAGGTTTATTTCTCTTAAGATATACCCCATTTGAGCCTTGGTGACAAGCTTGCTTATAAGCGGCATATTAATAAGAGTTGTGAAAAAAATATTTCAACAGTGCTTTCTAGAGCAGAGCGCTGGGATCATTTATACCTAAAACTGAAATGCAAGATAAGAAATTGATGATAAAATCTGTTAAAAGATTGCTTTAACGCATGTAAATGCTTAACCGCTAGAAAAGAACATATGCTTTGATAGATTTGTATCAGCGACGAACAAAAGCTAAATGTAAAGCTGAATGTCACTGACAGTTTCTATGATTAATGTTGTTAAGATCTAGTTTTTTCAGAGACTGCCCTGACAAACTAGCAAACTTGAATCTGTGACATTTGTAGTGCTTCCTCGTTCATTTCTTGTTTATTTACGTGCTCGATGAACTTTGATGCTGTCTGATTTTAACTGATGAATTCAGGAAAAAATAGAGGTACAGATAAATCTTTTCCGCTTATGGATTCTTTCCGTGCACCCAACCATTTGTCATTTGCACCTTATCAAGATCGTTGATTTGCTAGAATAAGAAATCATGAATTAGAACCGCGCAAGACGAGAGAGAGAGAGAGAGCGCGCGCTCGCTAACGTTGTATCCTACATCAAGTAAAAATTATTCCTTTGATTTTATCATCAGTTTTTTTTAAATAGATTTTAATCTTAAAAACGACAACCACGTCTCCTTTCGTTGGTTCGAAGAGATCGCTGTTAGATTTAAGGGTAAAACAATTTTAATCTTAAATTTTAAAAAGAACAAAAAATTAACATTTCTTAATTCGTTCATGACCAGTTTTATACTTGGACTGCGAAATGCTGTTAATATCATTGGCAGTACGACAAGTTATAAAATATGTTTTCTTTCAATAATCCGTAAAAGGGTCGGTGTATAAGATATATCGAGAATTTTAAGAAAATGATTATTTACTAGTAACTATTTTCACGAAATTTCCCTTTCATCACTATATTTCCAAGACTCTGATTTGTATTCCAACAGCTTTAAAAAAGATTAAACTATTGTACTTAAACACAGTTCATTTAATAGGAGTATTATATGGCAGATCGTTTTGATTTTATTTTCTCCATGAATTGTCTTTTAATATTCTTCCAAGGTTTTGACAAAATCATTAGAATACGGTACCCCTGCACAGTAAATATTAAAATCAATAAGAATTGTGTTGCAGTTAAGTTGAAGTTTTGTAGGATACAAATATATTATTCAGTTCAATCAGTATAATTTCCTAATGACTAGAATAAGTGTTTGCTTCCATTGTATGTTGGCATGTATTTTCTTCCTTTGCGAAGACATTTCTCCAGTGCTGCAACAACGGAAATTGCCTGAAATAAGACAAGGATGATCGGGGTGGACATAGCCTTCATAAGCCACCTCGAAGTCGCCCACAAATCAATGACTGGATCAGTACAACAGCATTAGGCACTTGATAATTGAGAACATGTGTCAGAACATCGCCTCAATGACATGCA
Organism: Macrobrachium rosenbergii; assembly: GCF_040412425.1. Taxonomy (NCBI): domain Eukaryota; kingdom Metazoa; phylum Arthropoda; class Malacostraca; order Decapoda; family Palaemonidae; genus Macrobrachium; species Macrobrachium rosenbergii. The sequence goes on from NC_089782.1 coordinate 26,594,656, forward strand.
GTCCCCTTTTTCGTTTTCTGTTCTCACTGCTTAATGTGGCTGTACGTTTTACTCTGTCTTTCTTTTACTGGGTAGTTTCTAGCAGTCTCCAGATGGAGAGTAGGTTTTAAATGATGGACTTGAATTGAAATTGATAATTACACCAATACTGTCGGATCATGACATCAGTAAAACAAATTCTTTTCAATATCGTTTTAATCTCAAATTCACAGTATCATCAGTGAATTTTCATCCTCTCAACTAATTCGGAAATCAGACGGTTATTTAGAAAACTGAACCTACCAGTGAAACCATGAAAACCAGGCTGCCATTCAAATTCATGCCCGAGAACTATGCATCTGTAGGCATGACGTGTTTGAATTCTAAGAACATGATTAACTGCCCGTTCGTCCATGAATGTCGACTTCGTTAGTGTAATTGTCACACCGTCATCTGAATTCAAGTTGAGTTTTGGTCGGTAATCATAAAGTGGAAATCCTTGCGACTCATTAAGGCAATTATACACGAGGGTCTTTGAGCTCTGCAAAGACTGAGTATCCTTGCAGTACAGTATTAACGGGAGGCAATTGGCACTTAGCAGCTTTCAAATTATGCACTGGACGTTCTGGGCTATGTATTAGCATGTATCAAATTTTGCATTTGATATCGTGGCCTTTATACATGCAGCTTTCTTGACAGCTTGTTCTCTTTATCAGCAGTTCTCAGGTTCAACACATAACATCCTTTAAGTTCTTGAGATGCCCCGCTAACACTCACAGACATACACTCGAGTGGGATTATACAAAGGTATAATCCCACTCGAGTGCTCTTGTTTCAGGTATTTTATCCAACTTTCCTAGATGTCTAGAGACTTTTCCATGGCGAAAACCTTAACCTCGTTGAAGGCAAAATATACATAAGGGCTAGTTCCCACTTTCTGGATGCTGACGTAGCGTCCACACAAGGGATATGAGCTGTTGGTGGAGAACTTCTGGTATTCCAGGACGGCAGGGGGTGGTCCTTGGAAATAGTAGAATAAATCCCAGCTGGAAAAGTCTCCACTGACTGCAGGAAGTGCCTTGCCAACGCGAATCTAAAAGTGAGATGATTCATAACATTAGAATTGAAAACTGTAGTCAATGGCAGTTGACATCAGAGCAACTTACAGCGTTTCACAGAGGACAACAGGTCTTTTGTTGCACTAAACAATTGTTCCATAACGTACGTCATGGAAGGAAACCGGAACTTTCATATTTAATGCCCATTAAGGTTTCCCCAACCGCTCTTGAGACATTTTGTTAAATCCAGACGCATTCAGACGGACGCTTTAATAGGATATAATATGTTCTCGTAGATATTATTATTATTATTATTACTATTATTATTATTATTATTATTATTATTATTATTATTATTATTATTATTATTATTATTATTATTTAAAATTATTTGGTTTACCTAGCTATTCAGAAGTCCCAAGTGCAGAAAGAACGAAATTAGAACTTGAAGTTCGGGAGATTGATTAAGAAGACAGCTCATAAAAATGAAATGAGTCCCAAGGCCAGAGGGGGGTAATAAGAAGTCCCGAGGCTAGAAAACTGAATAAAGAGACCGAAGTAAAGAAAACTTTCATAAAAAATCCCAGACTATCGTATAAAGGAAATCTCATCACATTCATCTTACGCCTGTTTTCAGTGGCATTCCTTTCAAAAAAATGAATGAACAAATTTCATCAAATTTCATCGCAACGGGGTTGAACACTAATAGTTTTCCTTATTCCCTTCGGAGACTTTATCATAAATCGCATGTCATTCTGCCTGATAGTTCTTCAGTATAAACAATAGTCCCGTTTCAAAATTCTGTGACTTATGTTTGTGATAATAAAATACCACCAAGTAACAATGAGGAAATGCAAGAAATAGCCAACAGATATTCCTACGATACTGGTGACAGAAAGTATTGTGGTTCCCTTGACAGTCCATTGAGGGAAAGGGGTCAGTGAAAATCTAAAAGATAAAAAAAAAGTCAGGGTAATCCACCCCAAATGGAAATGTCCTTTTATGCAAATAAGCGGAGAGTTTGATCTTTTTACCATATAAGTAAAGAAGTAACTTTCAGAATACGGACATATCACTAAAATATATACTAAGAAATACTACCTAAATACACCCTAGATTAGCTTGGCTTAATTTAACCTAACTTAAGGGAGCAGCATTCTACCTCAGGTCTTCTGGCAGCACACACTAAAAAATATAAAAAGTAAGATTTTCTACAAAACTCTGTCATAAGCTGCTTCTCATTTCAAAAATGTAAAATACATAACTAAGATTTTTATATTTTCCATAACTTTATGAAATGTGTAAAAGATTAATCAAGATACTTCATACTAAACCAATTCCACTAGGTTAGTAAGACCTGCCCCTTCCTACTGTTGCTTTTAAAAACCTATCTTGCGATATGAATTTACTTGTCACCCTCTGTACTTGAAATACCTCTTGCTAATCTAGTAATTCTTAGAAAAGGACTCAAGACCTCAACGTACCACGATTTATTGTACCTAAGATTAGCCGGTTGTAGAGTTTTTTCATTTGCGAACGTACCTCAACGGTGGTGAAGAGTTGGCTGTGACCATTGCCATACGGGATAACGTGAACCTCCTTCACTACCCGGTTTTCTCCAAGATCCACATACCACCAAGGTTTCACAATACTAGGGTAGGAGTGGAAGAAGCTGGCTGTGCTTTCGTCGCCATCGACAGCCATGCCACTAACCAAAAGAACCGGGCTATGAGAAGGCAGAGGATAACAGAAACCGGTGATTAGTTCTGGTCCCTCGATGGGTGCACACATGGATAATTCTTCAATTTCTGAATCAGTGATGAGCATGAAGGCTTTCTTGTTCTGACTACTCTTAAATTTTATCTAACCAATACACTGATGTACTTGCAACCAAATCAATTCAAAATACACAGGTCAGTCTTATCACGAGCACTAAGTCTTAGAGCATTAAGGCTTCCTTGTTCTGACTACTCTTAAATTTTATCTAACCAATACACTGATGTACTTGCAACCAAATCAGTTCCAAATACACAGGTCAGTCTTATCACGAGCACTAAGTCTTACCTATCAAGGAGTTTCCTCACCTCTCATACACTCATTCATGTGGTAACCGTAACCCTCATCCTGTAAGCTAGTCTCAGTTTCTAGTTTTCTGTAAAAAAATTGAGATTTGGCTTTGTCTGTCCGTCCGCACTTTTTCTGTCCGCCCTCAGATCTTAAAAACTACTGAGGCTAGAGGGCTGCAAATTGGTATGTTGATCATCCACCTCCAGTCATCAAACATGCCAAATTGCAGCCTCAGCGCTTCAGGTAGTTTTATTTTAATTAAGGTTAAAGTTAGCCATAATCATGTGTCTGGTAACGATATAGGACAGGCCACCACCGGGCCGTGGTTAAAGTTTCATGGGCTGTGGTTATAAACTCGTACAGCATTACACCGAGACCACCAAAAGATAGATCTATTTGCGGTTGCCTTGATTATATGGTGCACAGAAAACTCGATTGCGCCGAAGAAACTTCGCTGCATTTTATACTTGTTTTATATCAAGTTCACGTATCTTGATTGCATGTCTAGACATATTATGAACTGTATCTGTTTTATGAAAACTGCCTTACCAGGCACACCTCCAGACAATCCTCTTCGGCCATTACATCCCTCAGCTTACTCTTCTGTCTAACTTGCGCTAACACATAGGCTAAAAAAACAGTGCTGTCTCTTTCTCAAGTGTATATTCCAATTCTTTTCTAAAGACCATTTCCTCCCAGTAACCAAATCCTTTTTTAGGGCACTCTTTCATTCCCTGTCCATTTCAGGCGCACTTCACCTGTTATATGTGTACTCTTTTCACCAACTTTTCATCCTCAGTCTCTCCATGTCCAAACCTTTATTGAATGGCTCAATATATATATATATATATATATATATATATATATATATGTGTGTGTATATGTGTGTGTGTGTGTGTGTGTGTATATGTATATTATATATATGTATATTTATATATATATATATACACACATATACACACATGTATATATATATTATATATATACATATATATATATATATATATATATATATATATATATATATATATATATATATATATATATATATATATATATATATATATATATATATATATATATATATATATATATATATATATATATATATATATATATATTGAGACATTCAATAAAAAAGAGATTTACACCATGTTGTAGGAGCGCCAAATTAATTAGGTTCGAGAGAAGTGTGGAATAACATCTTTTTTTTTTTTGAAAAGTTGAGATTAAAGATAAATGAAAAATGAATTAGTGTGAACACATGGGTCTCGTCATTCATTCTACTGACGCTTTTAACGTACCGGCAACAGCCATAGGCTACCTGGTCTATAGTACACACTTATCAGAATTCCCACCTCTTATTATAATTATACTTCTGACAATGTTATACTTAAATTCACAAGTATTCTATTATTATTATTATTATTATTATTATTATTATTATTATTATTATTATTATTATTATTATTATTATTATTTGAGTTAGGGTATCTGTAAAACAGCGCCTTAGAAAGCACTTTAGTCATCATTTGCTTTGCCGATAATTACTAACACCTCGAGTTTTTTAGTTCTGACTAATTTATGCCGTACATAATGAGTAACATATTATTATTTAGCATAACACTTTCCCCATGAGAGCAACTTTCCATGAGTAACATACCAAAATTTGTTGTAGTAGGAGTAAATTCATCATCAATCCGGCGTTATTTCAAAAACTTACCTAACCCAGACGTCCACACTCTAGTTGCTTTTCCCAGAGCGATATTGACCAAACTGGATAAGTAAGAGACTCTCCGAAAAGTCTTCACCTTCTCACCAGTCGAAGGCGCAGTCTGTCCCCCCGCTATGGTACATTTACCATCTGCAAGTCACGATATCAATTGTGTCAACGTCAATAAAAACACTGCAGATGAACAGGCTGTTAAACTGATCGTCAGTCTTAGCTGACGTCAGTATTTTGTGGCAGAGAGGACGATTTTAAAGTAGCCTTGCTCTTCCTTAAGTATGCGAGACAAAACTGATAAATTGCTCTGGTAAACAGGAAATGACGCAGACTGAAAGAAAGTGTTCCATTACATTTTCTGGAGTCGCTAAAATATAGCCGTAGAATATACAAGTTATCATACATTCTTTGCAGGAAGAAAAAGAGAGAGGGATTTATTGGGAACTACGTTCGTTTTATTAACACAGACGGAAGCAGAGCCAAATTGAAAATAAACTTAAAATCCTACGTTGAAAAATGCCATTAGAAATTAGAGCCACGATAGCAATCATTTTTTGTAATTTAATACTATAAAATCAACCTGAGGTATCAACGAAAAAACTGGCAGGTTGCCTAATATTAACATGCAGCGTAACAGTCCTTGTACACAGAAAGGTATTGTCGAGAGGGATGTAGGAAAATCCTCCCCCTCTCTCTCTCTCTCTCTCTCTCTCTCTCTCTCTCTCTCTCTCTCTCTCTCTCGAGCACAAAAGATCGCTTGGCAGAAGCCAGTCAGTAATTACGTGAAAATTTACTAGAAGCACAAGGCCAACTGACCTGTAAACAAAAACCCTTTGCCTTGATGCTGTGTGCACAAGGC
>NC_089782.1:26600844-26628344 GCF_040412425.1 Macrobrachium rosenbergii
TGGTAGGGAAGAAAATAAATACAGTCCCGGACGCATATTTCCCAAGACTGGAAGAGTATAGGGATAGGAGAAAATTAGGATCAATCAAGCGAGCGGAGCTGATCCATGACGTCACAAGCCACGCCCTTTAGCTCCTCAGTCCCATATCCATTACTGCCAGTCACGATGCCTAAGAAAAACTTCCCAGTTTCACAGCTTGTATGTATGTGACTTATACGTTTTAGTCAGATACATCTAAACATAATGCAACACTAATTTAACAACATAATATTCTTCAAATGAGATACACCGTGGAATATATTATGCATTATGCTTTTCCTCTTGGCAATAGTGGTCAGTGCCTGTTAATTCCTGCTCACAAAGTCGATATTTACTGCATAAGTAATATTTTCATCTGAGTTTCTAAATTATATACTTGAAAATGTATGTTTAATGCCATTTATAAAGAGTTGCGATCACTCATGAATCAAAAAATACACAAGATGGTAAAATATGATTGTCTGACCTGTTTGTAGGGGAAAATAGAGACAGAGGTAGTAGGCCTACGCTACGGCTTTCTTTGGACATATGTTATTTCACAGTAATGCACATTACTGTGCATTGTATAAAAGCAATATACTGGTCATTACTAGGTCATGAACAGGAATCACACTGATATAGTCCCTACTATTTACAGGGACACAGTATCAGCTTCATTCATTAAATTACATCAAGAGCTAATGTGCCCTTAATTAAGGAAACCTATGGCATTGTTGCTTTGGCGATCTAAGTTAGCCTACTGTAACCAAATATAATTACTTGACAAACTCATCCTGTCAGTAGCTAATCTGAAAAGGTTGTTTTTCAAGTTGTACTTGATGGCTGTTGTAAAAATTGCCTTTTGAGGTGGATTCCTTTTGATAACCTTCCAAATGTTCTTACCTGATTGGTACTTGTCATTCATTGTGTACAAATATATAAAAAGTTTTTATTGAATATTTTTGCTTTTGATTTTGACTTTTCATAGATTGTGACAAATAAATAAAAGTGGTAATATAATTTAGTACTGAATATTTAAGCAAGCCTAACGTGATTTTGCTTAAAATTCATTGTGTACAAAGAAAACGCTGATTATTTAATTTATATTTTAATATTTTTAGCAAACCCTTCGTACTTGTCATTCATTGTGTACAAAGAATTAAAACGAGTGTTTCATTAGTATTTAATATTTTTAGCAATGATAGGGTACAGAATACCTATTTATGGAGTTACAGTAGACTTTTTACTGAGCTGAACTAGAGCAGAATTGAGGCATAAATTTATTAGAACTGCGATATGCTTTAAAATAAATATGGGTGACAATTTTTCCAAATCTCTTTCAACAGAAAATTTTATACAAATATTCAACATGAATTAATTAAAGCCAGGGATAACGGTAGTATATGAGTATACCACTACTTTCATACAAGCTCACACTCAACAGCCAAATGTATGCCTTGAATTAAGTGCATAAATTTGTCATCAAAACTGTATCCTCCACATTTCATTTAAGCATAAGGCAGTTATTATTTTAGGACTGTACATAATACCTTTTTATAGCCTGAGAGCAACAGCGTAACGCCTGAAAACATTCCATGCTCAGTGGGCCAGTGGTAAAGGTTAAGTTGGCAAAATCCTTATAGACACACGCATATATTTATGCATATATATATATATATATATATATATATATATATATATATATATATATATATATATATATATATATATATATATATATATATATATATATATATAAATATATACATATAAATAATATATAGAGTATATATAAACATATATATATATATATATATATATATATATATATATATATATATATATATATATATATATACATACACATACACACATACACATACACACACACACACACACACACATATATATATATATATATATATATATATATATATATATATATATATATATATATATATATATATATATATACTGTATATATGATGAGAATTCATTTTTGACAGGGGTGGTTACAATGAGGTAATGAGAACTCAGTCCTGAAACATGAGTTCATTCCATCGTTTCAGAGAGTCTTCTTCAGGGAACTGACAAAGTACAGGCAGTAGCAAGTACTGTATATATACAAAATCATATTCCCTATGGCTGCACTAATGCTTTAATCTCCATACCTACCCACACTTGCAGCCCTAGGGAATATGATTTTGTATGACTCTATATATTGTTCTATAATCTGTACTTTGTCAGCTCCTGAAACCTCTGCGGCTGAAACGTGGAATAAACTCATGTACCATGACTGAGTTCTCATTTATCTCATATCATATATATATATATATATATATATATATATATATATATATATATATATATATATATATATATATATATATATATAAACACACACATACAATACTTTACAGTACAGATCCTTTGGGGCTAAAATAAGACTTAATGCTGAGCTGAGACTTAAATTTATACAACAATGAAAGCCAAATAAAACAAACTGCATTGAAGTAATATACAGGTAAATGTTCAGAGTTTGTTTTTATATTTTAACTCACAAAAGTACTTTAGGGATGAGAAAAAGTATACAGCACAGTCCAGCACATAACACCACATCCTGTCAACATTTTAGCAGCAACACTTCAGTTGTCCTCTACCTCAGTGACCACTGCCATGCGACTTAGTATTTGCAACATTGCACTGTACATTCTGAGCAAGGGTGCGGGGACGCTTGGGTTTGATGACAGCGCTGATGCTGGTTGACGTCCTTTACCGAAGGGCTGGCCTCTTGGCATTCCTTGGGATCGTCGCTACTTTTAGTTGGTTGGCAAGAATCTTGCCACGACCAGCTCCACTATATGTCATCGACGAGCCTGCACAATTCAGCAAGTTGTTCAGCTGGTTTGTAGTTTTAACTGAAGGTATTCGCGAAGGAATTTTTGCAGGCCACTTCAGTTTCTGAATTACCATACTGAGCAGCTGTTTCAACTTACAATGTGGAGGTTCACCAATGCCCAAACCCCAACATGATGCACATACCTAGTATAGGACTGTTGTGAAAATAAAGCGAGGCTCATATAAATATTATCAAACGACACAGTTCCTTCTTGAATAAAATCAGTCACATCAATTTTTGCCTCACGCACCATGACTGTATATGTAAGCCCCACGGCTTTCCATTAGGGTCCACTTAAGACTCTGGATTCCCAGCCCTGCACTGTAGCTATAAATGCTATATACCTAATACAAAATATAATATATTTACCCTGTTTCAATTTTCTTTAATCCTTTGTGCTTTACACCGTGATGGCACAGCAGACTTTGCAAAGTGAAACATTTTCTTTCTCCAGACTGAATTTATTTAATCTATAAAAAATTGAAACATATTACTTGTGCATTTTACAAAAAAAATGTCTTTCACTGCTTGAATTCTTCTCATGACATTGGCTAAGTTTTACACAGTCTTGTTCATGTTAATGTCAACTTTTGTAAATCTTTCAAAGTCGAATTAAATTCAACTTAATGAGGCCGAAATGCCGCGGTTCTTATAATCAGGTCTGTATGGTGCAAGTACCTGCGGGTCGAATGCTGTAACATCATATTTACCATACCATCATTTTACTATCTTTATTGTTGTTTGATTCATCCATGAGTGATCGACCCTTACTCGTGGCATTACTTATATATTTTCAGAGTATATGATTTAAACTCATGATAATATTCTATGCAGTAAATATCGACTTGCGTTGGAATTAATGTGTTTTAACCATTATTATTACCAAGGAAAATATTAACACGTAATATATTTCGATTATTGTATCATTTGAAGAATATAATATTATTGTTAAAGATAGTGTTGCATTACGTTTAGGGTATCTGTTAAATTGTATAAGTCAGACAAATAAATAAACTGAAATTGCTTGTGTGAAGTTTCTTCGGCATCGTGACTGGCAGTAATGGATGATTATAGGACCGAAGACTAAAGGCGTGGCTTGTGACTGCATGGATCACCTCTGCGCTTTGATTGGTCTAATTTTCCCCTATTCTCTTCAGACTTGGGAAGTAGTCGGCCCCGCCAAAAAATTATTTCTGTGCTGGCGTTGCTTTGCAAAAAAGAAAGAGCATATAACACTTTGGCACCATCTACAAGTCGTCAGGTATGTTAGTGTACCTAATTAAAATTAAAACCATCAAAGATGCTAATACGATCAACGGCATAAAACATATAATTCCCCAATTACTTAGAAAAGATTAAGCTTACCCAAAGAGTTTATACTATTACTACAAGATGCAGCGCAAGGAAGTAGAAAAAAATGCAGATAAAAAAATGAACGAGAAAAATAGAAGCTAAAGATATTAATGGCACCAGATGATAGGCGATCTCCCGGTTAAAAAAAAAAAAGTATAAGGAAATAGTTGGTGGCTGCCTGTGAAAGCCTCGAAGTTCCTACTGAAACGAAATATTACCTTAAACACATACATACAATAAACACATCCATTTCTATGTATGTATATATGCTGTGTACAATGCATTATATCATATATGTATGTGTGATAGCCATATATTTCACACAGGGAAGAAGATTTTACACATACACTTATATGTATATATGGCCATATATATATATATATATATATATATATATGTATATACTATATGTACGTATATGCATAAAATCATCAGTTCAAGATGTTGCCTTCCTTTTCACTTGCAAACTACTGTTTCGTGCATAGGTGTAGCTGGATGAAATTACTAACAAGCTTTCTATTACGGCGACGAGAAATTCCTGCTTCTGCGAGAAAGCCTGACTTTTACGTTTGATATTGATGACATAAACAAACCGTTGAGTAAATGCCACTATCGTAAGAGTGACAACAAAATATATTAGCTCACTACGTGAGGGAGCTAGTGCATCAGGAGGGCACCTCGCAGGCGAAGAGGTGGCAGGCATTACTCAGGTTCTGTTTGCAGCCTTCGTCTCTCCATTCATCCTCTCTTTCTTCATCTTGCTATCCAACCTCTCCTAACAATTGATTCGTAGAGCAACTGCTTTGAGGTTTTCCTCCTGTTACGCCTTTGTAACCGTTTACTCTCAATTTCTTTTCCAGCGCTGATTGACCTCATAGGTCCCAGCGATTGGCCTTTGGCCTAAACTCTATAATCCATTCCACTATTGGCTCACTGGGTTTAGAAGTTCCGTATGTTTTAGAAAAGTAAATCAAAAGTTAAATGGTTGTAGGAAAGAAGGAACGGCGGGATTTCAATGGCGTGGGGTGGATCAGTCCTAGAGGCATGGAATAGTAGTAGTAGTAGTAGTAGTAGTAGTAGTAGTAGCAGTAGTAGTAAAAGACCACTCCAGATGGCGCTGTTCCCAAAGAGGCTGGAAGTCCAGTTTAAGAGAACTGAGGACGCGAGTCAGATTCGCGGGAAATTGGGAAGGTGTCTGCAAAGAGAGTCCTTCTTCCCTCACTTACTTTTTACATTCATCGGGGCGTCATTTTATGTTCCCTTCCCCCAGCCCCCAACCCCCCAACAAAAAAAAAAACAGTGTATTAGTGGTATAGTTTTCCGTTACTGCTTTATCCATGGATACTTATCTACGAAATGGGACGCCACTAAATTTTTCTTTTTCTATTTTGCTGTAAAAATGGCTGTATTACGAAATACGGTTCTCCGTTACCGATTCATCCAAGTTTATTTATCCATTAATGTTGACGCAATTCAATTTTTTATTTTTATTTTTAGTACAGAACCTGAAATAAAATATGTACTAGAATTTCTCGCCAATATTTAAGAACCCTTTTTTCGCCCTCCTCTTTTACCCAGCAGATAAAATGCTTCATTTCATTTGTGACATTTTTAAACATAATTTTATATATATATATATATATATATATATATATATATATATATATATATATATATATATATATATATATATATATATATATATATATATATATATATATATATACATATGTTTCTGTCTATGTATGTGTTTGTACGTGCGGATGTGTCTTCTTATTCGAACGATATCTATGAATTTCTTTACCAGTAGGAACTTGGGGGCTTACAGGCAGCCACCAGCTATTTCCTCTTCAGAATTTTTTTTTTTTTATTCTCCTTTACGCGGAGATCAAACCGAGCTTCCATCTGGTGCCATTGTTTTATACCTGGTCTTTCCTATTTTTTTTCGTTCAGTTTTATCTGCAATTTTTTCTTCTTTGGCGCTCTCCTACGCGCTGCATCTGTCTTGTAATAATAGTATCCATTTTTGGGGTTTTTAAAATTTTTTTCCAAGTAATTTGGGGAGTTATATGTTTTTATGCCGTTGATTTTATTAGTATCTTTGATGGTTTTAATTTTTAATTAGGTACATTAACATAATTTTGACGATTTTTGTGTAGATAGTACCAGTGTTATATATTCTTTTTCTTTTTTTAAGAAATGAGGGTAACAACGGTAAGACTCGTGATTAATACCATCAGTATATGCAAGTATGTTGAATGTCACTGGTTTGCTCGCTTGTGGATAGATGGCGCTAGGTGGCTCTACTGGTCCGTTGCAGCGAAGCGGAACATTAATTTCAGAAAAACCAGGAATACACATTTCATAGCTGTCAGATAACGACGCTCATGTATGCAATTTTGAAATAAGAGATAAAACAAATGTTCAGAAAATGAACATCTTATGATTTCTCAACCATAAATTTTGCTTCACTAATTCGTCTTGACTTTTCCGGAACTGTCTGAAATGGCTCCCCTCTTCAGGCGTTGATGAAAGGGGATCACATTTCCCATTGACCAACTTCGACTTTGATTGTAACAAGATCTTTCATTTTTAATTCACAATCTTTAATGGCGACCATTAACATTCATTAATAAATGATAATTGGCAAAGCGAACCCTCAACTTCAATTGGCATTTTCCCTCCGAAGTCATCAGCGAATGGTAAAATCGCTTTGCGTCTCCCTTCAATTACTGCTTCTTTCCCCTCGCCTCTGAAGACGCAGGAGACAAGAGTCGCTGACGTCACTAACAAACAAACAAAACCAATTTCACATCACATTATTGCATGTACAGAATATTGTTTTGTTCTCTCAAAGAAGCCAACTTTTAAGACTCTCTCTCTCTCTCTCTCTCTCTCTCTCTCTCTCTCTCTCTCTCTCTCTCTCTCTAACTGATATCAGAGTTCCTGGTTTCCACGTTTGCTAGATTTGAACGTCTAGAACGATGGTTCCCAACGTGGGGCATACGCCCCAGGGGTATTTTGGTATTTTGATTTTTAAGGGGGGGCATTTCGAGAATGTTTAAACCAAATTAATGGACCTTTAGGCTTCCTCAACGTGGAATCGAGTTCACTTTTTGAATAATAAGAATTATATATCACTACAGGGGCCATTGTGATGCCAAAAAAATTATTAGGTGGGCCATGTCCAAAAAAAAAGATTGGGGACCACTGATCCAGAAGCATGCCACATGACCTGTTTCCATAGGCGGATCTCATTTCATATGTAAATTGTATGTTAGCTTCCTGGATCAAGCTTTCCGATCTCACATAAGGTTCCAGGAAACTAAATTCGAAAATCATCCACCTTTTGTCAAGACGAACAGACGCGGTGTTTAAGAAAATTAAAGCAAGAGCTCTATACACAACTTTATTGTGTTGTTTTTGTTTCTATAACAAAATTCAACTGTTTCTTTTATCAGCAGCGGGTGCCTCCCGAGGGAACGTAGGGCAACAATAATTGCAACACTCAAACCCTTGCAACATTATTCGCTTCATACAAACATATAGCCTAAGAGTGTAGTTATTTATAAAGATAGACTTGTTATATAGACATGAATCAGTAAACAAAAAAAAAACTGTCCTAAAAAAGTCCGCCAAATGGTTTGGAAACAAGTATTGAAAAGCGATGCGATAGCAATACCAACAAAAAAGTTTATGGATATTGGCGATATTGTTAAGAGACAGAAGTGTAGCTATTTTAACGAATATGTATTTTCTTATAATGGAATATGAGTCTGTAGGCTAACCTGAAAAGAAACATCAGTTGAAGCATTTTCATAGAAATCAAGTAGATACAATATTTAAAGATGAATTTGAAAAGAAATACGACTGGAATGTCTCAGAACACAATCAAAATCCATCATCAGCATATCTGATATATATACTTTATCTCTGTAGGGGGGTTAGTGCCGTCAGTGCAACTCACGCGGTGTACTGTAGGCATTACTAAAGGTTCTTTGCAGCGTGCCTTCGGCCCCAAGCTGCAACCTCTTTCACTCCTTTTACTGTACCTCCATTCATATTATCTTTCTTCTATCTCGCTATCCACCCTCTCTTAACAAATATTTTATAGTGCAACTGCTTTGAGGTTTTCCTCTTGTTACACCTTTCAGACCTTCCTGCTCTCAATTTCCTTTCCAGCGCTGAATGACCTCATAGGTCCCAGTACTTGGCTTTGGCCTGAACTCTATATTCAGTTCAATTCTATAGACTTTATAATAAAGTCAGTAACTTGCAGAGATAACGAGATCTTTCCCAGTGTTTACCTCCGGCACATTGACACACATTACCCTCCCACATGTCTGGGAGGCACCATCGCCAAATTGATTCCCCTTACATGCGAAGGCACTTCATTTCAGCTCAGGCGGGCTTCCGATATCCAAACATACACTGGTTCATTCTCTCTCTCTCTCTCTCTCTCTCTCTCTCTCTCTCTCTCTCTCTCTCTCTCTCCTCCCTAACACCCTCTCTCTCTCTCCTCCCTAACACTCTCTCTCCTCCCTAACACCCTCTCTCTCTCTCTCTCTCTCTCTCTCTCTCTCTCTCTCTCTCTCTCTCTCTCTCTCTCTGTCCAAACACACACACACACGCAAACTCACAGGCGTATTCTGAGACAGACATGGATCGCACTTTGCCTCCCACCTCGAGAACCGGAGGTCTTTACGGCGTCGAAACAGGGAATAAGACGTTTATGGGCGAAGTTGAGGAAGAATGGCCCGGGCGTTCTCGCTCCTACTTGGGAATTAAAATTTACTGGTGTCTGTGTTCGTCGAAGGGCGGCTTCCACGCTCACGGATAGATGGCGCTGAGTTGCTTCGGTGGGTTCTTTCAACAGTACGAAGTGGAAAGTACATTATGAACAAAATATTTGGTATTTCGTAATTAGATGATTTCAGACTTTATAATATGTTTCTTTTAATTAGAAACAATATTGTTTAATTTTCATGTGAATAACATTTTAGAATATATTATTTAAAAAAAAGAATAAAGTGTATGAATACCTGCGATTTCCCAACAAAAATTGTTTGCTTTTTTTTTATCAGTCTTTGCACAGCTACATCTCCATGAACGCTCCCTCTGTATAGTGAATGAGAGAGGATTACACCTCCCGCACAACTGCATTTGCAGCTCTCAGTCTTCAATGGCAGCGATTAGCATTCTCTCATTAATGATAATTGCAAATGGAATCCAAACCATCGTTCGGAATTTTCCCGTCGAATTCCTGTACAAATGGAAAAACCGATTTGGCTTCTTCCCTTTTCTTCTGGGTCTTTCCCCTTCCCCTCGGAGACGGGGAGGGAGGGAGGGAGGGGTCTGGTAGTGCCATTATTGACATAAAAGACATTCGTTTCCCGTATCTAACAGGTATTGCCGTGGTCTTGCCAAATGACACTATGACACTGATAATCCATCCTGATGATAATAGTGGTAAAGTTCGTACAGTTTCAACATATACTATATATATATATATATATATATATATATATATATATATATATATATATATATATATATATATATATATATATATATATATGTATGTATGTATATATATATATATTTAATACTATTATATATAGTTATCTAATCCACCGCATTTTGGATATATAAAAATTGTTTTATTGTTATCAGTCACTCACATATTTAATATATCAGAAGTTATTAACTCCTACTGGCATTGTATTTTCCCCATTTTCTACTGGCATTATATTTTCCCCATATATACCCCTGGAAAGATACAATATGGCTTTGTCCCCATTGTACAGCCATACAATTGAATAGATCCATATATCTTACCTTATCTCCAAGGAGATACCATTGTTCCTAAGGCAAGATGGAGGGCGGAGGGTCTACCATCTCTCCACAGAGAGGTGGGTGAGATATTGGGAAGTTGAACAGGGATGGTATATGGGCATAGAGTCTGATAGCGCAAGACTGGGCATGTTATAGTACTGGCTAACGTGAAGGAGGGTATCGAAAATGTTATATAGTTATATAGTAACAGTTTTACAATTCGAAGAGTTTGTGCCTTCTTAAGATGCTCCAACGACCACTGGAAGCATTTGACGATAAATATATTTTCTTAGATGTTAAGTATATCAGTTATCTTAATGATGTCTCTTTTTTTATATCCCATAATTAAATTTGAATTGTGATAGCTGACTGTTTGATTGGTTGGGTCAGTGAGCCTCAAAGATCGGTCCAAGTTTCTCTCTCTCTCTCTCTCTCTCTCTCTCTCTCTCTCTCTCTCTCTCTCTCTCTCTCTCCCCCCTTGCGGTTAGACAACTTTGAGGGTAATTGTTATAACTTTAATTACCAATTACTGGATGTTCGCTTCACAAGGAAACGATATCGGTATCTAAGAAGTCTTAATGTTATCATAATATATTTAATCTCATCGGGCCCTTGTTGATCTAAGCAGTGAATGAAGTACCTGATAATTAGTGAATTGTTTTGTGGTTTGCAAAGGAACGGCAAAAAACACTTGCTGAAAAATGGTAACGCAAAAGAAAAAACAAGGTCTTGCTGAAAACTTTCTGGATCGTTATCATATTTTCTCTCTCTCTCTCTCTCTCTCTCTCTCTCTCTCTCTCTCCTCATCGAAGACGAAGAATGGATTAACACTCCCACATCATAAACGGTATCCTCTTCAGGAAAAATCCTCGGCCCCTAACATAACCTGCCTTGCGTAAATACGTAGGCAAGGCTAATCCTCACTGTTAATCCTAAGTGGTCGACCGTTCGAATCTCCGGGGAAGGAGTTTATCGTTAGTATCTATTTTCTGCGATATAAACTCCCATTTAATCCCTCCACCCCCATCTGGCATTATATTACATTATATACATACATCCTTACACGGTAGCAGCGAGTAATTATTCAGTCTTGTTGTCCTAGGAAAATCTTTTGTAGGCCTTATAAGCAAAAACAGGTGGTTTTTCTTAGTGCGCGCATTAAAACATGTTCTCATAGTATGCAACTGAGGGTTAACAGGCAGCGTCTTGAAGCAAGAGCCCGTGCTGGCATGCTTTGCTGGCTTAATCCAAAAGTTTCTTTTCGTGATTGGAATCCAAACTTCCAAGATCATAAAAATAATGTACCATTTGAGTATACTTGTTAAGAAATAAAAACTTTTACCAGATTTTTACAGATATGAATGGCCTTAGATGAGAGTTTTGGGCCATAATCTAGCACTCAAAATCTGGCTGCAAACAATGTGAGTCCTTCAAAGAAAAATGTCTTATTTTTTTGTCACATTTGCTAAATCGTTTTCTTCTTCCTCTTTTCCTTTGTAAGAAATGCCTCTTCCTTCTTCGTTCCCTGAGTTGAAGTTCTGTAAAACTTTCATTTAAGGTCGTCTAACTGTCTTCTCTCTCTCTCTCTCTCTCTCTCTCTCTCTCTCTCTCTCTCTCTCTCTCTCTCTCTCTATCTCTCAATATATATATATAATATGAACCCTATTTATTTACTAATATTTAACCTATTTATCTATTTATAAATTCTCTATCTCTCTCTCTCTCTCTCTCTCTCTCTCTCTCTCTCTCTCTCTCTAAGGGCTTTCTCAAAAATATAGTTAAAATGAGAACGTTGCCTTTTTCTCGTTTTTATTTCAATTCCAACAACATCGAAGTTTCTAAGCGATGTAAATGCATATCTGTTTGTAATTCCCAAATTCTGTCTTTTAGTAAAATGAAACTAACAGTTGTTTAACCGATCTTCTTCGTGTACGTCATTCATCTCCTTCACAAGCACTCTCTATTTCGGTATTTTGCTTATTTATCATACCGAACTGCTATGCATAAACCACCCCACCCCAACCCCCACGCCCACCACCGCCGCAGAATTTAGACGTCCCATTGAGTTGCCTCTTGAAGACTTTCATTTCAAGACGAACAAGCAGATATCCAAATATATAGCAAGCAAGCACATTCGCATGCAAACATATTCTGAAGCGGACACGGTAATGCAATTCTTCCTATATATATATATAGAGAGAGAGAGAGAGAGAGAGAGAGATAGATAGAGAGAGAGAGAGATCAAAAGTCTGAAGGGCGTCGAATCGGGAATAAGACATTTTATTGCCGAAGTTTGTGCAAGAACGGCGCAAGACTCGAAGGCACTCGAGAACTGCAACATAATGGAAGGCTTCTCTCGGGCGGGAAGTGGTTTTGACGCCGGCGGATAGATGGCGCTGAATGGCTTCTTCGTCGGGACTTTTCGGCTCAAGGGAAATGTGAAATGCTTTTAAGACATGACGGTTAATGCTCCAAAATATAGAATGTTAACGTTGGTGGGATAATGGGAAAAACTGAAGCATTGGAGAAATTACTATAAAACTGTTATGTGAACTTGTCAACTTGAAAATGGCTGTAATATTCATGTATTTTTGTAGCTTCATCATACTTCCATGTATCAAGTACATTATGTAGTTCTTTAATTTCTTCTTTAAGAATTTCTATAGATTCATTAACCATAGACTATATACGTATTGAATGGTATAATGTTGAGATGTATTTCGTTAATACAACAAACTTTTATTGGTAAGTTTCAAGTTATAGTAATTCGATTTGCTTTATTGATGCAGTCTTTCAGAGGCAGCGTTCAAATGCGGCCACATCTTCAGTCGTGAATGAAGGAAGATTGCATTTCCAAATCGTTACCTTTCTAACAATCACTCCTCATTGACAGCCATAAACACTCGCTAATTGATGATAATCGTAAACAGAATTCGCTGCTGTCATTGAAATCTCCCCTCGAAGTCATTCACGAGGGGAAACCCTTATTTGCGCTTATCCTCTCTCTCTCTCTCTCTCTCTTGTAGGTCTTCTCTCTCTCTCTCTCTCTCTCTCTCTCTTTCTTTTCCATCGAAGACGGAGAATGGATTTACATTCCCAACGTCAACATAAACGACATAACTCCACGTTCAATACGACTTAACGCTTTCCGATACTAATACGGTTTTCCTTTTGGTCCATTGGTTCCCTGACTCCGACCCCCCCAACAACCTCCTCCCCCCAAGCCACCCCAACACCGCCTATCGCTCCTTATCTTACACACAAATATACATTCGGTGCTCATCCATTCAGATTTATTTTCACCCCGACCCCCATCCGTTCTCTATCATACAAATACATACATAAACACATTTGCCGCACATACATTATTGGTGAATGTAAACGTCATGAATTGAGCTGATTTAGATAATGCGTAATAAGTTAGGTATACCTTAGTTTAACCAGACCACTGACCTGATTAACAGCTCTCCTAGGGCTGGCCTGAAGGATTAGATTTATTTTACGTGGCTAAGAACCAATTGGTTATCTAGCAACGGGACTTACAGCTTATTGTGGAATCCGAACCACGTTATAGAGAAATGAATTACCTATCACCAGAAATAAGTTTTCTTCTTCTTCGGTGAGACTCGAACGCTGGCCAGCAGAGTGCTAGCCGAGAACTATACCGACCATCCAACGACGAACTAATGCGTAACAAAATATAAATATTATCTTTTCTTAATATTTGAAAACCGAAGATTAAGAGCATGAATGATGAAGGGAAAATATATCGCCCACGGAAAGAGGCGAAAAAACTGAGAGCAATGAGAAGGGTGTTCATATTTTATTAGTCATTTAGACTCAGCAGCGTTGCTGATGAAGTCATTACATTATTCATAAATATGTATTATGCGTTGTGTGTGTGCGTGTGAATATTTTACATCCGGGGGTATATGCTCCAAATGAGCATCCATCTAAACATTTGTTCTGTGGCATCTCTTTCTAAATATGGACGGTGGTGAAAGTAAGGTTATCTCACTATTCATGAATATATATATTTATATATTATATATATATATATATATATATATATATATATATATATATATATATATATATATATATATATATATATATATATATATATTACATACATATATACATATATATTAGATGGTACTTCAGTTCTGAACACTAGTTAACGTTCAGATTTAAAACAACACCTGTAATACCAGCATATGGAAATTCATTGTTACTCTTCATTAGTTAAGTCCTTTTTTGTATGCATTTAAATGACTTTATTAGCAGCAAAAAAGGCTTTATATATGTATGCATATATATATACATTTAATATATATATAAATCTATATATATAACTAAAATATTTTATTCATATACATATTTATGTATATACATATACTATATATATATATATATATATATATATATATATATATATATATATATATATATATATATATATGTATATGCAATATATATATATGAATATTTAACGGGGTTGATGGTTATATATATATATAAATATATATATATGCAATAATGCAGATGTACTTATATGAACATTCTTATATATTTTTAAGAACCAGCATTTAAGTCAGTCGCCGACTCGCCTCTTCCCAGTGGTTCATTGATAGCAAATTTTTTTGGTGTATTTTTTTGTAAACAATAATTATTCACCTCAAGCGCTGACCCACAGCCGTTCTATGCTATTTTGTTAGTAAGGTTACATCTAAAGAATATATTCGCAGTGAACGTCATCTATCTCTCAATAGCTAGCAAATATATTACAAAAAAATATAGTTATGTCAGACAAGGAAAATGATTTCTTCGGAGTTCGAAGATTTCGCTTTTTATTTTTTTTTTTTTTTTTTTTTTTTTTAAGGCAGAAGGAAAGAAGAGCGATTCACCCCGAGAGAAGCCCGTAGGGGACTAGTGCCGTCAGTGCACCTCACGCGGTGCGCTGTAGGCATTACTTAAGGGTCTGTGCAGCCTCCCTTTTCGGCCCTTAGCTGCAACCTCTTTCATTCCTTTCACTGCACCTCGTTCGTATTCTCTTTCTTCCGTCTGACTTTCCACCCTCTCTAACAACTGGTTACAGTGCTCAATTAATTTAGGTTTTCTTCCTGTTACGCCTTTCAAACCTTCTTGCTGTCAAGAACCCTTTCAGCACCGAATGACCTCATAGGTCCCAGATAGCCTTTGGCCTAAATTCTATATTCTACTCTATCCCGAGAGAAGAAGAAGAAGAAGAAGAAGAAGAAGAAGAAGAAGAAGAAGAAGAAGAAGAAGAAGCTGTTTCTGCTGCTCTTTGCAAAACCAGGCGTCAAGATCTTTTGGCGCTCAGCATCAAAGGAGGTTTCGTTCTCCTCGCTTTCTCTTTTTTTTTTATTTATTCTTTTGGAAGGGGTGGGGAAGGGGGGATTGGGGGATACAGGTGGGGGATGGGGTGATGGTATGGAAGGACTCAAAGGTGGAAGTGTCCTGGTTAAGTAATCAGAATGCTGTTCAGGTTATGAGATTTCCCAGGAATCTCGCGGGGTAGGAAAATTCTGGAAGAAGTTCCAGAAAACACGCACACACACACACACACACACATACACACAAAACCGGCACAATAGTTTTCTTTTACAGAAAACAAAATTTATGTTTCGTGACCGACTGATTGTAAATATGTGGTGTCTCACAATTTGCAAATTGAACATGGGAGGCGCGATGTAAATACGCGAACGTTCATAGGAATAATTCCTTTCCCTCTACGTTAAATCTGCAGTTTTGTGTCCAAAGCGAAGAACTGTAATCATTTTATCCAAATGGATTTCAGTTGCTTTTACAGGTCGTTCACAGATGAAACCTTGCCTTCAAATTTCTTTTCCAATGGAATCTGGATGTCCAATCCAGATGGTCATTTCGAAAGAAAGAAAACGCGGTACAGGACACTGATTGCCAGTATTCAAATTGTCATTTCCAGCTGAATAGCCCTTGAAAAGAATAAAAAGAAGCATGGAGAGAGAGAGAGAGAGAGAGAGAGAGAGAGAGAGAGAGAGAGAGAGAGAGAGAGAGAGAGAAGAAATACGGTTTTCTTTTCAGAATTTGTCGTGAAAGTAAGGTGATATTGAGACACAAGTTCATTGTTTGAAATAATTCTAGCATCAGCATAATAACAATAAAAGGAATCGAAGAAGCACACAACAAGACTGAGCTTATTTTCATGGAATGTAAAATATATCACACGTGAATATTATGTTCAATTTTGCATTCCTATTCCTGACGAGCGGCGCAAAATAATTATAGCCATTTGGAAGAAAAGTCCATTTTCACACCACCCAAAAATCACTGATGCTATTAGCTTCATTAATGTGCAAATTTTGCATTTCTTGCAACATTACTGCAATGCGAGCATATTGCAGTGAATTGCAGTTTTGAAATCATTTGTCACTTGTGGCCCGAAATACTGCATTGCACCCTGGGTTTACTCATTATGATTCGAGATGTTGGCGAGTTTATTTGATCAACTATATTTTTTCAAGGAGGGTATGATCATTCATATCTGCTACTTTTAAGACACGAACCTTATTTTATAAGTTAGAATGTTCACTGTCCGCCGTATGTTCCAATAAACACTTGATTTCGTCTCAATCCTTGTCCTTTCCTAGTGATATTACAGTTTGAATACAATGATATATGCACCAATGAAATGCTTTAAAAATGCCTTTTCTTAAAAGCATACAAAGTATCAACTCCCTCAACACTTCATCAAACAAACAGGCACAAACGAATCCCTTCTCTTCCGAATCAAAACAAACCTAATTGACCAGATGGAATGACGAATCAAAAGGGATAAGTCGTAAATGAACAGAAACGAAGCTACCCGTATTTTTTGCGCGATAACTTCCAAAGTCGTTACTTGCGCGCGAGAACAAGCCGTCGGTGAATTTTATCTTTACGGAGTATTAACAAAACACAAAAACATCATGAACACTTTCTGGCTGTGATTGTCGGAGACCACAGATTAATTGATTGTAAGGTTTGTGTGTGTGTGTGTGTGTGTGTGTGTGTGAAAGAGAGAGTGAGAAACAAATGAGAAGCATGTTGCCAACGAGTACTTATAGCATAGCTATAACTCCATCACGACAGGTACTCAGCATGACACAGCCATCAATTATCTCTGCACTTTGCATAAAATCCTGCTTGATGTTTCCATAGAGAATTTGAAATGTATAGGTCTGTGCCTTTACTGAACAGGTTCACACCCAGTTCATACAGTCATTTTTTTTTATCATTCTATCAGAGTGTAATCTCTTTGTCAAGCAGTCTTTCAGAGCATTACGTATCAACTGGCTCTCTCGTTTGGTAACGGATTTTTCTGCTGCATTTGAAACACTGTATAGATTATAATGATGGAGCAGTTTTTAATTGAAATTTTGATATGAAGAATTATGATCAAATTTCCGTCGGTCAATTCTGCTCTGCTATTACCAGAGATATCACTTTTATAAATCTGTTTAGTGAAATTAGAGAAAATAGATTAAAGTCACTTTATGATTGTTGTTTTTATCTGAGCCGTTATATACCTAATTGGACATGATTTTAACTCAGTAGTGATGAGTTATAGACGTTAAGTCAAGCTGGTTAAAGCTCATCAAATGTATGAAACAATACCGATGTCTGTTGATGTGACTTTAGCTTATTTAATAATTAATAATAATAATAATAATAATAATAATAATAATAATAATAATAATAATAATAATAAAATTCAATATGAAAAATTCCAAGCCATCAAATTAAAAACTCTCTTGGCACAGCGAAACAATGTTTTAAAAAACAACCACCTCTCCTACAGCTACATATACGTGCTTTAATACCAATTCCCCACCACCCCCACCCTGACCCCCCACCCCACCCCCACCCCCCACCCCTAAGTCACAACACCAACCACATAATTGTCCTGCCACCCCATTTCCCCCTCCACCCCCTCCCCCACCCTACCAAGATATCCTATGACATCCCTGGCCTTCCATCTTCCCTTAGAACAATGGGATCTCCTAGACTTGAGATAGAGGCTGTATTTATATGCTAATATTTTCGCCCAGTACTAAAGTAGATAGCGCAGCTTCTGTGGGGATAATGGCTACAAGTAAAAAATGCGCATAAGTTTCTTCGGCCAATCGAGTTTCATGTATAGCCGAACGTATAATCAAGGGATAAATAGATCATCTTTCGCTGGTTGGTATAATGAGATTGAGAAATGAAATTTAACCACAGCCCGGTGGTGGCCTGTCCTATATCGTTACCAGAAGCATGATTTGGCTAATTTAACCTTAGATAAAATAAAAAGAACTACTGAGGCTAGAGGGCTGCAATTTGGTATGTTTGATGATTGGAGGATGGATGATCAACATACCAATTTCCAGCCCTCTAGCCTCAGTTTTTTAAGATCTGAGGGCGGATAGAAAAAGTGCGGACAGAAAAATTGCGGACAGAAAAAGTGTGCGGACAGATTGTAAGCGAGGACCTCAGGATATTCTCGAAATGAATAATTTGATTTCGTTTAAGGACCTCTTTCTTTCTCACGGCGACAGGTGAATGACTAGGATTTCTTCAATTAAGCCTTGATGCATCAGTCAATCGAAATACATGGAAATTTAACAAAGCGAAGGTGATATTAGTAAACGCGATCTCAGTTTTAAGTGGGAAATCTTCAGATTTCTTCTTTTATTGAGATGAAATCTAAGTTTGGATGTCAGTTTAGTCATCATTTGAAGAATATAACGGTAAAAAAAGTGAAGAAAGCACCTATAAGCAGAGGTCAAGAGGAATGAATGGTGGAATGTGTACAAAGGAGTTCCTGATTGGTCTATCAAAGACCAATGACGTTCTTGGGCCTTCGTATACCGATCCGTGACAGGAACTTCATGTTGAATGGCTTGGAGGCTTAAGGCTCATTCATGCATATGGCCTAGTTATCACCGTGTGAGACTAAATTATATTTTAGAATTACTTGTTTTTAAAATTATTTGTTTATAAAATTTAATAAAACACACATACATATATATATATAGATAGATAGATAGATATAGATTATATAGATAAAGCGTGTTTGTTTGTGTTTTTGTCTGAGCGCGCGCGTACAGTATGTCTGCATTTACAAATTGTGTACTCAGCATTTAAATCACTCCAAAACTTTCTACAAAAACCATTTCCCTGTAAATGTTGTAGACGGGAGCCATCACAGGTGTGAATGGAAGTCATTCTCGACTTCAAGATTGAAGCCATCTTCTCTTGGCAGTTTTTCGTAACAGACCTCAGAACCTTCTTTTTCTCTTTTTCCTTTTCCTTCTCTTTCTTCCCTGAGGACCAGTTAGCCTCTTCCGCCTCATTTCCCCTTCGTTTCCCGTTGCCTCCTTTTAGGGGAATTAGTCTCGTTCATATACAGGCTTCTGGATTTTTGGTTTCATTTACTATGTTTCTTTTTATTCGTTGTGATTTAATAATATTTTTTGTATTTATTAAGGCGTAGTTTTATCCATATTCCTATTCATCCAATTCTTTTCTCCTTCGTCACTAGAACAATCATCTTCAGACTGTAATTTATTAACATTAATAATTGTACACATTTCATTGATTATGTATGCTAAGAAAGAACCGTTCCTGTTGACAGTCAAACCACTTCATTTTCGGACTGCAAAAGACATCAGAATTATGCAGCTGTCATCACAAATAAAGTTGACATCGTATCAGTGATTTTTATTCTTGTATGTCTTCTTTATTTTCCTCTCATTTATTCTCCTCTACCGTCCCACTAGGCCAAGAGAGACATTGTCTACCCAGTCCCGTTTTTAACGTATTTAGAGGCTTCCCATTCGTCTAACTGATGACGCAGAAAGACAACATGGATATTTGAAAAAGAGACCTTTCTTTCTCTTGGGGATATCTCTGCTTTTGTGGTGTCAGTTGAGAAAGAGGGATCTTGAAAAGAGGCTTGAATGTATATGGCTGGTTTTATATTTTTATGTGCCATTTATACAAGGATATGATTGATTTTTTCCACTTTTATCAGTGTGAACGGGGCCTGAATGTTCTTGAGGAAGGTTGATTCTTCTCTCTCTCTCTCTCTCTCTCTCTCTCTCTCTCTCTCTCTCTCTCTCTCTCTCTCTCTCTCTCTCTCTGAAGGGAACTATTATATATACGAAATCTTGAAAGACTGTAAACTATGTTTAAGACATCTTATGCAATGACTGGTTGATATTTGAGACATAAAATGGTAGATATAGACAGAGGTCAATTTTACTCGATGCTATTTTCGTCTTGAGCCTCTTTCCACATCACTGATGACAGTACAAGAAAGATAACGAAGACTTGCCCCAGATGACATGATGTCTTATTTTTTTAAAAATCCCACAACATAACTTTTCCAACCCAAATGACAAAACCAAACAGAAAATCAAGAAAAAATTCCTGCAAACGACATTATCGTGGAATGGAATCGCCAGTGTCATTCGTCTAAGCCTCACTCGAGAGCCAGTGGTCTTCACGGCGGCGTCGAAGCAGGGACCGAGACGTTTATAGGCGAAGTTAAGGAACAACGGCTCGAGACTTTCTCTCCCAGCCGTGGTGGGAAGCTTTCAGGTCCGATAATGTTTGAAAATGTTTTTAGCATTGCTGCTAGATAGCGAAGAAGGATTTCAAATGTACTTTGTAGTATTTGAAAAAATCTAAGTGTATTTGACCCAGTTGCATTTCTGAATTGTCCTGTAGTTTTTTCTTGAAAAATTTATTAAGCATTTGAATTTTTTTTTTGTAGTGAAAAACTATTCGTGAAAGCAAAAATGCCAATGAAGTCTGAAAGGCCGCGTTCAGTTGGGAAAGACAGTGGACTGTTTTTCGTCCTCCATAATTAAGCGACGTTAATGAGCAACTCCACAAACTAATACATCTGGCGCTCTCTTTTAACTCTCTCTCTTTAATGAAAGCAATTAACTTTCTTTAATTAGTGAATGAGGATCGAGAAGTTGTAGGCATGAATGCCGTCCCCTCCTCTGCGTCATTCATAGAGCAGTCACGAAAACGAGAGTTTTCCTCCTTTTCGCCCCCTCCTTTTCTTTCTCAGCCTCCCCTCGAGAACCCTCACAACGGACCGCCATTATTTGTATCAGCAACAGAAGCGACGTAATTATCTTTCACGCTCACCGTAATACGATCTCACGCAATCCCATTCCTATTGTTCTCATAAAACCCCGTTTTCATGATTCAGTAAGAATTTTTCTTTCTCCTGATCAATTCTTTTTTTTTTTTTGATAAAAATCTGTTTTTTTTTCAGTAATAATCTCTCTCTCTCTCTCTCTCTCTCTCTCTCTCTCTCTCTCTCTCTCTCTCTCTCTCTCTCTCTCTCTCTCCTTACGTCCCTCATATTCCGTTTCCCATCATCCTTTCCTCTTCCCCTCGTTCTTAACAAAAACATCCCCTCGTCTTCCTCATCCTTTCCCCGAGCCCTCGTCGTCTCCTCATCTTTGCCGCCTTTCAAATGAATAACGAGAGATTACAAGGGTCACTGACCTCACTAGTGAAGTTTCAGGCCGTGCAAGACGTTATTTAATCTGAGTGGTCTACTATAACGGGGTTTTGGATAAGTGGTTGTGTCCTCGAGCGTTTAGGAGAGATCTTTTCTATCTGGTTCGAAGAAATAAAGAAATATTAAGTTTATATTTGCTTTTCCAATATAATGTGCACGCTAGTACTGCAGATATTCTTGGTCATTGTTCAGAAATGAGTTTCTTGGTTGTTTTGAAATCTTTAAGAGACCTGAATATCTGGAATGGAATACGTTATTGTAATGTAACTTCAGTATTTGTAACAGTATTTCATCCGCCCATTATATGAATTTAGATAAGTTACAATTCTGAATTCGTGCAACACTTTCTTTTTTTAATTATAGGTAACCCACGAAGAATGGCAAAATACGATTCTTTTTCGGTGAATGGGGAAAATCAAATTTCAGTGTCCAGGCTCCTTTCGGAATTGCAAATAATTCCATTTTAATATTATTAAGTTTCCTCTTTAGCTTTCTTATATGGTAAAAATCATCTTGATTAAGGACTGATTTGAGAGCAAAAACATACACAAAGAAATCTAGAGGAGCGATCTGGAAAAATCATTTTACAGTGAAATTTTCGGGGTCCACATCTAAGAGCACCTTCAGGCGTCAGTAATTAAGGAATTTGAATTTTCCAGGTATGAAAAGAAGGCAAAAAGTAACTGCGTCTTACTCCCATTAATGACCGTCATGAAAATTCATTTGCTGACAATGGCGATTAAGCAGTCGCACGCAGAAATCTCATTAAATGTGGTAAAAAAAATAATCAGAAAAGAACTAGAAAGTTTGCGCTTTCTTTCACTTTCATATTGCTTTCTATCTAAAACACTGAGTTGACAGATATTCTAAAATTTAGTCTTTCATCGATATTATAACATTTAACCTTTCAACATTTTTTCTCTCAGGATACCCTTTTTCATCAGTAATTCCAAAACCCTTTTTTTTCTATTTTATTCTTTTAACACTCCTGGCGATACAGTTCATTTATTTGTTTCTCTCTCTCTCTCTCTCTCTCTCTCTCTCTCTCTCTCTCTCTCTCTCTCTCTCTCTCTTTCTCTTTGAGTATGTTACTATATTTAGTCACTTCCTCCATCTATCTTTTCCCTCCATCACGTTCTGATTTCCTCTACCCTTTCCCCTCAGATTTGACCGTCAGTTTCCCCTCGTCCTCCTCAACCTCTCCTGTTCCCCTCGGTAATTCATTATCTCTGCCGGTCTCCCAAACAAATATAATACATTATATATTATATGGGTTATCGACCTTCCTATAGAAGTTTTGGGACCATATGGGGCTTAGGTCAGGTTTGTATATAAAAAAGTGTATCCGTTTGTTGAGATTAGAATGAAGGATTTGCAACAGGAGGTTGAAACAGTCGTATATGACAGATGTAGCATTTGTCTGTGTGCATATTTAAGCATTTGTGCATTGAAAAGAATGAATTACAAATTATACAAAACTCTCGTAGGGGGATAGTGCCTTCAGGGCACCTCGTGGGGCGCACTGTAGGCATTACTAAAGGTTCTTTGCGCGTCCCTTCGGCCCCTAGCTGCAACCCCTTTCACTATTTTTACTGTACCTCCATTCATATTATCTTTCTTCCATTTAGTTATTCACCCTCTCCAAACAGTTACTTCATAGTGCAACTGCTTTGAGGTTTTCTCCTGTTAGACCTTTCAGACCTACCTACTGTCAAATTCCTTTTCAGCGTTGAATGACCTCACAGGTCCCAGTGCTTGGCCTTTGGCCTAAACTCTATATTCTATTCCATCCTTTCCATTCCAATCCAAATTATACAAAACTCACACACACATGCACGCGAACAGTCTGAATCCTAGGGCGGACTTTACATGACCTAAATAGGCTGGTGAGAGAGATTGGGAGTTTGTAAGACGGAAGCGAAACGTGTGTTAGAACATCTCCCTGTGTTCCAAGAGAAAGTTCTTGGGTAATGTGAACGCCCCACCAGGTACTGAGTGCTTGTTTATATAAGGAGCCTTTGTGAATTTGAAATATTAAGAGAATACTATTATATGATTGTATATATATATATATATATATTATATATATATATATATATATATATATATATATATATATATATATATATATATATATATATATATATATTTATATATATATATGCTTTTGAGGCAAAAGTTTTTCTTGTATGCAAATTGCGTTGAATTCTATGGCTTTTTGATTGTTGAACAACTTCTTATTAGTTTGACAATATTTTCTGAATCTCCTCCGTTCTTCCAAATTCAGTTGATGGAAGAGCAGAGAAGATTCAGAAAATATTGTCAAACTAATAAGAAATTGATCAACAATCAAAAGCCATAGAATTCAACAAAAATATATATATACATAATATATATATATATATATATATATATATTATATATATATCTATAAACTCTATCTGTTACACAGTTGTTCTGTGCATTAATACAATTACTAACAGGACCTCATTAAAACTGGATGGTATCTAGTGGAAATATTTATTCAGGAAAAGTTACGAGCTTTCTAGGACTAACAGTCCTCATCGTCATATGTATATATATATATATATATATATATATATATATATATATATATATATATATATATATATATATATATATATA
The DNA here is from genome assembly GCF_040412425.1 of Macrobrachium rosenbergii. Taxonomy (NCBI): domain Eukaryota; kingdom Metazoa; phylum Arthropoda; class Malacostraca; order Decapoda; family Palaemonidae; genus Macrobrachium; species Macrobrachium rosenbergii. Next base: position 26,625,168 of record NC_089782.1, read on the forward strand.
TATATATTATATATATATATTTGTGTGTGTGACTTGAGATATTTTATGACTACGATTCGGGTATTCAGGAATATTCCTCGTTATCCCTAAAATAAACTACGGTTGCAATGAGGAACCTTCGTGTCATTAATGAAGTTCCTGCGCATACAGTGTAAAAGCATAACGCGTATGACATGACAGCGATATATAAAACTTCATATACGTAAAAGTATTTTACATGTAGAGGACACTTGACTATAATGAATAATTGAATGCAAATGTTAGGGAGCAATTATTTGAGCGAATTCTCCCGTCAGAATAATTTTTTTTTTCATGAGCGTAAAACTCCACCTCCCGGAGTTAGACGTCACGGCCATCAAAAGGTCTTTTGCTCGAACCCCTTTTTCTCGACTCCTTTTCTCGCACAAAATGCCTCTCCCCTCCTTCATTAACGGTGATGAAGTCCTCTAGACAACTTGAGTGAAAAAGAAAGGATGAGACTTTTTGTTTCATTTACACACACACACACACACACACACACACACTTATATATATACATGTGTGTGTGTGTGTGTGTGGCTTTGGGTGTCAAAAAGAAAACTGGTCTGGACTGCCAAAACACAGAACTTATTACAGGGAAATGATATTTCATATTGGTAATTCTCGTTATTCTTAAGTTTTTATGTTTACTCTAACATTTTATGTTCGTTTTACAACGTTGAACTCAGTTTTCAAATGAACTAATTATATATAAATGATATATTAATATATATATGGTATATATACGTATATATATATATATATATATATATATATATATATATATATATATATATATATATATATATATATATATATATATATATATATATATATATATATTTATATATATATATATCAGAGATACTCAAGCACATTTCCTTTGACCAAAACTACCAGGGGCCTACACGGAATCGAGACAAGAACCCAAATTTTTTTTGGTAAAGTTGAGGGAGAATGATAGGAGACTCGAGAACTTTGCAAGAAGAGAATACCATTTGTATTATTATTATTATTATTATTATTATTATTATTATTATTATTATTATTATTATTATTATTATTGACCTTCACCCTTCTCCTGAAGATGATCTCAACATTAACTGAAAGATATTGATGATATAATTTCTTCCTTCTTTGCAGTCATCAACGCCGCTTGACCCAAAGGGCCTCTGAGAAAATCTGCCTCCTGGCTCTTTCCTGTGCTTTGTCATCCACACAGCGCCACTTAGCCAGGTAGGTTTGGGTCGTCAGGTCTTCAGTTAGTGTAAAAATTACCTTCCATGTGAATGTCCTACGGATATTTGGAAGTAATACGTTGTTGGCAATGTATAATTCTTTCAGTTTCAGCAGGTACGTCTGAGTGGTATGGAATATTTCGATAAAAGTTTTCAAGATACAGATATTTTCAGAATATTTTCAGAATAAATGGTGTTAAAATCTAACCGGTTCTGTCAGATTTGTCTGGCAATGGAATTGGTATGTCAAAATCTAACCAATTCTTTCAAATTTTGTCTGAAAATGGAATTGCCATGTCAAAATCTAACCAATTCCTTCAAATTTGTCTGAAAATGGAATAGCCATTCCAAAATTTAACCAATTCTTTCAAGTTTGGTCTGAAAGTGGAATTGCCACGTCAAAACCTAACCAGTTCTTTCAAATTTTGTCTGAAAATGGAATTGCCATCTTAAAATCTAACGAATTCTTTCAAATTTGTCTGAAAACTCCCTAACTTCTCAAAAAAAAAGAAAGCTCTTCATCGTCCTGTAATTAATTAGAAAATGAGTGACAGCTACAAGAACAACCAAACCTCTTTTCTCGCTTTTCTAACTCAGGAACTACACGCAAGACATTGGAAGCTTTTCCCCAGAGCACTTTAAAGAGGAAAAGAAAAAGAAATCTTTTGTTACCCGTAACGTCTTTTTCTTTTTACCTGATGAGGGAATTATTCGCGAGGGCGTCGATGGGAAAGGCCACTTGCATTCCTGTCTCGCTACCGTTCCGAGTAATCTTCATTATTATTATCATTATTTTTTATTTTTTAATTTTTTTTTCATGGGAGGGGTCCACCCCACCTCCGCCTCCCTACGGGAATCCGATTTCGTTCATTCAAAAGTTCCCTCTGTAAGGTTCTTCGCCCTTTCTGAGTGTTAACATTATGATTCAATTCAGCATAAGAGTCATTCCCCTTCCACCGTTCATCAAACCACCTTCTGTTTTCCGTTTTCCCTCGGCCTTCCCCTCAGCCTTATCCGTGAACTTCCCCTCGTCCCTCACACTGTTTCCTGATCCCCTCGTTGTGTCCTCACCCCTGCCGCCCCTGCGAACAAATACGATAATAGACGATGAGGGTAGCCGAGTGCCCTGCCAGGCATCATTTAGTAGAAGTGCTGTACAATATTGGGTCCTGGGGAAACGAGGGTGTATTGTAATAACGAATGTAACTTTGCTTAGGTCTCCTCTATTATTTTTGGGTACGATCTCCACCGAAAGCATTGAAACTGGAAAGTAATAGAGTGAAGAAATTCTCTCTCCCTCTTTCTAGGTGGGATTCGAACCTACGCTGGTTAGACTATTGAGGTTACCGCTAAACCACCAGACCACCAATTAGGATAACAACTGATTAATTGACTTCAGCTGAAGCGTATACATGGCTGTCGAATTCGGATAAGGTCCTAACAGAGTCGAAATAAACACATCCTCGTGAGATGCTAAACGTTTTTTCATTTGCTTTACAGGTCGACAAAAATGGGTATATTCATTTATAATTAGGAAACTATTTAAAAAGTTTTCGTTGGCATCTGTTGAACGTTCATATCTTGATACATACACGAGGAAAATGTTCATCGAGAACGATTTTGAAGCCGCAGGAAGATTTCAGGCAGATGTTGGATTGTGACCTCACACTGGGCACATTCACGGGACGTGAAAAAGGGTCATTCATTTGTAATGGAAAATGTTCCTTTTTAAGACACACACACAGACAGGAAGACAGAAGGCAGGAAAAAAACGGGCGCAGTTGATTTATAGGATAACAGAAAACGAATAGCTTTAAAAGTCTCTTGATGCTCGTAAGCGCCAAAAGCATTCCGCAGTTACCTACGAGTAAGGCTTTGATAGGCAATCAAAATTCAGATATTATTTAACGGCGGATCTTAT
>NC_089782.1:26633344-26634375 GCF_040412425.1 Macrobrachium rosenbergii
CAAATACATACCACCACAACATCACTACCAGGAGTTTCTGAAGTAAAACAAAAGAAAAAACTAAATACAGTAAAATATAAAATCCTGATGTCACAGTAACGTATTACGACCTGGAACTGTTAAAAGCGAAAAAGGTGAAGAAATGCTGACGTTGACAAATAGCGGCGCGTGTCGGTGGTGTGTTGGCCGTCGTCCCTAAGTAAACCTCTGGAACCAGGATGGATGAACCTCGGGTCGCTTTTTGTCTTGTACTTTGCCGTTGTGTAAACAGTGTCATTACACTGAGTTTCCATAGCCTCATGTGCAATACTCTTTCAGCTTTTCATGTGAAATGTTTTCAGCATATCGTAACGCGAACAATTAAAATCAGTCATTCATTTTATCCGCGGGTATTTCAGTCTGTCCAGGAAAAGGTGAAAGTTCAGTCCTGTGATAGAAAACGTTTTTCTCTTGACCATGTTTACATATTTTCGTGCAGAGAGGAAAGCTGTTTTCAATCCGGCGTTCCCGAGGCATAAACTTTATAATCCCGGTTGGCGAAACTTACAGGACCCTTCAGTGTTATTGAAAAGGGGAAAGTATGACGACATCAAGAGTTTATGCAAATTGAAAGGGACCTCTGTTGTTATTATCAAGAGGCTCTTTGTGGGGTCGTGGTTTATCTGTTGTGAGGTTCAGAATCGTGTGTTGACGCAAACACCCTTACCGACTTGTATACATAAGTACTCATGAGATGGAATGACAGTTAGGACTTAGTTCTGAGAGGTTTCTTATAGAATGCTTTAAAATCCGTAAGGTTATAAATTTCATTTGAGATTCTCTGAACGAGAAATGTGAGGTACTTTTATGTTCTTCCAAAACACTAAATCAAATAACTTCATTTGAATTTACCGCTCAGACAGATGATAAGGTAATGGCTTACGGAACCAGAAGGCCATAAACCTTCATCCACATTGTGGCTGGATCCCATTATTACAGACATAACAATAGATTAAACAGGCGGTGTTTGTTTGTGTATAGAAGCATAAGCT
>NC_089782.1:26634875-26647375 GCF_040412425.1 Macrobrachium rosenbergii
ACATATTGCACCCAGCAACAAGTGAGCCTTGAGTTAATTACAAAGAATAAAAAATATATATTAACAATAATGATATACATGAGACAAGCCATCTTATTTTCTAGAGATATTTAAGCCATTTAAACTTCTCCCTTGAGTCAGCACTTAATAGTCCGTCTCGGTGTGGAAGGAAGTCAGAGAAGAATAATGAGGAATGATGTGAATTCATCCACAAGTTTAGATATCAGTACATTCAGGTTGTGATGAAAATAAAATAACACATGTTTCAGAAAAATCTTAGTGCCCGAAATCAAAGTTCATTTGGCGCTGTGATTTAAACATGAATGAAAGGAAAATAAGACAAACTTAATAATTATAATATAAAATATACGTTCTTCATTTTCGAGAGGCATTGAAGGGCTGAGTGGTTAGAGAAATATTCATTAGTCTATTATTCAGTGTCCTCATCACTTCAAACAGTGGGTTCACTTGGAAGGATTAGAAAACAGAAAGGTAAAAAGAAGAAACTACTAGAGTTCTATTCTGCCTGTCGAGAAATTCTTCAGACAGAGAATCATGCTGTACTCTCTGTGACACAAGAGACAGGCAAAGAAGAGAATCGTTCTGTTAGCTTTGTCAGATGTTCTTTCTGTTTCACAATAGACATCGAGTTTAATGCTCCTTTAGTGGAGTTCCTCCGGTGGAAGATAAGGAACAAAACAATTTATTTGAATGCAAAATTAATCCCAAACTTCATGCATGTACCTGGTAAGAATAGGTTAATTAATACAGGAAGGAACATGAGATGTGCATAGGCCTAAATCTTTCCATTTCACCTGGGTGTCAATCTCCACTGCCCAGAATAAAATATTTCATATTTTCAGACAAGAAAAGCATTACAAAATTTCATTGAAACCAGGAATTTGTGCTTTTTATATATACAAATCTGTATCAGAGATGCGAAGATGTCAATCAGTATTTTAATGTAAAAAAAAATCTCACCCCTCTCTATTCTGCTCTCACAGCCTTGAATAACTCCGGTGATCGCTCGGCAATATGATGTGAATTCATAAGTCTAAAAATGCACACACTCACCTTTATATATATATATATATATGTATATATATATATATATATATATATATACACATATATATACATATATATATATATATATATATATATATACATATATATATATATATATATATATATATATATATATATATATATATATATATATAATGTGTGCGTGTGTGTGGATATATAAGTCATGCGACCTTTCTAATCATAACTGACTGAGTGTATCCATTTGTTACTTGGTGGTAAAATGGAACATAAATCCTAATAGTGAAAAATATTTTTATATCGAAATCAGTTTTCCAATCATTATGTACAAATCAGAGACAATATTTACATAATAATCTTCTAATACCGTTTCTGCGTTGCGGTGTTACTGCCGCAATGTTACTGCTATCAGCAATATCAATGATAAATGCTTTAGATGCCCAGACTTTGAAAAGTTTCAATGCAGATTTCAGCCGCAATATCCGAAGTCCCGTTTCGAGCATTGGATACAATCGTTCAAAAGTGGCGCGATACGACGCGACATCCGAGCCTAATGTCGAATTTTGGATCGGGAAACTACAATGAAGTCGTACGTTCACCAAATTCTCAATAGCAGTGCGTTAACTTAATTTTAGAATGGATAACGTAATGGTATATTTTAACAAGTCCTACAATAAGGGTATTTTAATGTTTTAATACATTGCATTAAAAAAGACCAGTTGTAGGAATGAGAATTTGATCTCCAAGTTACATTGACAGTTGTAGAGATAGTCCCAGAGGTCCTTCAGAAGCCCTTCAAAGTCCATTAAAGCAGGTCCTTTAAAGTCCTCAAAGGTCCGTTAAAAGTCCTTCAAATGTCACCCAAAGAAGTACTTTATCAGCTCCTCAAGGTCCTGCGAAAAATCTTTCAAAACTCCATAAAAAGTCCAAATCATAAAATTCCAACAATATGATCCCTAAAACGTCGCTTTAAAGACATGCCAGGGCCTTCAAATTAAACCTCATATCTCAGTATACACTGGTTCGAAGTGAAGAGAGAGAAAATTAACTTATGAAATCCATAACATTCCAACAACGTAGAGTTATTGCGTCATATTTGATTACAGTCACAGTTCGGTACAGAGTCACGCTCTAATGGCATTCGATTCCCCTCTCCCTCTAAATGCATTACGGGTATAAAACGTTGCCTCTCAGAATAGCAAAAACCAGTCTTCATTTCAGTGAAGTACAAGGCAATGGCATCAATCCTACCAGGTATTTCCTTTAAAATTAATAGTGCGTGTCCATAATCAGCATGAATGAAGTTGCCTTTGTAATGGAAACTATTTCAGTATTGTGATTAATTATGAATTGATTGTTAAAAAATATTCTATTAGATTACTCCAGAATCAGAGGGCGGGAAGTGTGTAATCATTTGTCTGAGTTTGTTTTACTAGATTAGGCTGTTTTGATTTAGTCCCACGTTGAGATATTTGCTCCCCATATGTCCTCTGAAAACTGCTACATAAAATGCAACAGATCATTGAATATCCTTTGTCATATTGTTGGATTTAGAAGAAGATTAATTCATGATGAAAAATTAACAGTCAAAGTTAAATATTATAAGACGTTTAGCATCGCTCCTTTATTTCTTACGTATGTACCTCTTATGCGAAACTGTTTTGAACTAAACGAGAGAATAATAACCGAAAGTGAGGAAACCTTGGAACTACGAACGCCAACTCTATCATAAAGCAAGTTTTACGTAAGATAAGGGTATGATTTTTGTCGCCCAGGAAAGCGTGACTCACGTGTTAAGAGGGCTAACCGCAATGATCACCTTAGCAACAATCGTATGGTAGCCATAGGGAACCAATCAGCACTGACCCGTCTGTCAAACGGCTCAGCGTACCAAAGCGATGTTTGTTTGAAGTTATTTCAAGTCGGTTATTTTGAAAATATACGTTATTTTTATGCGATTTTCATTCATTTACTAATTGTTGAATCTTCCAGTTCAGCGTACGTGTATGAAGTGTCGTCTTAATTAAAGGTAATGAAACAAATGATAAATGCCAAATTAGCGCTCATATAAATGATCTGTGAATTTCCCTTCCATAGAGCTTAGTGCTTATGCTCGTCATTCATAAAGTACGTGAATCTTGGGAAGTGATAATGGTCTGAACTCAGTGAGTGTGTAATAATGTTAGGCCCCAATTTTTGTGGGTCCTGTTTTTGAAGTACCCGAGAAATGTAAGTCGATTATCAAAAACAAATACCATTGGCGTTTGCGAGAAGAAAAGCAAGTAAAATGTTACTTAGAAATGTTCTGAAGCCGAAAAAATCGTGCGAAGTTTTGGTGCTGTTGATGAACGAAAAGTTGAGGAGGAAGTGTTTGGAAGGTTTGCGTTTAACGAAGCCCTACACGCCCGCAGGAAAATTATGAAAAGTGTGATGCTAAAAGGAGACGTATATATTCAGTGAACGAAAATGTAACACTAGCCGTAAGGAGGTTCTCACAGTTAAAGTTAAAGGTAAGTCCTCCAACTGAGAATTGATTAGAGCACTACGTGAGCATACCTTATTCTAATCAAGAATGTAATTGAAGTGTAGTTCTATTTTTTTAGAAGTAACTGAGGCTTAGTGAGTTCGAAGTCACCCCGGGAAATTCCCTGCCCTTTGAAAACTCAAGCAGTAAATTTGCATTGGTTGTAAACAACGAGAGGACTTGAGGACTTGAAAATATTGATCAAAGGGTACTGCTGAAGGAAGGTATCACAGGTAGTGCATTCCCGAATGTTGGAAACCAGATGATCTTTTTCGGCTGCTTTGCAAAAGACAAGACAAGCCAAGTGATGCATGAAGAAAGGACGTCATAAACAAGATGTTTATATATTTTTATCTGGATGGTTCCAGTTGCCAGATCTATATCCAAGTGGTCTCCACCCACGGAGCCTAGAGCCAGTAGGCCTATACCCCGCTTGGGGCTTCCAGTACTTGCCTTATTCAGTACTCAGAGAAGACCTAAAGGCGGGGCTGCCCCATGACACATAGGATGACCTATAGAGAAGTATACACGTAGCCTTTTAAGGGACTTGAGACTTTTGTATTGAAGAGTAGGGACTTTGTTGCACTGCTGACGAGTAGACCGATTTGTTGACCGCCCTATGGTCAAGAAAGGCCCGATGGTCCGATAGTCCGAAAGTCAGAAGGCCCGATAGTCCGACGGACTGTAATCAGCCCCCCACCTCCATAGCTAATGCGGCAAAGTGCTTGGCAGTAAACGTGGAATGCCGAGCTTAGATACCGACTATCGGACCTTCCGGACTATCAGACCTTCAGACTATCGGGCCTTCAAGACGCGGACTGTAATCGATTGATGAGGCAGGAAGGACAAGGATGTGATATCGTGGGACGTATCGCCTTCTCTGGCTGTTGGTGAGTGTTCCGATTTTAGAATAGGTCTAAGGGTGTCATCACTGAACCGTATTGTACTGTTATATTGTCAGGTGTTAATTTAATGCTTGCTTTTTTATTATCCGTTCATTATCTTGTTCACTTGTTGTTCGTTTCATTACAATAGCCTAATTATTCACCTAAGAAATAAAATTGTCATTGTCTAACATTTTATTGCTTTTATTTACTTGTGAGTAAGCTTGCACGTATACCGTTAAGGCTATTCATTCTTTTCCCACTAAGTAGTCGTTATTGAGCCATAATTAGACAGCGTGTTTGATTATTTATTTGACATTTTAAAATGAAAATAAATATGAATTTATCTTTTTTTTTTTAAAAGAAAAATGTGTACAGAAACTGCTTTAAAATGTTCGAGGGCGGCTTAGGTGAAACAGGATACGTCTGTATTTTCAAAAATGTTTTAGATAGTACATACTCTATCATTATCCTGAAAAGTGTAGTTTCCTAAGTTTAAAATTGCTAAGCTAATTATAATTTAATTTTTGTAAAGTTTAAATGTTTCTTATTATTTTTTTTAGCGAAAGGTTCCTTTAATGTGGGGTTGTTTTTTTATTTAATATAATTTTAGCATCCAGTATGAAAAGTCATAATATAAATATATGAATACAGCTTTTCACGGAAAATATATTGCTGGGTTGAGCTCAAGGCTGCGCTAAAATCGTCAAAATGTTTGTGGATTTCATTGAAGTGTCATTTGTAAATCTAAATAAATATTTGCCAATTTAACTAACATGTTCTGTATGGACGCGTGCACCTGGATTATGTATATGCAAAAACAAGTTGCATGGAAATTATCACTTATTTCATTTTGCCTCTGGGCTAACAAATCAAGATTGTGGATTTGAGTAAATTAGATTATATGTCGTTTCGGTGATATAGATATATGGACAGCCTTTGTAACTAAAATATAGGATAGGGAAACACTTGTAAACAAATAAAGATCGTTGACGTGAAAGCGCAAGAGTACTGGAAACTTGAAATTCAAAGAATTCAGGAAAAGGCTGTGTAGGGGCGTTTCATCTGAGGACTCGCCAATCCTTCCTGACTGGAAATCCCTTGTCTGCCAACAATCAGCGGAATGAATGCCTCCCTTTCTGGAGGACAGGATATCCTGATATTCTAATAACTCTTACGGAAAATAATTATAACGGATATTGGTTCGGTGTAAATTGTGGTAAGACTCACTTGCTTCCATAATCCTCATATAGATAGCTTTTTGCATTTTCAAGAGCTGATAATGTAAGCGTCTTACTCAAGAATAGCGTGGACGTGTTGGGCTTTGTAAATACCTCATCTGTTTTTCTTAATTTAGAAGTTTGGTCATGTCGTTCCCTTTGTTTCTAATTTAGGCTATGTGCATGATTAATAGGCTAAATAGGCCAATTCTTCGTGATATTTTCTGATTGCTTTCATGTTTTTTAGTGTATGTGTGCATGTACATGAGTCCATTTTTACTATATATATACAGCATATATATATATATATATATATATATATATATATATATATATATATATATATATATGATTATTATCACTTTTGTACGTGATTCATTTATCACACGTTACCATTACAGGTGAAAATAAATAAATTTGGGTGTAGGTCTGACCGGTTTCGACTTTATTTCCAAGCCATTGACGAATGGCTTGGAAATAAAAAAGTCGAAACTGCCCAGAATCTACACCCTGCTCTTATTTGTCACCTGTGGTAATGTATGATATATATATATATATATATATATATATATATACAGTATATATATATATATATATATATATATATATATATATGTATATAACCCATTGTATTACATGGAACCATTCGTTTCATCAGTTTTCGGTGAACATGAGGTCGCAGGGAAAAATTGAATAAGTAGTAAATTAAAAGCGTGAAATTAAAAATTTTCCGGAATCTGGTTTTGTAAAATATAAATCAAGTCTTTTATGGCGTCAGCTATTTTTGTGGAATACCGCATGATAAGAATTTATCGTTCATTAAGTATGAGCTTTTATTGCAGTGAAATGTCCAAGCGAAACAAATAAATAAATGAAATGCTAAGCAAAAAAACAAAAAATCTTCAAGCAAAACAAATAAAGAATGAAATGTCAAGCAAAAAAAAAAAAATGAAATGTCGAGGTAAACAAATAAATGAATGAAATGAAACGTTTAGATAATGTTCTCAATGATTGGCATACTTGTCGAGTCGCTACGTACCTGCATATCTGTGGGTGACGCTTTCTTAATATAACTCGATGTATATAGTTGTAATAGCAGCAAAAGTATAGCCTATATCGAATAATTTTTGTGTAAAAATAAGAAACATCTTAAAACCGACACCCGAAAAGTCGAGAAGTAGAAGATGAAATGAAACTGACAAAAAAAGGAAAGATGGAAAAAGAAACAAAAAAATCTATTTCAAGAAAATCCTCCTTAGGATATTTCCAAAGAAAAGATCGACTGTTAAGGATCAACGTCCGTCAGTGTGACTGAGATAAACAAAAGGCAATCTAACATCGCCTCCATTTTTTCTGGGAGGATTAAATCCTCCGTGAAAAAGAGGATTGTTGTTGCTGGAAGATGAGGAATGAAATAAGGATGATCACCCAGCCACCTTCAGGCCCCCGTTCGGTCTTTTATTGGTTTTATTTTGAGTTTTTATCTTTATTCCTATATATAAAATATAATGGCTTGTTCTTTAATTTAGGTTTATTATCATTTTGGAAAAGATTCGTTTATGTTTGTTCCAATTTAATTGTATTCACATATCATATTTTTGAAGAATATTGCATATGAGGTTAAGGAAAACACACTGGAAATATCGTATAGAATATAAAGTGTTTAAAGGGTTTAACACAGTGTGCTAGTTAAAACCTGTGCTATTTTATATATATATATATATATATATATATATATATATATATATATATATAATATATATATATATAATATATATATATATATATATATGTATAACAATATTTAATGTATATATATATATATATATATATATATATATATATATATATATATAAATATGTATATATATATATATAAAAATGGAGAAAAATACTTTCCAAACTCCAGGAAACGTATTTGACCAGCCCAAAACATAGCAATAAATTCTGACTGAAATGGGAGGTACGTTTTGGGAGATCATAAATCATAAAAAAAAATTGACCCCCCCAAAAAAACTCGCATAGTGTATATATATACCACTTTTCCATCCAGAGGATTTAGGACGAAGAAATGGCTGTAGATAAATCGTGTCAGAACCTTTCTGAACATCAGAATTTGGTCGCTTGTGTAATATGAGGTTTGTCCTTTCAAACTTATTAATTTTGTAGGTTTTTTTTTTTTTTCCTTTCACATAAATTTTTTTTTTTAACCTGACAATTTTTTCGTTGTTAAAGGAGTCGTGTATGAGTGCGCTTGAGAGTGCGATTTTGTATAGAAATAAATTAGATGACATTAAGAATTAAATGAATTTATTCGGTGCAGTAATAGTTTCATATCCAGTAATGTCACAAAGTGTGTGTGATGGCACTGATCAAAGGAGAAGCGCTGGTACAGTGCCACTACAAAAAAAAGGTACTCCAGTCTGTGTGTGTGTGTGTATGTATGTGTAATGCAAATGTTAAAAACGCCTGATTAGCGTGTTGAATTGTTAGTTTAGAAATAATACTAAACTCTAGAGCCAAAGTTGGTTTTCTTGTGATAAAGCAGTAATTTCTAATCGTAATGCATCAAGATGAAGAGAATATTACGTTTACCAGTCTGGAATCAAATGCATTGAAAACATAGCTTATTGATAAAAAAAAAAAAATACTTCCTTCAGTAACTTCGGTAACCGGATCAGCATACATTAAGAGTAACAAGTTGAAATGTAGGTGGCAGAAGAAATTGTCTAAGTAGATTGCTTGAAATAACAGAAAAAAAAAATCGCCTTTATTTTTCTTCACCGTATTTCCATGTCGTGATAATAGTGGGTCGCGCCTGAATGAATTTTATCGTCTTGGTGACTAGAATAAATGATAATAACGTGATAAAAGAAGTAATTGAACTTTTTATAATGATTTTACCTTCCCGTCCAGTTTTTGCACTGGACGAGAAGACTGAAGAATCTTTTGGTCAGGAAAGCATTAAACTCATGATAAAATCAGCGCGAAAAGGAATATCTTTTACAGTCTTTGTTGGACGATGAAATAGAAGAACGAATTTATTAAAGAAATCTTTGAAATTTTTTAAGGTAATGATGATACAAAACCATAATTATAATTTTTTTCTCCACTGGACGGAAATAAAGAAAAACGACTCGCCAAAGCGTCATGGAAAAGGCGCATCAAAGAGACAACTCTGAATCGAAAAAAGAATTTGAAAGAACCTCAGCTTCTGGCGTCAATCATCTTTTACGAGAGAGGGAGGAGGAGATAATTGCGATGAATGGAAGTGGTAAAATTCGAGAGCCATCTTGCCTTGAAGGATCGAAGGATGTCTTGCGAGAGGAGGGAAGGATCCTGCCGCGAAAGAAATAGGAAAATGGAAATCATTATTCTCTCCTTTTGCCATGGAATAGCGATAAAAGGTCGAGGATTCAGCACCTTATTAATTTAATAATAATATATTTGTCTCTTGACTGAGAAGGGAGAATGTGGATGAATTTTATTTTAATATTTTTTCTTTAATGAGAACGACGAATGTGGATGAATTTTAATTTATTGTGCAACATGAGGCAGTAAATCTGTGTACAGAGGAAGGGAGGATCAGAGACCACGGGGTGATAAAAACATCGTGTATGAATAAGAGAAGACACGCTGAATTGTTATCAGATGTTGTTGCAGATGATGAAGAAAAGAGGGGAAATTGAGATTCACGCTTGATTGTGCGTGTAGAGGGAGGAGAGGCAAGATTTTAATAAATCGATCTAATGAGGATGGCAGAAGGAGAAACTACTGACTGAAGTAATGATATTTTATGAAAACGAAAAATGCAATGAAAGGAATGAATGGACAGGAAGACTTACGGACAGAATGATGGTAATGCTGCCACTTGATAATTCTGACATTGACGGAACTGGGACGAGCAGCCTGTGATAAAAGGTCATATTTCCGTATTGCGTTATGGAATTGCCAGCCATATAAACAACCATGAACATATAAAAAATTTTTTTTTCTCACAAAAAATAACAAATATGCAATCACAGTTCCTAGCAGCAGTTTTGATGTCATGGACACATACTGCAGCCTCGTTTCGGAAATGTCGAGTGCCTTCTGAACTTAACTATTTGGTTTAAAACTGGAACAAAAAACATGACCGAATTATTGCATTTTCGACATTGAGATATGGTGCCATTTCTGATAAAGGACGTACATTAAGCTTTGGAATTTAACCTTACTGCAACAACGATAAAAATTCTCACCATTTTAAAAGCGCATGCATCATTATCCATGACGATTTTGTTGGGGATTTCCGAGAAAATTGTTTAATAATGAAAAGAAATATTGTGTCTGTAACGAATGACTGGGTGTGTGTGTGCGTGTTTTAATCGAGCTGCTACGCGCTTAGCCTACCTCTTTCAATGAAGAGTCATAGATTTGTGTTAGTGGACACTCATGGGGTCATAACGCCAAGGCCTTCCTCAATAATTCCTGACCTTTGTTCTGCTTCAAATGTAGAGGGAAATTCTTTGTCCCAAGCCGCCGCCTCCTCCTCCTCCTCCTCCTCCTCCTCCTCCTCCTCCTCCTCCTCCTCCTCCTCTCCCCTCCTCCTCCTCCCATTCCTATCATTATTATTATTATTATTATTATTAATTATTATTAATAATATTGTATAATAATAATAATAATAATAATAATAATAATAATAATAATAATAATAATAATAATGTCATCATCATCATCATTATTAAACTCCATACTCAGCTTGTAGCCATATTGTCATTGCTAATATTTTTCACATTTTTCTTGGCCCTTCATAAAACTTTGACCTGGAATAAACTGTAGATGACTGAAGACAAGTCAGTGATATTGGAAAAACAACAAAACCATCATCGCCAAACAACTCCCAGAGCTTCCCTTTCGTCATTTCTTTAACATGGCTTTCAACTGTATATATATATATATATATATATATATATATATATATATATATATATATATATATATATATATATATATATAGTCTATATATGTACCATTTGTTTATTCATCTTTTCCATACCACTGAGGTTACATTCTTTCAATAGGTGAACTTAAAGAATTGTATTTTTAAATAAATGAATAAACTCAAGTCATTCCTATCATGCTGAAAGGAAGTGGTGATAAATCTCCTTTCTAAAAATTCTCTCTACTTTATCTCTCCCATTTTCCTTCCTTATTTTTTACAATCGTTTTCTCACTCTCCTCCTGTTAAAAAAAAACGTAGTATACTTCAAAGGCAACGTTTTAGATTTTTCCATTCTCTCAAACCTGGTTATTTCCCGCTTTCCCCTTCCGCTATTTTTGCTAAGATTCTATTTTGTGATCAACTATTAGAATTAATACTTTGACTCTCCTTTTTAGTCCTTTCTCTGTCTACTCTCCTCATTATCCCCTCCTCCTCATAATTTCCCTCACCATTATTATTTACACTCTTGAAATTGTTCTAGCCTGGAAAGTGGAAATAAGAGAGAATAAGAGAGAGAGAGAGAGAGAGAGAGAGAGAGAGAGAGAGAGAGAGAGATATGGTCAATACAGCTGTACCGTCTATCTTTGGAAGTTGCAGTAAGCCAAAAGTGAACACTGTAGGTGTATAGCACAGTACTTGTCTCACGCGCGCAGGCCTTGTTCCTCCAAGCCTGCCGCCCATCAGTCCACCCAGTTGTAATCGGGTGCCAGTGTCTTCTGGTGTCAAGAAGAATAGCATGGAGCTAGCAGCCTTGCGAAAAAAATACAGAAGCCTGTTGTGACCTTCCGTCACCCACCCCCTTCCCAATGGGGGAAAAGCCTCTAGCGATGAGGTTGCTAGTCCCACGCCCTCTTCGTAATCCCCGCTGGGTCGACTTGTGAGCGGCACTCAACTTGCAAAACCGAGCCCAGTGCTGCACCATGTTGAGAGTTCTCTAAGTAGAGAATTACTGTCTTTGTGTCAGAAAACATCCCTTTATATATACTATGTGTATATATATATATATATATATATATATATATATATATATATATATATATATATATATATATATATATAAGTTTTTTCTTGTTGTTGTTGTTGTATTCAGTAGTTTGAAATATATATCTTTATGGCGTCGTAATTTCCTGACCTTTCCTAAAAATACTTTCTTGTTTTTGACTTTTACTCTGACAGAAATTAGAAATACTTCCTCATTTCCATTTTATTCCTGTTCTCTTTCTTTAAGAGGTATTTGTTGCTCCTTTTTCGTTTAGAATTGTTTTTACTACAAAGTCATCATCATATATATTCTGTTTTGTGGGATCCTGTGGTTCTGTACAGTCATTATTGGTGTTCCTATTTCATTTAAAGTAGCAACTTTCTCGTATATATGTTTTTTCGACTCTAAGGGTCGATTATTACTCACAAAATGGCAATTTTCTGACATTTCGAGTCATGTTTCACAATTCAGAGACGCGGTCTCGCCTTTATCGTTTCGTGTTGAAGCTTCCTTCAGAAATATGTTCAAGTGAGTCTGGACCTCTTGTATGATGGTATCCCTTTATGATATTTAAAATAAGCCTAGGCGCAATTTGTCTCTTGGTTCTGCACTAAGAATATGATTCCTTTTCGTTTGTCTCTGACCCTCGAGCGGTTTCTGTTCCACGCAAGATTCATTCACAAGTGTCAAAGTATTATACTCTACCTGGAACTAGAGTTTGACTCTGCTGAAATCAATAACTTCACTTTTCTGATTCATAAAGTAGTAAAACAAAGCTTTTTAAAAAGAGGGCGAAGCGTTAATATAGTAGAAGTGGTACCGGTGTTTACCATTGATGAAATGGAAATGAAGAGGC
>NC_089782.1:26652375-26659875 GCF_040412425.1 Macrobrachium rosenbergii
TTTGATGAGGCATTAGCACAGAATGAAAAAGAAAAAAATGACTGATACAATGATGATTATATGCAAAAAAAAAAAAAAAAGATTAGCTCCCGTGTGCGAGAATTTCACACTAATCAGCTTCATACTGATTGTTTTTATAATTAATCTGTGTGAATGAAGAACGTCAAATCTAAATTTTGCTTGCCTTGGGGGCAAACTCGACGTTCTTAATCATCTCCAGTACTGAACTAATTATCACTGTTTGTTATCAGCGCAAAATTAATTATTTTCCTTATTATTCTTTAAGGAAAATAATTAATTTTGCGCTGATAGAAAGTACAAAGTACAAAGACGACAATTATGATTCAGTAAAAGATGAGGAGAATTCCAGGTGGTGTGGAAGGTCGCGCCTATTTATGTGCCGATGAAGTTGAAGAACTTGAGGATACTGGACGGGATGCTGAAAGAATCCTTTGAGGGGAATAGAAGATCCTTTGATCTTATTTATAAACGAAGCCCCGTTTTCTGAAGATTCCTTCAATAGAACTCAATGCGGAAACTGTAAACAGGTTGAGGTGTCAGCAAAAGCCACCTACTACAAACGAAAGAAAATATGATTTGTTTGAATGGCGTACATGTATGCAGAGCAGGTCCATATAAGGGAGAACGAAAAATGCATAAACCAAAATGCATACATAATATAGGCATATTTAAAGTTGAATACATAAGACCTCAATTCAGCTCGACGAAAAAATAATCCAAAGGGACACAAGCCAATTATTGGCTCTGATTAAAAGGCACTGGAGGAGGAATTTGGCAGAAAGCAATTCATGTAGCCTAACTGGCTGTTTTTTTTTCTTCACTAATCTTTAGTCATGAATCTCCGGGGAGCGTTGAAATACGTCAAGACCAAAAGGGTTAAAAAGACCAGGAGAGTTACAGGAAATGTAAGCCTGACAGATAATAAATTTCTTAAGATTGCAGGATATGCTGGGATGAAGTTGCTAGCCCTGTATCTCTTTTCATGGTACGGTACTAGAAGACGTTGGTACCCACGTGCACATTTTAATACAGTCTACCACTTACATATGTAGGCTATAACTTCTGTCATACCTGTTTATAGGTCTGGATATTTGACGTTCTACTTTTCCCTTTGTTCTTTATACATTGTGATGTTATAAACACCTGCTCTGCACACCCTCATTTCCTGCCCCAGCTTACGCTGTTCTTCCCCTACCAATCCTTTTGTCACCTGTCTGACCTCCCCAATCAAAACCTACCATGCATCCTCCCAGCACACTATTCAATGCTATGCCCCTATAAATCTGTCATCTGTCTTAGTCTGTCACATTCGCCTTCATAAAAGAAGGATTAATCGTTTCTCTCATCTATTCTTTGAGAATCTCGTCGTACAATAAACACAGTCAAACTTTACATTTCATACCGTAGCATCTTATTTGTAGTACCATCCAGTTTCATCTCATCAGCATCCTTCTACCTTATAGTTAATGCTCTCCTTTCGTCAATAAACACTCATAGACGAATTCTCAAACTTATGCTAACTCTTTCCATTATTATTTCATTCAGTTCTGCAGCCCTCATGTCCTCATTAGTCCACATTTACTCTGAAGAGTAGTTTGGTCATTACACTCTGATGCATTAAACTTCTTTTGTTTCTAAAGCATTTGCTCGGTTTTGCCTCTAGGCTCTAGAGCAGAATTTATGACATAGATAGATAGATAGATAGATAGATAGATAGATAGATAGACAGATTGATCCTTTCCTATTCCCCAGTATTATTTAGGTAGATATAGATAAGTAGACTCTTATCCTCCACCACATTCCAATTGACTGATCTCCCATTCACCTACTGTATATAGTGGAAGTCATCCCACCTGGCTTTCTCTCACAAGTTGATCATTAACCACGAATTGGCATCTCGGTACAATTTCAATCCCCAACGCCCACCAGGAAATTATTAAACTAATAAGGCGATTAATGAAGGATAATACAATAATGCCTCTCTGGTCTGTGGCAGAAATCGAAGAAATACTTTGGAAATGAGGCTGAGGTATTTCATTGAAATTATGGGGGATTTCATTGGAGTTCTGAGATAATTATTTCATTTCAGTTGTAAGGTAATTCACTGAAATTATGAGGTAGTTCTCTGAAACTTAGTTATTTCATTAATATTATCCGGTATTTCATGTTATGAGGTATTTCACCCAAATTTTAAGGTATTGCGTTGAAATTGAAGACTTTCATTAAAATTTAGGGGCATTACCCTGAAATGAAGAGGTATTTCACTTTTATTTCTACAGTCTTCTGGTTATTTTTTCCTTCTCTCTGCTGTCAGGTTTAGGAATGCTCCTCCTGCTTCTGTGTTCCCTGACTTATAACCTTCGTTAAATTTCTTTTCCTTGATTGTCATGACCCTGGGATAATAAAGGGCATTAGGATGCCCCTCCTGTCCCCCTCCGTACCTGAAAAAATATAAACTTGAAGTGGGAAGATTTGCACAGACCTTTCATAAAATAGCACGAAAGCTGAAGCCTGGGTAATAAGATGGAGTCAAATAATGTGATGGAATAGCAAATAAGAACGATAGATTAAATCCATCCATCAAGCAAGGAGAGAGATGGCAGGATCTGCCAGCTCAAGATAATTGACATATCATTAATTACTTGTCCTTAATTAAACACTTCCTGCCACATGCGCTCAAACTGATTGAGCCTTCACTGACAGAACCTTATATTATTCATAGTTTTGGCTTAATCATTGGTCATGTATTAATTGGAGCGGAAATGATTGTGAATGAATATATGGGGACAAAGGTGAGTAGATTTATCCTAACTCAGATCGGGAAACAAGTATGTTAATCACTGTGAACATTCATGCTCGTGAATATGACTCCATAATTACCTTGCTGACGCCTGTGCACAGAATTATGTATTTTTATGAAGATTAGTATTTATAAGTGTGAATTTGCTTACCAAACGCGAGAAAATGGATTTTTAACAGACTCCATAGTTAAATATAATAGGTTCGAAGTCAACCTTTTCACAGATCGATTAAAGAAATGGCTACCAAAAACAGCATTTAAAGAAAAACGACCTTATAATAAATTCTCAAGATTAATTCTTATCTTATATCTCCACAATTTCCAATACCCGCACAGGGTAAGACCTGCCATAGTAATCTACGATCTACCCAATAACAGCAATGGGGCAAGGGAAGGCTGTAAACACCTGGGCTAATGGAAGGTAGGGGGATATAGCCCCTTTCTTCCCATAGTTTTAACAGCCTCTCTCCCAGTTTCCATAGGACAATAAAGTGAATAAAGGGCGCTCGATGGCCGCCGGTAAACACTGAGTCGCGCCGTTACCGAAGGGGCTTGAGTGGTGACTAGACCCAAGTTCTGCAGTAACTGACGAGGTACAGGCCACTCGTGAGAGTCTGTTGCATCCGTGCTGTAAAATGTTGGGTGTGTTTGTGTGAAATGAAGATGCCATATCATGGGGTGCTGTCAGTGGGTGTTGTTATTTGTTCAACGTTTAAAGGATTTTTCATAGATTATTCTTGGATTTTATCCAGAAGATTTTGTTTTTTCATTATCGAGAAAATTGATTACCGAAATCATTATTTGTGCTTGGTAGGGATTTTACATAGCTTTGAATTTGAATTGTTATTACTATAAGATTTTTAGGGGGATGGGTTAGAATTGACGTGCTGTGAATTCAAGGGTGGTGGGTGAACATCCAAATTCATTTCAAGGAATTTGAAAAAACAGTAGAAAACTAAGGCAAGCTATGCGGGATTTGGCTTTTTATGAAAACTGAGGCTGATTAAAGCAAATGAAGAAAATATTAAATGTTATCGTCCCAGAATAAACAAGAAAATTTTTTTATAAACATCCGGTCGTAAAAAAAAAAAAAATTGTCTACAAATATTTATCTCCCATTCCATTGTGAGGGTCGCAGTCTCACCCTCAGTTCCTTCCTGCTGTCTAACCGCCGTCAAAACTTCCCCAGTTCCCCAACTTCGCTCCCTCTAGAGAGGTCCTAAGGGAAAACTTCCCGGCTAAATTACCGGTAGTTGTCTGTAAACGGTTAAATTACCGTCGCCAGTTCCTCGCGCAGGCAATTGTCGCTCTCTCTCTCTCTCCGTCTCTATCGAGTCTTCCAAATCCGTGACTTCTCAGATGTTCGTCTTTTTCCTCCTCAGGTCTCTGCTTTTCCCTCGAGGAAGATGAAAAACGGTTTTTAATTTTTTATTTTTTTGCTTATCTGTTCGGGTGTTCGTTTCCTTTCATCATGAATGTTTAACGAATAAACAAATGAAACAAGCAAACAAAATAATCTCGTGAGATCAATAAGAAATTAACCAGTAGACCTCGAATGTAAAACGGTTAAAGGGGCTTGCCGTATTTAGCCTATACGTAAGTTTGTAATCAAATTTTAATCGTGGAGACGAAGAGCATTTGTACGGATGTGCCGCTGTAGTTCTTTCGCTGTGCGAAGTTGTGCTTGTGAAATCAAGCGTGAAATCAACGTTTCATAATAACTCTCATATTGTGTGTGATATATATATATATATATATATATATATATATATATATATATATATATATATATATATATATATATATATATATATATATATATATATATATATATATATATATATATATATATATATATATATATATATATACATATATATATATATACATATAAAAACCATAACCATTTGTGTCAGATCGTAGATTGCCTTTACCTTCGTGACAATCCAAAAGTCCTATGTTTTGTCTGACCTTAACAAGTGAGGGACAAGTTTCATTTATTTTGAATTAAATAATTTTTTTAGTTGTGGGAATTCTTTATTTTCTTTTTTCTATTACAGTTTGAATATTTGGCGCGTGGACTTGCAATTATGAAGTATTGCTGGATATATGATGCTTCAAAAGAAAGTGTTAAAATTAAGAAATCTTAGGCCTCTGTACAAAATCAAAAGAAATTTTCATATATTCATATATTCAGGTTGTGATATTGCTGTTATTTCACAACGGATGAAATAAAAAAAGATAATTTTTTCCAGGAAATTGTCATGGAAAAGGTTTTTTCATAATGCCAGTTCCATTTCAGAGTATCATAGGAAATATGTGTGATATTCATATTGCAATATAAAAAAATGGCAATAACGCTCACCCTGATATTGTTTTTAATAACAATTATGAAAGAAATAATTAAATTTATGTTCATGAAATTTACTTCGGTGCATCAAATGTTGTCAGCTGGGAAATAGTTTATATTTATAATAATAAAACTCAAGAAAATGACGAAAAATGCCTTAGATCTTTACTATATGGCCCTATATTTCTATAATATATCTATATATATGTATATATGTATTATATATATAAATTATATATATATATATGTATGTATGTACTATATATTTATATGTATATATATATATATATATATATATATATATATATATATATATATATCTATATCATATATATATGTAAATATATGCCTTAGATCTTTACTACTTGGGCCTATATTTCTATAATATATCTATATATATATGTATGCTATATATACATATATAAATTATTATATGTATACATGTATGCATATCTGTATGTATGTATATAAGATTTTATATATGAAACACACACACATATATATATATATATATATATATTTCTATATATATATATATATCTATATATATATATATATATATATATATATATATATATATGTATATATATATATATATATATATATATATATATATATATATATATATATATATATATATATATATATATATATATATATATATATATATATATATATATATATATATATAGCCTATACATATACACACACTCAAGTATGTGTGTGTGTTTAAACATCTATACAGAGAACCCAGCATCTACAATATGAGAGGAAAATTGGAACTGACACACCCTGTCTCTCATTAATGAAGATGCTCTCTCTTCTCTCTCTCTCTCTCTCTCTCTCTCTCTCTCTCTCTCTCTCTCTCTCTCTCTCTCTCTCCGCGATGATGAATTGTGAATCTCTTGAAACTCTCTCTTACTTTTAGTCCTGACTTTTAGCAGGAATTGTCGGAGATCACACTGCAAGAGTTTTATGCTTCCTAAAGATTAGGGTCCAATTCCTCTCTTATTTTCTGGGGACTGGATGGGAAGGAAGGAAGCGATAAGTTGCACTGGAAATGTTTTACTTTACTTATTTTTATATTCTTCTTCCATTGTTCTTTGCTTTATTTCTTTTTCTGTATTTTTGATACGAGTTGGGTTATTTAATGTTATTTTTTTTTTGTTAGATCATTACGCCATGTGGGTCATGTGAAGTTCTGCGGGCTTGTTGATATTTTTACAGATTAAAAATATACATATACACATATATATATATATATATATATATATATATATATATATATATATATATATATATATATATATATATATATATATATATATATATATATATATATATATATATATATATTATATGTGTGTGTGCGTGCACACAGACGTGTGTACACTTTTGAGAAAAAGCCTCAGAGTGACTTCCATATGAAGGGAAAGCAAAAACCAAATATAAGTATATAAAAAAAGCCACTAATATGTGGCAGTGACAGACCCCACAGTTGGGGAAAATTCTAAGAGTAAAGTCGAAAGGGACACTACATATATATAACCGTAATAGAAGTGGTGAATTCATTACGTGATACACCTATTTCTTTAAACGTAATTATGCATAAATCTATCAAAGAATCGAATTGAAACCTATTTTTAATCAGCAGAAATATCAACAAGCCCGAAACCTTTCACATAACCCAGATGGTGTAATTAATGCTAGCCAAAAAATAACAGTGAACTGGAGAAGAAGAAGAAGAAGAAGAAGAAGAAGAAGAAGAAGAAGAAGAAGAAGAAAGAAGAAGAAGAATTCCAAGGAAGGAACATTTGTCCTAAATGCGGCCGAGTCGTAGGAGACCGAGAATTGGCGCGTGCTGGTCATTTAGTCCCGCCAAGTTTTTGCTTATTACTTTATATCTTTGCGAGGAGATGGAAAACGGGATTTGGGAAGTTTTGGGGTGAAGTTAGGGCAAAGGGGTAGTGGGAGCCGGAGAGTGGGGTGGGGCCAAGCCCAGCTAAAATAGCGGGGGCATAGGCTATGATGTTTATTTATTTATTTGTTTGTTTGTGCTTTCAGTCATAATAGCTGTTCATTCATTGATATACCTGAAATTTAGTGATTAAATATGGAATTTGTATTTATTTATTTGTTTATTTGTTTATTTATTTATGTTTATTCATTCAACCATTTTCAACTTTTGAATTGAGGGAAAGTTTTAAGTTTCAGTGTTCTAAGGTTCATTATATTAATAAGAATCTATTTTTTAAATCTTAAAGTCTGTTTTCTAATTGATTGTTGTTTGGAATAAGTTTATTAATACTTTGAAAGAAGTATAGGAATG
>NC_089782.1:26664875-26742375 GCF_040412425.1 Macrobrachium rosenbergii
AATTTCTTTCCTCCTGTGGTCCTTTGATCTTATGCACGAGAGAGTTATTGAGTTAAATAATTTTTTTTCTTTCGTAATTTTTAAATTTTTGTTTTTACCTGTTTATTTCTTCATTCGATTGCGTAAATATCGCATGTTGTTCACTTCTAGTTGTGTATTTTCATACTCTTTTATTGTTTGGTATCTGATATGGGTAGTGAATAAGAGAAATTTGTTTTGAAAAAAAATTTTTAATCATTGTTTCTCTAGTGTGACTGTGTGTGTGTGTGTGTGAGAGAGAGAGAGAGAGAGAGAGAGAGAGAGAGAGAGAGAGAGAGAGAGAGAGAGAGAGAGAGAGAGAGAGAGAGCAAGTACTGCACATCCCAGACATTTTCCTGGAAGACAGAATCTTCCTACCCTTTACTACTCTCGCCTGTGCCTCTGCAGATGAAATTAATCCATTCATAAAATCCACTTGACGTTCACCTCTCTCCTTTTTTTCTTCCCATTCTTCTTCTTTGTTCTGGTGTCGTAAAGGCTACGTATAATAATTCCATCCTTTAATCACCTTCCATTTCCTGAATGCGTCTAGCGTCTCAGGCTGACAACGCCCGTCTCTAGGCCGAACCCTCTTCTGAGCCCCCTGCCCCCTCTCGCCCCCCCCCCCCCACCTCTTCCCAGCCACCAGCCTCATCTCCCCTTCAAGAATCTTCATCAGTGTTTCGT
The DNA here is from genome assembly GCF_040412425.1 of Macrobrachium rosenbergii. Taxonomy (NCBI): domain Eukaryota; kingdom Metazoa; phylum Arthropoda; class Malacostraca; order Decapoda; family Palaemonidae; genus Macrobrachium; species Macrobrachium rosenbergii. The sequence goes on from NC_089782.1 coordinate 26,665,581, forward strand.
TGCTGCTCCAAGTTGCTGGGTCTTAGAGGTGATTACTCAACATAATGCTGCCTTCAGTTTTATTTCCCTCATGGCTGTTTTTCGTCTTTTTTTTTTTGGGGGGGCTGGAAATGAGATTAGCCTCTTATTGCCTGTAGTTATGTATAACTTTCCTCGCAAAAATTATGATTATAAATTTTTCTTACGCTCTTTTATAAATTTTTCTTACGCTCTTTCACCAAATTTTATAGACTTAAAAGCAGAGGGAGCTTTCGTCTGCATGCACAATACAAGGGTTGATGGTAGTGTACAGTATTGACGTATGAAGTACGGAAATACGATTGAAATACGCATGGTTATTATGAGTGTCTGTAACCAGTATGTTGTTATCGACACCTACAGAGAATCAAAGCACCAGCATCCACATACAAACGCGCGCGCGCACACGCACACAAATATATATAAATGCACACACACATATATATATATATATATGTGTGTGTGTGTGTGTGTGTGTGTGTGTGTGTGTGCGTGAGTGTGTTAGAGCCTCGATGACCAAGTCGGTTAGCCTAGAGCAGCAGCCTCGGACTTTTTAGAGGTGTGTGGCGCGGGTTCAGATCCGCAGCCGACTGGTCACAGGGCCGACACTGTGCTATGTGTGTAGACACCCCGGGATTATGTATGTAATCAACGGATAGGTTTGCTTAAAAGCAAATGGGTGTTACAGACTAATACACACACAAACAAAGCCACTCCAACATCTAAAAACATAACAGACACCTCACACGTCTCGACTGTCAACCCAACCTAACCGCGCAACGACTCCTCGCTGCTGGGAGAAAAGGGCGCTGGTGACTGGTACAATACATGTACATACGCAACCGGGGTCTAAGCGACGACAGGCAGGGCAGCCGATCGAGACTCCAAAGTCTACCCCAAAGCCAAATCAAAGTCCTTCCCATATAAATGGAAAAAAAAACCTTAAAAAGAAGAAGAAGAAATATGTGTGAGTCTGCTGTGTGCTTAAATATATATTTACAAGTTTGAGGTGTGATGTGACCCTCACTACGAGTATACCGAGAATGCGTTTGAATATCCAGGAAATGTTCATTTTAAATATTTTGTTTTTTTCTGCTTTTCTTTTGCAGAGGCTTCAGTGGCCTATATTCGTTCTGCCTCTGTTCGGGAATAGCTTCATCGACGTAACTGCCCAGTATTGTAAGCCGAACGTCCTGCGGTGAAATGCGGCTATCGGTTTCGTGTAGACCTCTCTCTCTCTGTCTGTCTCTCTCTCTCTCTCTCTCTCTCTCTCTCTCTCTCTCTCTCTCTCTCTGTTTTAATTTGGTTGAGCTCAGCAAATCTTCGGTGTTTCGTGATGCTTGTGTTGCAAAATTCAGTTTTGTTAATCCTGCTGCCGTTGTTTAGTTATATAGACGTCAAAAAACAAAATGAACACTTTACAAAAGTTAGTTTATCCGTGTAAATGTAGCGTTGGCAAATTTAATTTCATGTGTGCCTGAATGGTATGTATAGAACGAATTATGGTTTATGGATATATATATAATATATATATATATATATATATATATTTATATATATATATATATATATATATATATATATATATATATATATATATATATATATATATATATATATATATATATATATATATAATTTATATATATATTCAATTTCTACTACCTTAAGGATTGCAATCATATATAGGCGGTCTGAGATTACAAATCATTTTACGTAAGTGGAACAACGGAGTAACTGATGTTAATGTTAAATTGCATGAAATAAGGAGTCTAAGAAAGTCCAGCTGGAAAAAGGTTCAAAAACAGATACATTTGTTAAAGTAAAGGACATTTGTAAACCATTTTCAGGAAAGAGAAAAAAGATTATAAACTGAAAGTGTTTGTTCTTGTAAACCGGAAGTTGTGTCAAGATGAAGCAATTTTCTCATGACGACTTAAATGTAAGATTTATAAAGATCTGCGAAGCGGCTATGAAACTTGTTTCATTTTTTTTCTCTCCAGAACTTCATCCCGGATTAAGACCACGTGCAAGCCAGAAATCAAGGAAACCTTTGTACATATTAAAGGATTATAGTTGTATCTTTGCCTAAGTGCCATTATTATAATTTTTCTTTTATAGGCATTTTTTACAGTTTATTTGTATTTGTGTACCAGGGAGGTTCTTATGAAAGTGGAATTCAGGCTGAAAGCAGGAACCGTCAATTTGGCTCCGACTTCCCAGAGGAAGACAATACAATGTTTTCTCCCAAGGCGTGGTCGTTAATTGACGCTGGTGGGCTGCAATACGAGCATCTTAGGAGCGAGAGGAAACGTGTTCGAGAGCTGTGCTTTCATTCGCTTGTTTCATCACCCGTTATTATATATATAATATAATAATATATATATATATATTTATTTATTTATTTATATATATACATATGCATTTATTTATTTACATATATACATATGCATATTTGTATACACACACACACACATATATATATATATATATGTGTGTGTGTGTGTGTTTGTAAATTCATATGCACATGACCATCAGAAACAGTTTGGTCTCTGAAATATAGCCTTTACTCTCTACATATTGGCATTTTTATGGGCTTCTTATATTTGATATATACTGTATATGATATATATATATATATATATATATATATATATATATATATATATATATATATATATATATATATATATATCACTACAATTGAAGTCGACTTGTGCATCGTTTCCCTAACAGCTTATCTGTAAGCCTTGCTGTGCCAAATATTGGTTGTGGTATCTGCGGAGCATTTGTTCCCTATCTTTATTTCTGAACTAATTTTTCCTTCATTTTTACCATGGGTTTTTCCATTGTCGTTTTGGACCTGTATCGTGATAACTTCCTCGACTTGATTGCCTTGTCGTGTCGTAAGCTGCTGCGTGTGGACGGTGAAATGTGGTTATCGGTTCCCGTAGACTTTTATCAGAATTTCGTTGGATTGCACGTTTTCGATTCATTGTCGCGATTCGGATGCAGTGCACATATCTGTCGAATTCGGATACGTTTCAGCGAGGGTCGAAAGTCAACGTTCTTCTGTATGGTGATGTCATTTTAAAAGTACTTTTATGTATATAGTTGACACACTACCAGGTATATGAACTGTGATAGCCACAATGATCTTTTAACTTTTCTACATTTATCACTTTTTAGACTTCAAGGCTTCAAGAAGATAATGGACAGTTGCATCCTGCCAGGTTCTTTCACTTTGCTGGGGGTCACGATCTAGGGAAGATGCAATGAAATTTAACCACAATGAACTGAAACGCTTTTCTTTCCTGATCTTGTCTTCGTGAAATGCTCTACCTGAAGGTTGACTTTAACATTTTTTTAAGATTTTAACATTTTGATCTTGTCTTCATGAAATGCTTCACCTGAAGATTGACTTTAATATTTTTTAAGATTTTAACATTAACATATAACAGGAAATAATGCCTAAATGTTTCCTTGAGGAAATATATACATAATATATATATATATATATATATATATATATATATATATATATATATATATATATGTATATGTGTGTGTGTGTGTGTGTGTGTGTGTGTGTGTGTGTGTGTGACAAACAGAGAGAGAGACAGAGAGAGACAGAGAGAGAGAGAGAGAGCTCCAAAATCGATCGTAGGAAGGGAAAAACGACTTAGGCCCGTTTTTATAATAAGACTAATAAATCTCATTTTAAAATGGATTTAGTACGTGGTCGTTAGTCGATTATCGAACTTCGAGGACCCAGGCAGTGGACAGAAAGGAATAAGGCATATATAACCGGAGTAAGAAAGAAAGAAATGAAATATCCCCATAGTAAAAGAACGCGCCGTTACTCAGTTGTTTCCCTTTGAACGAAAATAGAAGTAAGAGAGAATTGATACTGGAAGTGAAGGAGAGAAGGGAAAGAGAACGTGCAGAAAAACAAGGAAGAAAAAATAAAGGTCTGTGGTTAGGGAGAAAAGAAGAAGAAAAAACATTTATTGAAAAAAAAAGTCGGGGCAGAAAAAAGTGGGCCCCGGCACTTTTGGTAGAAAAATTCTGCCCCGAGAGAAAGAGAGAGAGAGAGAGAGAGAGAGAGACGGAAAGTTAAACATAATGGTTTTATATGACCATTAATGGTGAAAAATGTAGCCTCGTATATATATATAATATAATTCTCGGTGGTACTGTCATGTGTAATGCATCATAAAAGTTCATAATATGCTTTTCCCTTTGTAGTAGATTAGTTGCATAGTTTAGATGAGAAAAACGTAATTATACTAAATTGCATATTTAAATTGATTCAAACTTCCCTTTTTATTTAGAAATAAAAAATAACCAAGTTAGTTCTCGAATATTTTTTTCTGCCCCACAGCAATTTTATTGTAATATTTGTACACATTTTTATGATTATCTCCGTTCACTGGGACGTTACTCAAGCTCTATTGTAAAAATGAAGTAAATTTATCATTCAACTTTTATGAATTTCTTCCATCAACGAAGGTAAATTATGTGTTATTTTGGTACACGTGTCTGTTCTTTTATCTGTCTTGTCCAATAGACACCTTGCGATCTATTACAAGATTCTTTGTATCTAGGAATAACCCTTAACATGAATCCGGTCAGTATGTGATGCAAGTTTTTCTTTATTTACATCAGTTGTTCTAGTTCCTCGCTGGGTGAGCGGGTTCCGTTCTCAGCTACCACTCTGTTGGTCGCGAGTTCGAATCTCCGACCGGCCAGTGAAGAACAAGAGGAATTTGTTTCTGGTGATAGAAATTCATTTCTCGCTATAATGTGGTTCGGATTCCACAATAAGCTGTAGGTCCCGTTGCTAGGTAACCAATTGGTTCTTAGCCACGTAAAAATAAATCTAATCCTTCGGGCCAGCCCTAGGAGAGCTGTTAATCAGCTCAGTGGTCTGGTTAAACTAAGATATACTTAACCCAGCCTCAAAAAATAAAAGTGGAACCTTATGCAGGAGCTAATAAGACTGTCACACACACACACACACACACACACGAAAGAAAGAGAGAGAATTTGGCCCACCCTTTAAAACTAGCTTCGGTCTAGTTTGAAACCTTTTCCCCACTTATCCAACACCTTTGCAATTTCACACATCGTTAACTTCTGTACACGTGTTGGTGTATGTGTACATGTGTACACGTGGGTGTGTGTGTACATGTGTACACGTGGGTGTGTGTCCTTTCTGAGGCCTTCGGTTTTGAACGATGCAAAAGATTTTCTGTTCTTCTTTTCCGGTTCTTTTTCCCTGTTAGTGAACCCTCTACATTTATCGATTCTTTTCTTTAGGTCTTTCTCTTTACTTTCTTTATATTTATATATATATATATATATATATATATATATATATATATATATATATATATATACATACACATATATACATGTGTGTATATATATATATATGTGGTGTGTGTGTTGTTTGTGTGTGTATGTGTGCGTGGGTGTGATATGAATATCTGTACGAACGCTTTGCACGTATTTATTTTTCTTGTGTAGATGTATACACTGTATCGATGCTCATTAATGATTAAATTCCATGCGCTTAGTTATACCTGAACGGCATGAAGTGTATCTTTGTTGACTTAAATGCGAAAGCTGTTAAACTCGTTGGGAAATAGTTTTATTTGCGACAGTTATTCTTGGGATATCCCGTAGTGTTCAGTAAAAAAAAGTGCGGGAAAAAAGCCACTGACTTCAGCTCTAGTTAACGTTCTTCGCCTATTCTTAATCTCTCTTCTCCCAGAAAAACAGTGATTACTTCCATGCCGACTACTACAGTAAAAGGCAGAGAAAGAAAAACGAAGGAGGGGAAATAATGTCAAAATTAAACGATGTTTCTTTTTTACATTTCCCTAATCTCGTTCCTCTCCGAAAGAAGGAACGAAATGAGGAGGTTTCCTCTCTCTCTCTCTCTCTCTCTCTCTCTCTCTCTCTCTCTCTCTCTCTCTCAAACATGAAGGTCTGGAATTAAAGTGGGAGATTGGAAGTCAATTTGACGCCAAACGAATGGCGGTTGGGGAAGGGATGTTCGGTTGCCTTGTGGGTGCTGGATGGGGTGGGTGGAGGCCCTGCCTCAAGAGAAGAACAGTATACCTTAGTTTGACCAGACCACTGAGGAGCTGATTAGCAGCTCTCCTAGAGAGGGCTGGCCCGAAGGATTAGACTTATTTTACGTGGCTAAGAACCAATTGGTTTCTTAGCAACGGGACCTACAGCTTATTGTGGAATCCGAACCACATTATAGCGAGAAATGAATTTCTATCACCAGAAATAAATTCCTCTAACTCTTCATCAGCCGGCTGGAGAATTGAACTCCGGCCCATCCAGTGACAGTCCGCAGCTCTACCGACTCACCCAACGAAGAGCTAAAAAGCATGATATAAGATGGTGGGGTGGGGAGTGGGTGTTTGTTTTTGGGGTAGGAGGAGTCGGGGGAGGAATTTCACATGAATTGGTGCATGCCTCAGGAAACTATAGTCATACGCCGTGTTTAACGTAAGCATTTGGTTCTAAGAGATAGTCTCATAAAGTAGATAAACCAGATGAAAGATGGAACGTGGACTGAAGACCAGGTGTGGGGGAAGGGGGAACGGCACGTTAGGAATGGGAGGGGAGGGGAGGAGGGGCTGCAGGGTGGGGGAGAGACGAGTAAAGTAGCGAAAAGAGGGAAAGTGGAGTGAGGGAGGGAGGGGGAGGGCGTCCGTCCGTCTGGACTGGAGCCAAGTTTCCACCAACAGCGGCTGCTACCAACACTAAACGAGACGGCTGCCCTCACTCGTAGACCTATATCACTGGAAACCTAATTTCTCTCTCTCTCTCTCTCTCTCTCTCTCTCTCTCTCTCTCTCTCTCTCTCTCCTTCCGATTGCGAATTGGCGTCCTTTTTCCGCCTCTTCCTCCTCCCCCTGACCTCTTTATTTCATCCGTATGAAAATGAACTAAATTTACTTGTTTCTGGAGTTGATTTTATGGCTGGATTCCCTCGCCGACCCCCTTTTCTTGTGGTCAGCCCTCCTCCTCCTCCTCCTCCTCCTCCTCCTCCTTAATCTTTCTTCCTTCCTTCCTTCCTCTGTATGGTTTGTCGTTATGGAACAGAAGGAAGGAAGGAAGGAAAGCTGATAACTTCGTCAGCCAGTCACCGAAAAAGGACCGACCAGAAGTGATGAATGTCATTGTAATGGCAGCATTAGTGGCAGCAGCAATAGTACTAGAGTCTATTTTTGGGAGGTGTATAGATCGTTGAAATGGTTCCTCAATATGATGTGTTTTCTTTGAGACTGAATTCAGACTGGTTTATTTTGGATATCTTTTTGGAATCCATCTCTCTCTCTCTCTCTCTCTCTCTCTCTCTCTCTCTCTCTCTCTCTCTCTCTCTCTCTCTCTCACACACACACATATATATATATATATATATATATATATATATATATATATATATATATATATATATATATATATATATATATATGTGTGTGTGTGTGTGTGTGTGTGTGTGTGGGTGATTTTGTTATTTCCTAAACCAAAAACATAACTTTTGATTTGGCTACTCTGGCGTTCCTGATAAATAAGTTCCCTAGAGTTACGACATAGTTTTGGAAGTTCAGATGCAACTTAAGTCTTATGAATCATCAAAACGTTTAAAAGTTTTCTGGGAAAGAATTTTAATGGAGATCATTTTGTCTCATTTATGTATGCATAGTGTGAGGTAAATAGCTAACTTAAATCAACTTACGAATATAAAGAGACGTTTATACAAAATGAATATATTTAATATGTAGAAGAAATAAAGAAAACTATTCAGTTAAACCAAAGATTTTGCGAAAGTTCTTATTAGAAAGATTGAGTAAAGCTATTAAGAATGAAGATCTTGTGCTTAAGAATGAAATGCTCATAAATGCATTCTTAAGAACCATCTTTAGGACACCAGCAAAAATATAATACAAGAAAGCATTAAACTGAAATACCAATTTAAATTCAACAGGAACAGCGATTCTTAATTAAAAGGGATTATATCGGTCTATCTCTCCGGGCGGACCACTTCCCAAATACCGAGGATTATACGATTATCAGCGGTTATGAATATTCATGGGTCATTTCTCACCGAGTGGAATTATTAATCGGATGTATAAAAACTTCAGCATAAACGCTGTTCTCTCGTTTGCATATTCATCCTCTGTTGCAATGCCAGGTTACGAAATTGGGTAGTTTGTAGAGAAAAAGAAAAAATCAAATGCCATACGTAGAAACAAAGTTCCTGTTGTTAACATAACTGTATATGATTGCTAGGTTATACACTCCACTGCAGTGCAATATAAGATATGTTATAAGATGTGTGTGTGTGTGTGTGTGTGACTGTGTCTGTGTACCTACTGTATGAGTGTTTCTGTCGTCAAATTTTGTTGTAAGGGTAGACACTAGGCTTATGGCAAAGAGTTTTAGTCACCCCATAAATTACTTTCTAATCCAAAGTCAGCTCGTGATGGAAGACAGTTTAACACAGCACTGTATTTTTCCTCGTAATCCCGGATGCATTTTCGATTTTTTTAAAGGTTTATAATCGAATTACTGTGATGAACATAATCGAATTACTTTGATGATCACGTACCACATACCCGTTTGGACTTCTGAATCCAGGAGATGAAGCAATTGGTGTATATATGGTGTTTATACACCTGCAAGAAGACTTCATTATCATTAAGTAATGATCTAATGTTCTGCTGTATGGGAAGGCTAGAAAGTGGACCTCTTACGATGTATTGAACTTTGGCCAGCATCAAGATAAATCATGAAATGAAAAGGTTAACTGTTTTCAGTTGAATTTAGAGTGAAAATTCCGTTTTCTATAACAATGCTTGCACTGCATCGCCTGTTTCCGTAAGCAATACAAACATTTCCTTTTCATTTTTAGGATCCCTTGAGAAAACAAATTTCCCACTCTAACGTGTTTCGTGGTCAGCCCTTCTCCCTCTCTCATTCCAGAGAGAGAGAGAGAGAGAGAGAGAGAGAGAGAGAGAGAGAGAGAGAGAGAGAGAGAGAGAGAGAGAGAGAGAATCATAGAAAACTAAAACGTACTGTCAGTTTTAATCTAGTTTACTGATATTCAAAGGACAACCTCGTAGTTTGTATTTTTGTATAATTCCTCCCTCCTCTCCTTAGACTTATATCGGAATTCCCGTTCAGTCTCCAGCCATCCTTTCCCATGATAAATGAGGACAGGAGACAGGAAGAGGTCGCAACTTGCCAATTACGACAAGAAAGTTTTGAGGGCAATTCGTGATACTCCTTCAGTTGTCAATGATCTCTCTCTCTCTCTGTCTCTCTCTCTCTCTCTATGTTAAATTTTCATCCTGAGTATATAATAAATGCTTCGTTGCGTTCCTGCCGTTTTTTTTATGATGAGGATTGTATGTTAAAGATTGGGCGTTTAAGTTTTAATTTCTGTCTATAACCTACTATAGCCGATCGAGCACCAAATTCATAGTTCACTTATTAGCTCGGGATTCCAACACGCCATGTCTTGCTAACAAAGGAAGTTCCTTGCAGCACTTAGCCAACATATACACACAACATTCACACACACACACACACACACACATATATATATATATATATATATATATATATATATATATATATATATATATATATATATATATATATATATATATATATGTATATATATATATATAATATATATATATATATATATATATATATATATATATATATATATATATAAATATATATATATATATGCATGTATGTATGTAACCAGGGTGCCCAGGAGCCAGTGCTTAGGGTTCCCCTGTTATTATTTAATTTTATGATTTAATATAATTATAACTGATTAAAGTTAGATCATTGATTTTCTCAAAAGCCGATCCCAAATTTTAAAGCCAAATCAAAAAGTCTAACTGCTAGAAAAAAGCACGTTAAAAATCATTTTGTTTTGTTCATTGATTTTCTGAATAACCCCAAATTAAGCTAACGGCTAGACATCATTTTATTTTGTTCCTGAATATTGGCTATCTGTTGGATGTTGTTTAACTCAAGTAGGAAAGTATCTCCGTTGCAAAGTCAGTATTTGTGAAATTGGCTCTAGAGAGAATTAGTAACACCTCCGGGAAAAAAGGCCTGTAGTGTTTCTAAAACGTTCTTTTTAAAAATTCAAAATATCAGTTTAATGAAAATATAAAAAGCAAAGAAAAATCAGCCTGTTGGATATTTTATTTGTATTATGGAAACACCAACCAGAACGGCAGGAATTATGAATACCGTACTCAATAGTAGTTGAATTTTGGTGACACGAACCAAACAGCTACTAAGGCCTTGATAGAAGGACCTCAAACTCCGTATCCTAAAGAGTATCTAAAAGCTTAATAGTTGTATACCCATAAAATAAAGGGAGGGCCCGTTTTCTGTGAGATAGATAGAGTAGATAGACAAGAGTCTTCCCATAACTGATATATCTATTCCATGCACCTATTTCATAAATAAATTAACCTCTTTCAACTTTAGAGAGAGAGTAAAAGTACAACTGCCCACTCTGGTGTGGATTTAAATATAAATGAAATGTTGAAACTAAGAATCTAAAGAACATTAATACTGATATTAAGACTTCATGGAGACCCTCCATCTTTTATGAAAAGGCACGCATTCTGAGAGAGAGAGAGAGAGAGAGAGAGAGAGAGAGAGAGAGAGAGAGAGAGACTGACTAACTTCCCCTAACTGGGAAATAGAAGCCAGGCCCTCTCTCTCTCTCTGGAAAGATCAGTATCATATCCGCCATCCTAGAAGGTGGTCGAATACTTGGTCCTCATTTGCAAGACCTTGATTGGATCCTTGCCTGTAGACTCACTCATTCAACCCAGGTGGGAATAGGGTGGAAGTGACAGGTAGGGTCAAGAATAAAGGCATGGGTCTTGCAACCTCATCCCTTTATATAATCACATTCTCACTAACTATATTCATGCGACATTATAGAAACCAGAATGATAGTAAAGTAGTGTAACTAACAAAAACAAGAATAACAGAACGAGGAAAGACATTTGCACTCGCAGATTCGAGGAGGAAGAGTAATAACCATGAAAAACAGCAAAAAAATAAAAAGAAATAAATAAACCCTAACTCATTCTTGTCCTACAAAACAAGGCCGCACCCGCGCACATAGTCCCAGTACACAAATTTTGATGTCGTAAACCACGAGAAATCGTTTCCCATGACCTATAAAGCCGTATTCCTCTCGTATCGGCCTACTTACCAAAGTAGGTCTTAAACGGGGGGATGGGGGCGGGAGGGTGTTTAGATATCGCTTTATGTCTGTATCATAAGCGAGTATGATGTGTACTGTAAGTGGCAGTAGGAGAACGGTTTACCATTCCCGATGGGAGACTGTCTGGTTATCATTATATCGCCTGTGTGATAGTAATTGTTTACTGCAAGTCGTTGCACGGGCCTTTATTGATATTGATGCTAAGATGAACTTTGTTTGTTTGCTTCTGAAAGGTCCTTTTTTTGTTAGTTTTGTTCTGTCTTTCTTTAATTATTCTTGATTGTTTGAATTCAAATGGTAGAGGAATGTCTTAATTATTTCCGCAAATTATTTTTGTTTTACAGGGATTCAGCAGTATATACAGTTGATCATGTTGTAAATTTGGCGATAATTTTCTTGATCAAGATATATCTACCGTTACGTTGACTCAAGTTTTCGTTAATTTCTCAGTAAATTTAAATATATTGAATGATAATTTGCATATTGTACCAAGTTCTTTGGTGGAAATTTCGGTATAAAAGTTATAGTCAAACATAAACTGCCCTTACAGTTTTCTAATTTCTCCGTATTTACATTAAAGCTCATCACGTACCGTTACTCAATTTTACACCGTAAATAAAAACAAGAAAATCACTCTTAGCAGAAAAGAAGATAAACATCATTTATCAGAGCAGTGGAGAGCCACGAATGTCGAGAGAAGATTGAACCGGTGCTTGCGACTTCGGGAGATCTCTCTCTCAGAGCGAAGGCTTTTCATGGAGGAGAGTTAAGACGCCGCGCATGATATCGGACGCACAGACCCCTAATATGCGCGTTCTCCTACGGCCCCGCTATAAAGTTGTGTATGGGCATAACACTATACGCGCTGGAATAGTCAGGAAAGAGGAATTGGTTTCCATTGCATGTCAGTTGGTCATGTTGAGAGCAAGTAGCGAAAGAGAAGGTTACTTTGCATCCGAAGAAATTTCTCCGCTTACCGCTCTCACTTTTCTCTTCAATTGTTAAGTTGTGATCCTTCCCCCTCTCCATTAATCGCGGGAAATGAAAGGTCGCGTCCGAAGAGGAAATTGGAAAGTAATCCTTCTAAAGCGATAAATCAAAGAGAGAGAGAGAGAGAGAGAGAGAGAGAGAGAGAGAGAGAGAGAGAGAGAGAGAGAGAGAGAGAGAGAGACTCAGTACTTATTTTGGTTTCCAATGTACTGTATGTGTTTTTTTTAATTAATTCATGAACAACATACCAGTAAGTATCAACCGTACTTCATGGTGATGAATCGAAACATAAAAAAAAAAAAAAAAAACTTAAAGGCGTGAAACGTTTCTAAAACCATGTGCGGGGCGTCTTTGATTTAGTTTTTGTGTCACAGTCCATTCCAAGTGGGTTTATAGTCATGCAAATAAGAATTGTAATGAAGATTTAACGTCGTATTTGAAACTCATAAATATAATTACCTTTTTCTGTGTGTTTGCCCTGGCAAAGTAGATTGTCTCTTTACAGAGCAAGGTACAAACAAACACAAAACACTTTCTCCTGTTTACTTGCTCATTATTTCACCAAGTAATCTTTCGCTTTCTCTGGCAGCTGAAAAGATTCTCTGTTGCACGCGGACGAGTAAACAGTGTTTGCAACCGCCTACTGTTGCAAGAACTTTGCAACAACAGCAGTGAAACGCGTAAACAACAAACAAAGTCAGCGGCCCAAAGAACAACAGAGGCAGCCTGGGTGTACGATATGCAAAGGGAAACAGACTTTGGCCTCACGAGAGGTTGGCTGTTTTTGTGAAAGGAACCAGGGCAGGGATCATGCACGCGATAATATGCAGCTTTGCCTTTTAGTTCGTTGCGACTCCTATCAGTAGCTATTATTATCTATGTATCTGTCCGTCTGTCTAAATTATATATATATATATATATATATATATATATATATATATATATATATATATATACATATATATATATATATATATATATATATATATATATATATATATATATATATACTGTATATGTATATATATGTATGTATATATATATATATATATATATATATATATATATATATATATATATATATATATATATATATATATATATATATATATATATATATATATATATTATATATATATATAATGATGATGATGATGATGAAAAAAGAGAAGAGGTTAGCTTCATCGAAGCCCAGAGGGTCCTCTCTTATGATCCAAGGCTCATGTGACTTGTCAGCTGCTTAAGAACCATTGAAGCTTTATGGAAGCTTCAATGGACGAATCTTCATGATTAAGTCAAAGAGGAGGAGGAGGAGGAGGAGGAGGAGGAGGAGGAGGAGGAGGAGGAGGAGGAGGAGGAGGAGGAGGAGGAGGAGGAGGAGGAGGAGGAGGAGGAGAGTTTGCCTTGAGTTTGCCTTCGTTGAATATCTTCCCCAAGTTTTTTCATAATAACTTTTCCATAAGTTTAGATATTAACCGGGCGATCTGTTAAGTAATCTATTGGTATTTCTCCCCTACCCCAACTTCTCTCTGTCTCTCCCTCTCTCTCTCTCTCTCTCTCTCTCTCTCTCTCTCTCTCTCTCTCTCATTATAAATATATAAGAGTAAAGAGATAAGTTTTGAAATCTTCATTACTGGAGGAGAATGCGCCAACCCCGTGATGACCCCAGGTTCATTTCTGCTCAAGGTTTATTAGAGCTTTGGGGAGGTTTGGGTGGGCCAATCTTCCAGGGGCGATTGGAGGGGGAGGAGGGAGGGGGTTTGATGAGGACGGAGGGAGGAAGGGGTGAGAGAAATTGGCCACTGCGAATTTGCCTTTCGTGAGATGCCTGCCCAAGATTTTTCTCAGCGTTTCCCTAAGTTTCGATATTAATTCTTGGCGGTCTGGTAAGTGATCTCTCTCTCTCTCTCTCTCTCTCTCTCTCTCTCTCTCTCTCTCTCTCTCTCTCTCTCTCTCTCTCTCTCTTTCTTCATGGCATTCATTCCGATTAGTAAAATTATTGCAGAATTATCATTTAAATTAATTCAGTTTATTAACACAGCACGTTTCCCACTCCTCAACGTCCCACTAAAGATGAATTTGCTACTTTATCTTGAGGTCATGCCAGATTTTTTATTTTTTCTTTTAGGTATGAAGATTTGCTCACATAATACCTTTGCCCCAGACTCTCTCTCTCTCTCTCTCTCTCTCTCTCTCTCTCTCTCTCTCTCTCTCTCTCTCTCAATACGTTTGATGCATAGTATTTTTGCCAAAGTTTTGTGTTAGAGCAGCACAGCGTCCCGGAATAGCCTCCATCGTCCATTGTAGTTTCAAGACGATGAGCGGGAGAGGCGGCCGCTTCCCTTTTATGACCTGACCTTTGTTTAGCTTAAGGTTTATAGAAGCTGCATGAAGGCTTCGGTGGACCTGCCTTCAGGATTACTAAGTTGAGGGGGCGATGAGGTGGTGGGGGTGAGGTGGGGGTAGTTGTTTACCAAAGTCAGCTTGTCTTGCTTTAGTCCCCCCTCCCACCCCGCCCCGTAAGGCTTGCATAATAACTTTCCCAAAAGTTTAGATATTAGTTTGGCGAACTATCAAAAGTTTCGTTTTCTATTGAGATGCTCTCTCTCTCTCTCTCTCTCTCTCTCTCTCTCTCTCTCTCTCTCTCTGTAGATGGATCCCGTAATGTTTAATCATCTTGACATCACTGAGAAATTGTTACTTGATTATGTTGTTTCGTTTTTACGCCATTTCTTCAAAAAAGGCCTTAAACAAACAAGCATATAAATAGAGAGAGAGAGAGAGAGAGAGAGAGAGAGAGAGAGAGAGAGAGAGAGAGAGAGAGAGCACATCCAAATAGGAGGAGAATAATATTTTGATACTTGGCCAAACCAGTGTGTTTTGGTTTCATCTGCTTCGTCAATCCCGGCTCAAAATTTACTTTCCCCAGGCAAATAGTCGCATGGAGAATGCAAAATGTTTGTTTTCTGTTACTTTTCTCATTTATATTTGTCACTCGAGTGTCAGACGACAATTATGAAAGTATCTTCTTCGGTAATTGCTTCGTCAAATGCAGTAAAGAACGCATTTGTTCACTTCCATTGAATTGTGTTTTTGTGTTGTAATCTGTTTTCTCGCCAAATTTAGATCTGTTGTTCAGTCTGCCTCCCACATGTAATCTGTTACGCTCTCTCTCTCTCTCTCTCTCTCTCTCTCTCTCTCTCTCTCTCTCTCTCTCTCTCTCTCTCTCTCTCAATAATTTATATATAGCCACTTTCGTAATGAAATGCTGTAGATTTAATGGAGCAGATTTGTAATTTATCAAAATTTGTGCGTCCTTGCAAAACAAACGGATTTATTTTAGTTATTCCATTTCAGTGAAAACTGTTTATGAGTTTATTTGTTGATGATTATCGCATCACTGACAGAAATGTCTGCGAAAACAGATGAAATTAAATTTGAATTTATTCTTTCTACACCCAGAACTTGTCAACAGTAAAGCAATGAAATAAATTAAGATTTATTTTCTTAACGATTTTTTTTTTTTTTTTAAAAAGAAAACGTACGTTTTGCTTTCGATTGAAAATTAATTTTCACTCCAGTTAATCATTCTCACTAAGATTATTTTTTCGGGAGTTTTAAAGACGTTCGTGCAATATTGGGTTCATTCCTTTCGTTTATTTTTATTTGTTTATATTTGCCTTTGTGTTTTTTTCATATGTAGTTCCATGAGTGAGATACATTCTCCAAAATGAGGGTCCTTGCTCATTCAGCTGCGAGAGCGAGAATTTGGGTCATGTGTGCTTTCACTGACGGTTCATGAAAAAGATGATATTGTTCAAGTGATAAATCTGTGAACAATGATTTTCCTGGAATGCTTGGCGGGAATTGAAGAAGAATTGACGCAGTTGGCGCAGGATTGTCATGAAATTTTTGGCGTTAAATTGGCGAATAATAATAATAATAATAATAATAATAATAATAATAATAATAATTATTATTATTATTATTATTATTATTATTATTATTATTATTATTATTTAATGAATAATCTTAATTAAAGGAATTTGACATGTAGTTTTTAGCTGCCCCTCTCTTACCAAAATCTTATTAGTAACTTTTATGAAGACTGTTTTTTTGTAATTCTTATGAAAGTCAGGAAGTTTCAAATTTCTTCCATGAGACGATCTTTCATAATGATCATGTCACATCGAATGCCAATGCCAATCTCATTGCCCTCTCACCCTTATTAACGCTTCAATATTCAGATTCTTTGAATGAGACCAACTTTCACATTTTATTCTTTTCCCTGCTGCTGTGCAGACAGATTTCCCGACTCCCATAATGGCGTCGGAGTTTTTTTTCAGTCCCGTTTTTATGAGGTCTTTTATGAGGGATGGTACGCTTTATGGGATTGATTAATTTTATGAGGTAATTTTTTTATTAGAAGCACAATAAGGTCAACGTTTTCCTCTCGAGTGAATTTGTTTGTTGATATTTGTGTCGTTTAACCTCGTGTCGTTTATGTTAGTAGGTTACTTTTTTATTTTTAATATTTCTCTATTTTTCTCGCTGGATTTTCTTGTCTGTGTGTATATATATTTTCATACATATATATATATATATATATATATATATATATATATATATATATATATAATCTTATAATTATATATACACACATATATATATATATATATATATATATATATATATATATATATATATATATATATATATAATGTATATACACACATATGTATATATATATTTTTATATGTATACGTATATAATGTGTGTGTATGTAACATCTGTTCATCTAGAAAAGCATTAGTAACTTAAATAAGAATGTTGTCTCTGACATTTTTAAATGAAACAGTCATCAGCTACGTCTCCTTGGTAATGTAACATTGTCGTATGAGAGAGAGAGAGAGAGAGAGAGAGAGAGAGAGAGAGAGAGAGAGAGAGAGAGAGAGAGAGTCTTACGACAGACCTTTAATAGGTTAATCTCTCTGGCTACGCTTGTGTCCCTTATAAGGGAAACGTATTGATAGCGGCCATTCCGCTGGAGACAGACACCTTCGCTTTCTTTCCAGGCAAGAGTGATATTGTTCCGCGTTTCATTACAGGAATTCTGTTAAGGAAAGACTTACTGAATTTACAAAACTCCTTATTTTACTCCTCTTCGGATGTTACCCACCTGTTTTAGTTGGGCGCTTGTAACGACCCGAGTGGGCCGTTATGCAGGTTCTTTAACATACTCAGGACGGGGCTGTCATGACTGACGGCAGATGCAACAAACAAAGGAGGGGAAAACAACAAAAACAATAAAATAAGCTTAATATTAATTTATTCACAATATTTACAAGTGAGTCAGGTCTGGTAAAAGATAAAACCATAAGCATAAAAAAAACCAAGAGGCAGCACTAAACAAAATAAAGTTAAAAACGATTAACGTCCTAAACAAAAGGTAGCTTAAAATTTAAATAAAAGGCAAATAAAACAACAGCAGGCAGAACGAGAAAAAAAACCAAACATAAGTCCTCCATCGGGGCACCAAGACAGCCCTCAGCTGCGCGACAGGGACAAAAACCCACAAACCAGAAAACCCCGATGGAGACGTCAGGACAGCCTCACGCTGTCATCAAAGATGAGCAGCTCGTGGTCACACGACTACTCATGGTCACACTCCACCTCTACGACGTGCTCCACTTCGTAGGCGTGCTCCAATTTGCTGCTCATAAACTCGACCAACGTCGACTCCAAAAACTGCCTGCTGCTGCTGCCACTGCCGCTACCTTTGCTGCCCTACCAGACCCGACTGAAGCAAGAAAAACGGCAGCTCACTGACGAAAACATCAAAACAAAAAAAACTTGAAGGTAAGGAGGCAGCAATCCACAAAAGGGAACGAGCGGGGAACCAGCAGTTCCCGCAAAACCATCACTTAACGTGACAGCGCTGAAACTCAGCGAATTCGGAGACTGGCTCTGATTTAATGGTATATAATATACCTACAGTAGTCCTCTAGCCGAGAGAGATGAGAAGCGGAGACTTAGAGAAAGTTAATGAACATGGGGGAAGAAATTATAGTACTCTTCTACTCTTTCAAAACTGCTGTTCTTTTAAAAGCTTTATGAACACGTAGTTCGTGTAAACATGAATCGAATATAGGAGCGCATTCTAGAGGACCAAAACTTCTAACGTTATTTTTCAATCACTGGAATCAAATGTTGCCACAACTTAAGATAATGAAATAAAGGTGTAACCCCACAAAAGGCGGCGGTAATTCAGCTCTTCATTTATTCACAAAGGATATATACAACTGACTCCATTAAGTGTGCTTAAAACACTCCCGACGAAGTTCAAATGTGTTTTGTGTTAATGTGAGAAAACTGGCTGATGTTTTATCGAGTTTTCTGTGGCACTTAGTATTTTGCAGTTAGTTTTTTTCTTGTTTTTGTTTCAAGGTTTGTGTGATTAATTTCAAGTTTATTTCCCCGTGATATACAGGATTTTGATATGGTGCTGATTATTCTTACTGATATTTTCTCTACTTTGTATAATATGTAATAGATTTAACATATTTTTAGGCATTATGCAAAATAATTCTATGGCTGATTTTTTCAGAGCTATCCTTTTTTCATTGTATCATGAAACCTAGTTCACAGTTTTCATCATGACTTGTAAAAGCTTTATAAAGGTTTTTTTTTACTTGCTAATGAAATGCTTTTGACTGGTTTCATAATATCAGCAATTTTTAGATAAACTTTATGATGGCAGACTTTTAAAGACTCATTAATTCATGAACTTGGTATATGTATATTTTTATATTGCATTTCAGACGGTCTTCTGCGATTACTGAGAGCTTTACAATTATCAATTTCATTTTGAAAATTGATGTCCAGTGTTTCCAGATTAATTCGGTAGTAATAATTACATAATGATTTTTTAAGGTGTTAACTGGTTTCTAACCAAGTTTTGAAATTATATAGAATTACCTTCCTTCATTCACGTTCACTTACCTATCTGAGAATTGGTAACAGTGCCTGCAGGTGTCGTAGTAAAACTAGGGACATGGGGTAGCAACCTCACCCCTAGAGACTTCCTGAGGAACCGGAAGGCTGTGCTCTCCTACATCAATCCATACAAAGGGTATATATATATATATATATATATATATATATATATATATATATATATATATATATATATATATATATATATATATATATATATATATATATATATATATATATATATATATATATATATATATATATATATATATATATATATATATATATATATATATATATATATATATATATATATATATTCACACACACATATACACTTCGTAGAAATGTAGTCCACCAATTTTCATGGCCTTTCAGAGACTCAGGTCAAAGGTCCAGTGGCAGGCAGCAGGTTAAATTTCTCTCTCTCTCTCTCTCTCTCTCTCTCTCTCTCTCTCTCTCTCTCTCTCTCTCTCTCTCTCTCTCTCTCAACGCTTAGACTCGCACTTTTCCATTAATTAGTTCAAGTTTTTTGTGTTTTTTTTTTTAATTCAAACTTAATTTTTTTCATTTATAAGATGTAATTTCTAATAGTCTTACGGATTTCAGCAAGTATTCTGGGGTGAGGTTGCTAGCCCCAAGACCTTCCTGCCAGATGGATATTGAAGATGCGTAGGCCCCAGTGGCCGATAATGACCAGACCCAGCAAGGGCTAAATCTACTTATTATTATTATTATTATTATTATTATTATTATTATTATTATTATTATTATTACTGAATGAATGTCGATTTCATAAACGTGTGCCGTATATAGTTAGTCTTGTAGGTAGTGAAAATGATTATTGGTGAAATAATATAGACACAAACGCAAACGCATACTCACACACATGTATGTATATGTATGCAATTATTTATTTATTTATGTACTCATATATTTACATCACGCGCACTATTACTAGCATTAAAATCCACTGGAGCAACAAATTAATGATAATGAGCAGGCTCTGAAAAAACAAAACCATAAATTCACAACAAAAAATTTCTGACACTTTTCAGATTGGAAGGTAAAAAATTACCGAATGGTGTTTTTCCTTTTTTTTTTTTTTTTGGTCTTTCAAATATTCCTGACCACCGACTTTCGACCTTACTGCTTTGTGGCAAAGAGTTCATATTCCTGTGCTGCATAAGCAGAATTTATTTGTGAGAGAGAGAGAGAGAGAGAGAGAGAGAGAGAGAGAGAGAGAGAGAGAGAGAGAGAGAGAGAGAGAGTTTAAAAAAATTTAAATTTTAGGTTATCTGTTTGTGGAAAAATGAAAAGCTTGTTCGTAATTGTTTCATGATTTTGTAAATTGTTGCACCATTTGGAATTCTGTTAGCAAAAGAATTCTTTTTTCATGAAGATTTTTCATCACTCGTCTTTTACGTAAAAGTTGAAAAAATAAGTCTTTATGAAAATGTTAAATTTAATTTTCCATTACTGGATTCTGCCATTTTGACGGATGACGCAACACGTGAATGTGCTTTCATTGATTTTATCTTTAGAATCTCGAAGATGATTTGAATTAGCTACGCTGTTTCAAACCCTGACAACCACAGGCCTGCAGGGGGTAATTGGGGGTGTTGGGCTTGTGCTGTCAGTGCACCTCACGTTCTGCACTGTAGGCGTTACTAAAAGGTATTTGCAGCGTCCGTTCGGCCCGTAGCTATGTATACTTTGACTAATCGTCATTTCCTAATTTCATTCATTTTTTGAATTTTTAAATGGGATATTTGTGATGACTATAAGTTAATTTTGTGCAAGCCTTATTCCTTGAACAGATTTTTGAGTCGTAACCTTAGTGTTTTTTTTTTTTAATTTATTTGTCTTTTTTTAGGGAACTTTTGTCAAGTTCCCGCGTGGTTTATTCTCAGTCGCTTTCTTTCCATCTTTACTTTACTTTCTTCTCATTCTCAGACCCTGATGAGGCAACTTCGTGAGGTTCAGTGTTTTCTAATGGCAACTTCGTGGAGGAGTCAACACTTCAGACTTCATTCTTTGCAAAAAATAAGTGTCAGGAAAAACTCTTTGATGATCTCATCTTAAATAAAGACCAAGATGATTTGGGTGAATATTTTTATGCGAACGAAACAATAAGGGAGTTTTGCGTTGGCGAAATTTGTCGATGGTTTTATTATTATTATTATTATTATTATTATTATTATTATTATTATTATTATTATTATTATTATTACTTTTGCTTCAGCTAGTCTCTCTCTCTCTCTCTCTCTCTCTCTCTCTCTCTCTCTCTCTCTCTCTCTCTCTCTCTATATATATATATATATATATATATATATATATATATATATATATATATATATATATATATATATATATATATAGATGAGAGAGAGAGAGAGAGAGAGAGAGAGAGAGAGATTATCTGATCAGTAAATGCGCGTCTAGCGACTGATGAAGCCATCACTGAAGAAAGGAAGTTGCGAACTGAAAAAAAGTGATCATTATCGTACCTTCTAGGCCGACGTCAGTGGAGCATCAGCGTTCCGGCTCTTTCAGAGCTCATTAGTTAATTGGTTACGTTGTTCTGGTGTTATCATTTTAAAAGACTTGTTTAAGAGTTAAAAATTGGATATATTTATTGTATAAACAGTTTTAAATTAATGAGCAGGCTAATGAAAAAATAGAATCCAATCTGGGTATATTACATAGAAAAACTCCGTGTCACTGATGATTAGGCAAATGAATGACGGTAATCCTTATGTACACAAATCTTCGATTTTTTCAGCCATTCATCTGCATAGTGACAACAGTCATTTATGAAACTCGTGGGGTTCATAGAGAAAATAGATTTCATTGATGGTTTTTATGATTTTGGTAGATGATGTGAACTAGTTCGTATAGTGGACGGAGGGAGCGTATGTTGCCTCGGCAGGGTTTCATCGGTGGAGCTTTTTCATTCTTTCGAATTACAAGGAGCGTTCTGTTTACTTCCTGTTTTGTTGGAACCTATCATATATATAGGAAAGTGAGGCTTACGTAACCTGCTATGCGTAATCAGAATTTTAGGCTTTAAACTAAGTTATGTAGAAGTTTGTGGTCTATAGGCCTATATGGAAACCACATACCTGAATAAAACGAAGTTTGAATTATGAATCTTTCTCTTTATACTATTGAATAGAACGATGAACAAGTATCAAACTTCATAGTTAGGTCATACTAATTTATTCTTGAAGTTCGTATTTAACGCAATTTAATGGAAAATATGTATAGTCCAAAGAATAGTTTGAAGTGTATCTTTGGTCTAGCGCAGCCTCGCAAACTTTGTTTTATAAAGTTGCTTTTAAGATACTTGAGAGGGATACTGTGCATTCAGTGTTTTCCAGCTAGACCTTTTGATATACTTTTGCTATGCACTACACAAGAATATTAATTAAAGGAACTGAGCGGGAACCTATTGAAAAAATTAAGGACGATACCAATAACGATATCACTTACAAGTGTAACTTGCGGAATAAGAATGGGTCTGAGCATACATAGCTTTTAAATGCATACAATTTCACCAGTATTTTTTTATAAGTTAGTCATATACCATTTTGAATGATATTTATTTCATACAACAGCCACAGTTTTGTTTATGAAAGTTACCAGTGAAAGAAGAAACATCATTGCTTACGCGAAGGTTTTTTTTTTAAATATTTTATCAGTTCCTTGAGGAAAGTGTTTTTCCATACGGTTGTAATTTCTTACTTAGGAGAGACAACGCGTCAGCAATCGGGACTTTGGTAAACAAATATTCACGTTGCCGTGTTTTTTGAGCCATTGAACTCGAGTAAGGGGAAGTGAGGAGAGACTGCAGAAACTGTTGGAATCGTTTCATTGTTCACGAGAGATGAAGGTTGAGAGCAAAAGTAAAGGGGTTTTTAGACAATCAACACTTCTGTCGTAATATGGAGCGCGCCAATAATTTGGCTGTTTTGTGAAACTGGGACTTCTCTCCCGTATTCTAGTCCTACGTACTCTCTTTTAATCAAGATGGTTTTGCTTTTAGCTCGTTTTATTTGTCTGTCTGTCTGTCTGTCCGTTGACAATAATGAAGTTGATGTTACTGATATTTCTACTGCTGGGTTTCTTGGAGAGCTTGTTATGATAAAAAAAGATCGGGATAATGTTTTCATAGCCCGGTGCGTTAAACGTCGGACTAATAAACCGAATAGTGATTAAGCTGAGGAGGAGGAGGAGGAGGAGGAGCCCTGGATTGGCGGGAGACGTCAGAACAGGGAAAAAAATGTTAACCTAGCAAGTGTTAGGCCTTTGCATACGGATTCTGCATGTATTTTCATTGGGCTTTATTCCAAATATGTCAAAATTACTTTGTGGCTTTCCTTATTTAACAATTCTTTCTCAGCATCGTTCCAAAGAAATGGCTGCTAACTTTTCTGTCGTTGGTTTCGTTTACAAGACCCCAGTATGGTGGGAAAAATCATAATCCATTATATATATATATATATATATATATATATATATATATATATATATATATATATATATATATATATGGCAGTTCTACTAATTCTTCAATTGTGTTGGATTCCAGGTATATATTTTATACTTTACAATCCCCATCTGTCATTTACATGAGCTTTGTTTGTGAACTTATTTTTTTTATTTCTTCAGTCTGCTAAGCAAAGGACGATAAGTCGAAAGGCCTTGCAGAACTTCATTATTTCTCTTTCCTTCGTGGATTTTGTCACTTAGGAGACTGAAGAAATATAAAAACAAGTTCACAAAGAAAGCTGATGTAAATGACAGATGGGGATTATAAAGGATAAAATATGTACCTGGAATCCAACACAACTGAAGAATTAGTAGAACTGCCAAAACAAGGTTAAATATTTAAGGGGTAATACAAAGTAATAGGATCAACCGTTCAGAAGCAAGGACAGGACAATTAAAAGATTATACAAGGAGGTGACTGACCAACAAAAAAATGCTATAAAAGTACAACTCAATAATTTTTTTTTTGTAAACAATAAAATTTTTTGCAAGATGACCATTTTTACAAATAAAAAATTGTATCAAACATACGAATACATAGAAAATATATATAAGGTAAATAATTTGTAAATGAGTCAGTGATTTTATCTTTTAGGTCGTTCTTGAACATTTTTCTAATATAGGGGTCCAAATAATACATAGATAGCAGGGCTGAGGTTAAAAATACGGCGGGAAGTAAGCTGTGTCTCCTTTAGGGCTATTTTTTTTTTGTTAACATTCCTTTTAGTGTGTTATTATAGGAAAAAACCAGGTTGACATTGAAAAATTTCAACAATGATTTTATGTTTTCAAAACCACTAAAATAAGGCAAGCTAAGAATGTTCTTAGAGGGTTTCCTCTATGTTACTTTCACTATAAAACCTTTTGTGGGTTTTGTTATAACAAATATCTAGTATATGTGAAGGATAACAAATCTGTCCCTATTTTTCATATGTATTCAATTTCTTGATCCAAATACTGGGAACTGACAATGCGCAAAGCTCGTAAAAACATAAAAGAAAAAAATGATATTTTGATATTAAGGATAAAAATGGACGTAAGTTAAGTTGTTGGTTAGTTTCCTGTAAATACTGAATTTGCATTGAAATGGCTGTCTTTGTATTAAAACATCTAAGAAAGGAAGGCAATGGTCTTTTTCTAATTCTAAAGTAAACTAAATGGATGGTTCCTGGTTATGCAGATTAGAGAGTAAATCATTTACATCAATACCAGCAGGCAAAACAGCTGAAATATCGTCAACATATCTATAACACTTTTAAGGGGTATAAATGATATTAGGTAAATGTCGTTTTTCAAAGACTTTCGTATACAAGTTTGAGAGGAGTGGGGATGAATTGTTATAGTTTACAAAAAAAAAAATAAGAGAATTATCGTGTTGTACTTTTAAAACATTTTTTGGTGGTCATGCGCAATTTCATTGCATTGTCTGAAATCATTTTCGGTATTTCAAATCTCGAAAAATACCCAACTCACCTTTGTAATGTGATTTTTCACCTCTTCCTGTGGAATGCGATTTTGCATCCACCGTTATTTGACGTTATTTTTCAATGCGGTAATGTTATTCTGGGCTCCGTAATTCTCTTTTTAATAAACTTTCTAGCGTAAAGTATTGATGCGCTTTGTGAAATATTGATTATCATCATTTACCGTGTATTGTCGTCGTTGAATCTCTCTCTCTCTCTCTCTCTCTCTCTCTCTCTCTCTCTCTCTCTCTCTCTCTCTCAGTGACAAAAGCTTTGCTTGAAAAGAAACAGAATCTCGTAGACAAATGATTTATAAATGTTACCAGTGTTTGACGCACGCCTTCCTCCTTCCCCCCTTCAACTATCGCTGCAATATTTTCTTTTCTTATTGTGCGCGTCAGCACTCATCCACTCTCTACATTTTGTAATGGCTAGTCAAGGGAGAAAGAGTATTGTATTATGTTTGTCTTTTAGAAAAAAAAAAAGGAAGCATTACAGAGTTGTATTTAATTAATTGGCCTTTTCACGTTTAACCTTGTGCGTGCCTTCTATTACTTCGCCATTAATTTGAGCTCGGGAATGTCAGCAAGACTGAGAGAGAGAGAGAGAGAGAGAGAGAGAGAGAGAGAGAGAGAGAGAGAGAGAGAGAAATATGGTAATTTACAAAAAGAAATTGATTTCGTGGCAACGCTGTAATCCTTATCCAGGAATTGAAATTTATGGAAGTGACACAGGCGAATTATTTTGAAAAATTTAACCTTGTTATAAAAAGACATCTTTCAAGTCCTCTGTGTTCATTCACCGTTCATGCAAAACCTCTGTCGAATCACATCTGAAAATTCGTCCATCCTCCCCCCCCCACCGTTCCTGATTGCCATTCCCAGAAGCGATTGATCGAGCGATATAAAAAGTCCAGAGTGATCATATCAGTTTTCTGATGATGAAAAACGGTGGGTTGAACTCGTGGCTTTGACCAGATCCGTTTTTTATCCAGAAATTGCTGCTCCCTTTGAGTTTTCATTGGAATGTTGACTACAGTACTACACAAACAAACATAGTGTTTCAATCCCTTATTGACATACGTAATGAACGTTGGTCTGGTTTTATGTAATGGACGTCATTTCCGTTCGATGTAGCCCGTAGCGTCGTGGAATGACTTGTGGCCTTAATGGCTCTCTGTTCGGTGTGACGTCATTGAAATGATTACGTGTTGGGTATCAGTCAGAAGCGAATCTCTCTCTCTCTCTCTCTCTCTCTCTCTCTCTCTCTCTCTCTCTCTCTCTTAGGCTTTGTATAATCTACAGACGATGCTCTAATATATTTTATTCGACAGTCAATGTACATACACTCGGGCATACATAGACATTAAGAATTGATCGAGTAATTTTTGTTTTACCTTACGGATGGAATCTTACGTTATCGTCATATAATTTGCAATGAAATGATTGAATTAAAGTCTATGTTGAACTGAAATAGCAAGAAAAAAAAAACTAAAAAACAAGCACGACTAAAAAACAAGCGTACACGATACAAGGTGTGCAAAGGACACTGAGTACCGAGAGCATGGTTCAGATCTTGGCAAACGAATAGGATCATCGAAAACAACAAACAAACAAAACATTATCCAGCGCTGAGACACGTTCAAGGGAAGATACATAATAACGAAGACTGTTTTCGTGTCTCTTTTAACTTCTCGATCCCCGACTTCCTTCGCAGAAGAGATTCACATCAGGCATTGATGCATCTTTTTACAACGCCCCATTTTTCCCAGAACGAATATCAACGGAACAAAAATAAAAGCAAAATAAAAAAAAGAGAAGATTAAAACTTTTCTTCGAGAAGGACAAATTGCTGTTCTGGAGAGCTGCTTTCAGTAATTATTTATATTGATTTTTTTTTAATTTGTGCTGAGTCTCTCGAGTGTCTCTTTTGTATTTGTTAGTCGTCGGGAAACTGAGAGACGTCGCTCCGACCCCCCCCCCTCCCCCCTCTCCTCCTCAGCACCTCGTTAACATTTCCGAGAAGTCTGCGTAGCAATCAACGAAAAATTTAACAATATGAAAAACTTGCGTAAAATTATGAAGTCACCCACGGTGGTTGAGGTCACAACCATCCTGATTTTTAACTAAGAGTCTCTCTCTCTCTCTCTCTCTCTCTCTCTCTCTCTCTCAGCAGGTACAAATCATGTGTTCAGACTCTCGTCTCTTTCCAACTCATATTTTATTTCTTTTCATAGAAATTGTGTAACATATTTTAGCTCTTATCCCAATAATTTATTTTTAAACTTTTAATATTAAAGATCCATGTAGCATTGAAAAGACACTTCTGAGCGCGATGTATCGTCACTGGAATCTCAAACACAACCTTAACATCACTTTCAAAGAATCCTTAAACAATTCCATTATAGACACGTGAATTCAGCCTTTTAGACTAGGTAAGCACCACCTAAAAATTCTTGTTTCTTGCAAGCAATTAAATATAATCTCTCTATCTCTATTTCACACGCAGCCATTTCCAGTAGCAGAATTTCTGCGCATTAAATTCCAGCGTTAGTTGAAATTCAAATGACTCTGGAATTGATTTTGGAAGAACAAATACCGAATTCGCAAAATCATTCGGGCGTATCTCTCTTCACTTCAGTCTGGCAGATTGAGAGATAATGGAATAAATGAGATCGTCCATAAACTGGCTAAAAACTTGGAGACTGTCAAGGGAGGCAAAATGAATGACAGCGTAAATTGACAGGAATCCTTTTCTCGCCATTTTCTACATATTAAAACATGACGTCATTGAGAAAGCCTTGTCAAACGTATTATTGAAGTGTCGGTTTTGCCTTAATCAAATTGTATGCTAATTCTGATTTACTGAACCTTCTGAGCAATTGGTTTTACTGCAAAGTGACGTAAATAACTAAATGCCAACAAATAGTGAGGTAGATGTGAATGCGTATGCTACAGAAGGACCGAAAAATGAAACAAGCCAGTAAGACAACGTTGGAATTCACCTGGAGTAATCCTTGCTTCAGTGTTAGTGGTCTGAAAGAAAGTCTGAACAAGTCCCATTTTGAATTTCATCAGGACAGATATCCATTACACCACAAATTCCGTAAAATCTGAAATCAAAATTATCTCGGCCGAATGCCTTTTGAAATGCACATCAATGCAGATGACGAAGAGAGAGAGAGAGAGAGAGAGAGAGAGAGAGAGAGAGAGAGAGAGAGAGAGAGAGAAATCTGCTTGTATTGGTGACGAGAGAAACGGCTTTTCAAACTTGTGCTTCCATTGTCAGAGTGTTTGCATGAAGCCGGGATATCGCTTTTGTTATGAAATTTCCACTGAGTTAATCAGGCTTGTGATTAATTTCAATATAATTCAGTAATGTGTATAATATATTTAATAATGATAACGTTCATGATAATTCTCTGTTAATTTACTTATATTTGTTTGGGGTTGTCATCATTAAGTGAACATAGGAAAACTACGGCTAAATTCAGACCAGTCTTCAAAAGACTTAAAAATTGTAGCTGGGTAAACTAATACCCGTTGGGTATCTGCTGTTCTATAAATGGTATAATGGTTGTACGGTGCGAAGACCATGCAGAACCACAACTATGCAGTTAAGCGGATAATATTTTGTAAATGTTCGCCCATTGTTAGGTTTTTGGATGAACTTTAGGTCCTAGTAGGCGAAGTTATTTCAACACTTCTTTTTCACTGTAATCAGAATCACCTAGAGATAGACCGTTGAAGTGGGAGCTTTGACTTCGAAACATAGTTATATTTCAAGATGACTCCCGAAGGAGAAGTAAACACTACACACACACACACACACACACACACACACACACACACACACACACACACACACACACACAGAGAGAGAGAGAGAGGGGAGGGATTCAAGAAGGCATGGCAATGTTTGGAAATAGCTTTTATTTGTATGTGTAAATGTGCACATATTTTATTTTAACCCTAAACCTTTTGTCGTACTATAGGGCTTGGCTTCAGAAAGTTAGTCTTCCTGTTCTCAACAGTCTTTTGGTATCAGGTTGCCAGCCCCATACCTTCTTCACCCTAAGTTCGACGAATCGAATTCATCCCTTTGTTCTGTTTGATGAGCGTTCTTACCAGTTCACTACAACAACCGTATATACATATATATATATATATATATATATATATATATATATATATATATATATATATATATATATATATGTGTGTGTATATGTGTGTGTGTGTGTATATATATAAAATTGTATATATAAAACTATGTATATGTATATTATTTATATGTATATATATATATGTATTTAGCTAAGTATATGTATACATAGCTATATATATATATATATATATATATATATATATATATATATATATATATATATATATATATATACATACTATATATATAATATATATGTGTGTGTCGTTGTATATTTCTGTGTATGTGTCTGCGTGTGTATATGCCTGCATGTATGTAAAGAGTGTGTGCACGTGTATCATCCCTAAACCGTTTCGTCTCGCGGTACACCAGCAGCGTCCCATGGGTGCAGTTTTACCTGGTAGCATAACGCCCGTTCATATTGCTTTACTGCTGTTAAGATTGATAGGTTTTAAGAAATGACTATCTGACTAGTGCCTTCGATTGCAGTAGCAGTGATATTATCACAGCCTTAACAAGAATCATTTGAATGCTGGGAATAATCTCCACATCTCGGCGGTGAAGGCGTGATAACGATGACGTCAAACTTTTTCGAAGCATTGGAACCCTTTCTCTTCATTATGGTATTTTGCAACAAACGTTGGTTATTATTGGCCTAAACTGCTCTTCGTATTATCTTTGTCTTATCCAGTTATATTTATGTATGTTGTTCCTTTCCACTTCTTTTATTTTTTTCTTCTGTTTCTCCAAATCTTTCGAGGTGACTGTTGCATATGAAAGGGTTTTCGAAGACAGGCATTTTACCGAAGAAATTTGACATGGATAGGAGCAAAATTAAAGACAATCTCATTACTTCTAGAAACCTCCTTTGTTTGACTATACATGTAAGTATCTTGAATAAACAATAAAAAAAAAATAATAGTCCAAGGGGCCGTTAATGCGTCCATTTTGATAAAAGGGCCCTTCCGTCCTTACAAAACTCACAAACACTTCCAGCGTCAAATCTCGTGCGGAAGAAAAGAATTCATTGAAAGCAATTCCCGTGTTGCCGTTTTCGTTGACTTAGCAAAATCGTTTGATTGCCTTTTGTGTTCTTGCCTTTCTTCCTTCTTTTTCTAGTTTCTAGGAAAGAAAAATCTCTGCCTCGTCGAGGGAAAAATCAATGCTCGTATTTGCGTCATACTTTCCGCTTCGTTTTCTTTGCTGTTTGTGTATATTTACTCTTGATTTCCTTCTGTGCTGTTGCTCGCCTTTCATCTCTTTCTTCCCGGAACGAAAATCCCGTTTTCTTTGCCTGGTGGAAACGTCGATGCTCATTTGTGTTCGCGCCTCCTGGATTTATTCCCGGAAATGGATAAGTGGCTCCGTAATTCGAGAAGCCGAAGGTAGAAGTTTTATGTATTTTTTTTATTTAATTCTTGATGAAGGTGATTTGTTAGTTAATGGACTGGTTTAGAAGCGCTTTTATTTTCTTGAGTCTTGTTTTGTTTTAGTTTAATCTTGTTTTATTTGTTTTTTTTTTTATTTTAGACGTTTTTCTTCTTCAGTCTTACGACACTTTTCAATTCTCTCTCTCTCTCTTGGAGTTTTCTCTCTCTCACTTTCAAGATCAAAACTCTCTAGAAGTCTTAGACTCTCTCTCTCTAAAATATTTAAGAGATATGAAAGAGAAATGAAGTGTGGAGCTCTGACCTCTCTTTGTTTTTTACTCTTTAAATTGAGTTGGCTATATGCACAGCACTCTCTTCTTAACAGCCCGTTTACCTATTCTGAGTCGACATAACAGAATCGACTCTGTATGAATACTATGACACTGACCACAAGGCCTTGCAATTCAATTAACTACAGCAAAATGTTATAGAGAATAGGACTTTGGTCTGAAAATACGCTTTTGGTTCTAGGAGACTACAACATATACCGGAGTAATGCAAACAACAAAAATTTGATGGAAGTTGAATTTCCTGAGAATTTTGTGCTCAGAAATATTGTTAATTATTCTTGCTTATGATGCAAATAATTTTGACAATATCGCTAAGAAATATTTCGGGAAACACATATTGCGATGAAAAAGTAAGTATATAAATGTATTAATTGTTAAAGAGAGAGAGAGAGAGAGAGAGAGAGAGAGAGAGAGAGAGAGAGAGAGAGAGAGAGAGAGAGATCCCCTTTACACCGGTAGCAGACTAATAACTTCAAGACATCACAAAGCCATAGACACTAATAGATCATGCGTCATTCCATGACGTCACAAACAAACCAAACATTTTAATTTTGATGACATCACAAACGTAGACTTCCGCTTATGACGTCAAACAACTTCACGGTATTCGAACATTCTGGCGGCGAAAACGGAATAGCACTCAAACAATAAAAAAAAAAAAAAAAAGTGGGTGGGTGGGTGGGGGGGACCTTCCACTGACGTGACAGGATCAGTAATTTCGAGAGAGAATCTTTCTCGCGAACTGTCTTCATGAGGCGAAGAATCTTTTCAACGAACTCTGATCCGGAAGACTTGCATTAGCGGAAATAAAAGCAGTATTATGAAGTTGCTTGTGGAGAGATTTCATTTTACGATGATCTTGTTTGTCTGTCTGTAACCCAAGGCGAAAAGTTTCTTCGAAAATTGAACGCATAACTCTATTATAAAAAAATGATTTAGATGTATTTGGACTCCTTTTGAAAACATCCATATATGTGTATATATATAATATATATATATATATATATATATATATATATATTATATATATATATATATATATATATATATATATATATATATATATATACATATATATATATATATATATATATATATATATATATATATATATATCATCGTGAAATAAAAGAGAATTGAAAACATAGAGGATACAAGCCAACGATTACTGATGCACTGGGTGGTGACTGAGCATGAAAAGACTCAGGATAAAAGTGGAAGTGAAATAAAACAAAGTTTAGAGCGAAGCGGGAAATAACAGGCAGCTTGTAATTTGAACAATAAATTCAATTGATTGACTAAACTAATTGTTCTCCACGTGAGACTAAGTTCTCTCTCTCTCTCTCTCTCTCTCTCTCTCTCTCTCTCTCTCTCTCTCTCTCGTTTCACCTCGATCTCCCCTCTCCGCATTGAGGCTTTACCTGGACCTCCAGACGTATTTTATATCCCGATATGCCATTCGGAGCTGGGCTCTATACTTTATCTCTGACTGGATCGGAGAAAATCCTCCTTTGAATTTCATGTTCTCTCTCTCTCTGATCTCTCTCTCTCTCTCTCTCTCTCTCTCTCTCTCTCTTATTCAGACGTGAATGTGCGTTTGCTGTCGTGCCGAAGAGAGGGCTACTTGAAATAATGGAGGTGAAGGAGCGTCGTCAGCAGTCTCAAGCATTTTCGTATGTTTGTTTGTAAGGATTCCTGCAAACACTGAGGCGACTACTGTAGAAGAAGGATTAGAAGTAGGATGTCTGGAACCTTCAAAATGCCAAAATATTTTTGTTTGTGATCTGCAGATTACTTGACTCTTCATCCATCCTTGTTTGGAGGAGAATGCGGCATTAGGTGATCAGATGCCAGTGTTTTAAAGTTAGCAGCTCCTCCTTCTGTGCTGAATAATAGACGAATTTCTTTATTATTCCCCACAGGGGAATAGTAGCGCCAATGGACGGACCCAACGCGATGCTTTGCAGCATTATAGAGAGTGATTTGAACCGTGCCCTCAGCCCTTACGGCAGTCGCTTTTTAGACTTTAACTTTACCTTCATTCCTACTTCTTGACTTCTCTCTTGCTCTCCAACCTCTGTAACAGTTACTCCTTTAGATACTTTGACTTCATTTCCTGTATTTTCGGGATCTTGATTTCTCTGTCCACCCACTCAAACCGCCTCATTTCACTGTCTGAAGTTCTGCATGGCTGAAAATGCCCCAGTTATGGTGTTCTAGCCTCAATTCACGATTTATTCAAGCACTGTCGTATTATTACCTGAGCAGTTCGTAGTTTTGTATAATAGTCTGATGTAGGTTTGTGAAATATCAGCTTATATATTTCATTTCTTTAAGCTTTCATATACCTACTGAGTCTTGAAACTGCATGTGATGTCATATCACAACTCTCTCTCTCTCTCTCTCTCTCTCTCTCTCTCTCTCTCTCTCTCTCTCTCTTGGAGAATTACGGAATTATCGAAAGTACGGCACACAATGCACCCATTTCAACTTTAACTCTCAAAAAAGAAAAGAAAGCGGAAACAAAAACAAACGAAGTTGATCCCGAACTCCTTGAAATGTTCACACCAGCCTCCAGACAGCTCTTCACCTCCGC
The DNA here is from genome assembly GCF_040412425.1 of Macrobrachium rosenbergii. Taxonomy (NCBI): domain Eukaryota; kingdom Metazoa; phylum Arthropoda; class Malacostraca; order Decapoda; family Palaemonidae; genus Macrobrachium; species Macrobrachium rosenbergii. The sequence continues at coordinate 26,699,392 of NC_089782.1, forward strand.
CAGGATCGGAAGCATAAAACCTCAGAGAGTGATTTCTGAATTGGGGGAACAAGCGGACGCAACAAACAGTAGAGGAAAGCGAGCGTTTAAGAGGTGTTGATGCTAGCTTAAATGTGATCACTTCCTATCTATGCTTAATTACCGATAAATTACGTCTAATTGATGAAATGCGACGGTAATGAGTATTTACTAAGGTAGGTTAGGTATTATCATATTGCTTGCATGCCGTACGTTATGACACGAGTTTACCCACCTTAATAAAGCAGTTTAAACACACACATTTATGAATTCTAATCTGCTAGTGATTATGATTCATTAACAGTTTGTCGCATTTCACCTGACATCTACAATGAGGGTAGAGGTCCATTTTATTGCAGTCAGAAAGCCACTGCCAAAGGAATTTCTCATTGTCCTGAATGAACCCTGAAGGCAAATAGCTCTGTTGCCACAGTAAATCGAGTGAATGACCATACGTGAATGTGCACAAGGTAGCAATTTTTATGTCAGTGTAACCAGAACCATATTTCTGATATTTCTTTATCGTCTTAATTTATGCACACGTACAGTAACTGATATAACGCACTGTGGGTTCCATTGCAAGATGGGACAAGCCACATACTCTAAAAGTATTTTTTTTTAATTTACTCTCTCTCTCTCTCTCTCTCTCTCTCTCTCTCTCTCTCTCTCTCTCTCTCTCTCTCCATCCTTGGCAACTGGATCTCCGTTCATTAAATCCAGCGTAAGCTGAAATCTAAAATGACTTTGGGATCCATTTGGAAGGATCAGCTGACCTGAACTTCCCAAAATCCTTCGGCGCCGTTTCTTTTCATTTAGTCTCTCAGGACTTTGGGGCAGTGAAACTATTTGTCTTGATAAACTTGACAAAGACTCCAAGTTGAGGCGAAATGCCCAGAGAGAGAGAGAAAGGGGCGTTTGAGTCATTTCACTCAAAATCTTCTTCTTCTTCGTTTAACGTGCTATTTCCCATTTTTCATATGGGGTAAGAACGATGCCTTCTTTTGAAGGGCTTTGATTTGGCATTGGGGTAGGCCGTAGCCTCGATCGGCTGCCCTGCCTGACATCGCTTAGACCCCGGTAGCACATGTGTATATGTATCGTGCCAAATCCCCGGCTCCCTTTCTCCCAGCAGCGAGGAGACGTGAGTGGTTAGGCCGACAGTTCGAGACGTGTAATGCATCTGTTATGTTTTTAGATGTTGGAGTGGCTTTGTTTGTGTGTGTGTTTGTCTGTAACACACATTTGCTTTCAGCAAACCTATCCGTTGATTACATACATAATCCCGGGGTGTCTACACGGATAGCAAAGTGTCCGCCCCATGACCGGCCAGCTGCGGATTTGAACCTGCGACACAGACCTCTTATGAAGTCCGAGTCTGCTGCTCTACCGACCGAGCCATCGAGGCTCCCAGTCATTTCACTCAAAATGAATGGCAGAATCTCTTTTCCCTCATTGGAGTGAATATTACAACTGCGCGTTACTCAAGTACAATAACAGAAAGTGCAGTACGTCATTCCACTGCAGTGACAGAATTGAGATATGAGGACCACCCCATGTTACTTTGATGGATGTAATTAAATTGATATAACAAGGTTCCATTACCTTAGTATAGTCACATTATTATATTGCACCAGGATATGGCAACGTTAAGTTTACTTAGTTTATTTATTTAGTCCTTGTTCTGCTTTGAGGACATCTTTACATATGCAAATTACGTGGAACAATTAATTTGCTTTGATGGTAACATCGCTTTGATCTGAGAATTCCAAAGTTAAGTTGTTACTAATAACATTACAGTGTTATTTCGATAACAGAATAACAATTATGGTTCTTCGTAACTTATTCGTTACGTCCCTCAGAATGTTTAGGTAAACAATATACTCTCTAACAGTCTAAGAACTATCAAGAAAAATATCATTCCTCTGGCAATACTCATGAAATATAAAACATAAACATAACTAAATACATTATTTCTCTTGGTATTCCAAATCATTGCTTTATAGCAAAACATAAAAAAATAAGCCTATATAGCATATATATATATATATATATATATAAGAAGGCCCATAAAACACCATTTAAACGTTGCAACCATATATTTCGGGCACTTGCTTCTGTGCCCCTGTTCACTGGTAGAATATGGACAGATGAAATGTTACATAGGTATATATACAAAGCATATATGGGTGTGGCATTAAGATGGTATGCAAGTGACCGTTTCCTAAGAAGGAGGAGAACAACCAATTCCCTAGTGGTTTTTGGCCTCATTAACTCCCGTTTGGCGACGATTCTGGAGGTCGTATTTCCTGGGCCATCTTCTTCAGGAGCGGTCTGAGGATTAAAGCGTCGATGTCGTCCGATTTCCAATGTCCTCCTGACAAGTTCATATTGTTGGTTTGATTGATGATAGCAGATTCCAGCATCTTTCTTTTGAAAACCAGCTCCGCCCCACTCCAGTTTATGACATGTCCCGTATTTCTGATATGTAGGAAAATCCCCGAACTCTCCGAAGCGTAACGTACTGATCTTTTGTGCTCTGTTATTCTTTGCGAGAGCGAGATACCTGTTTCTCCCACGTAAATGTCATTACAATTGCTACACGGTATCTTGTAAACTCCGGCTTCTTCCCCTTTGTTATTTAAGTATATATATATATATATATATATATATATATATATATATATATATATATATATATATATTAGATGGGGATTATATAGGGTATAATTAAATGGACAATTGAGCACAAATAATGAGACAAAGATTGCAGTAATTATAGCAGTATTGAATAATGAGACTGCAAAGATTGAAAATTAGTCTGTACAGTTGGTTCTAATAAAAAGGGGGTTAGGTATCGGTTAAATACAGGTAGTGATAGATTAAGAACCTTAGAGCCAATCTACTGTTGTTACAGTAGAATGAAATTGGTATGAGCTTTGAATGGTACAATTACAGCGATGATCCTGTGCCATAGCTAATATTCAGTATATATTACAGCTCCCTGAGAATATCTGAAATAACGAAAATAAATTTGAAAGTGACTCTGGAGTAATGGTGGTAGGGTATTGTTGCGCTGACTCAAGAAATATAACATCAGCTGATGATAATGCTTAATAAATTTGAATTTAAGTCATATATATATATAGTTTTCCTGAGCTTTTATCATTCCTGCGAGGGTTATGAATGAAGCCGCCCTACGTCGTGTTAGACAGTTTGTTGCCTTGTTTGGTCTTTGTTAGATTTAGTTTTAAGAAAGTCACCAGAATGTACTCACGGGAAGGATTGCACTCAATCCACCAATGACGGGGTGTATATACGCTCTCTCTCTCTCTCTCTCTCTCTCTCTCTCTCTCTCTCTCTCTCTCTCTCTCTATACGTGATCAACGTCAAGAACAGAACGTGTCCCTACGGATTCATTTCGAACGATGTCCACCATAATTTGGTCTTTTTGGACAAGAAGATGAAAATATGACCCCAGGTATATATTCCTAAGAGGAATGAAATCTCTCTCGTCAGCAGAGGCACTGGGTATGTAATATAGGTACAGCAGAAAGCGTGCTTTGGAACATTAGATTAAATGCAGTGAACTTTGGAAGAACAAATTTAAGAAATTTAAAGCAAAGCACCATTAGAAGGGTCACGTTAAGTTTGCAGAACATCACTTGCCATTATTAATCTTTCTTGAAGATGCTTTTCTGTAGACAAAGTCAGTGCATTCCATTGTTCCAGAACGCGTTCTCCAGCCATCTGGAAAGATCACCACCTAGTCTGTGAAACGTGTAATAATTTGTGAGGTTTTACCTCGGAAAAAATTTGAAACTCGATTCATAAAATCTTTACTCTTTTAGAGCTGTGTGGCAAAAAACGTATATACGTATATATTTAGGATTAAATCTTCATATTTAGGGTGGATCTTGACTGCCTGAGAAGCACAAATACGAGCTGAATGACAGATGGACGTAATTATCGTTATACCTGGAAGTTCTTCCTTCAACCTACTGGCCACTGATTTATGCTGACCCATCATATTGCTGGCACCATCTGTAGCAAAGCCTATCAAGTTTTCCATTGGAATACCATTTTCAGTGAGACAATTCTTAACAGTATCAAATAGATTTTATCCAGTGCTGCCCCTTGCATTACTACTCCCATCATATACATTGACTAGGTCTAGAAGACTACTTTCCATTGTGAAACTCGTTTTGTTGAAAAACCTAGCTAGGGTAGCACAACATTAGAATTTGTGATGTCGGTGGTTTCATCGACCTTTAATAATTCAGTAAGCTCTGAATGTGAGAAATTCGCAACATCTTTCACTAGTCTTAATGATCGAATTATTTTATAAACTGGAGCTATGTCAGTTAAGAGGTCCTCTAAGTGGTCAACAGTCAGAAGTGGTATGTTACGATCAGCACGAAATAGACCTATGTTAACTTCAGCTTTCTCGACACTCGTGTTAAAGTTCACCAGCGTATTATCTGGTCCACGTTCTTGAAGTAACATGTTTCTGGTGTGGTTCAGTCTATCCCTGTGCCGCCTTTTCAGGGAAGAGATTTCAGCGGAGAATGAGAGGTTCCATACTAGGCATCTTGCTGTGTGTGGATCATCTCTACAGTTACTCGGCCACTCCTCAAACGTAGTCTCATGCAGCCAAGCATCACGAAATTTCCGTTTGGTTGTCACTGAAAAACCTGGAGAAGTATAGAAAAATAGAAAACACCACCGTAATTTAGACAGTAATTTTTATACAGTCATATATATATATATTTATATATATATATATATATATATATATAATGTGTGTGTGTGTGTGTGTGTGTGTGTGTATGTATAGGTACGTTACTTACCTATATATTTAATGATCATCGTTTTACAATTATGATTATTATCTGTGACACTATGGCTTCAGGACAGATTGAAATGTTTTAATTATATTGCAAAACCAAAATGTTCTAAAGAGCTGCTGCCAGCTATTCCCCTCCTAATAGCAGTTGTATTTCGTTTGTTTGTTTTTTTTTCCTACATTCTGCACTAGTTAAACCAACTTCTTCGTTTTTTTCTTCTTCTTCTTCGTTTAACGTGCTTTTTCCCATTTTTTATATGGGGTACGCACGATGCCTACTTTTGAAGGACTTTGATTTGGCGTTGGGGTAGGTCGTAGCCTCGATCGGCTGGCCTGCCTGACATCGCTTAGAAACGTTTATTATGGCGAGATGTTTTAGGGGCTTTAAACCATTGCACTCACTTAAAGAAAACAGGTATGTGTAGTGAAACAGTTGACTTTATGAATGATAAGATACACAGGCAGATTTCTAACATACGTCTACACTTACATTAGTGAAGTTTGGGGGCATTGTAAACCACTGAGAAAATTGCACAAAAGCCTCTATCACCTTCCTTTCATGATCCTCTTATTTTAACATATTTCCTTCAAAGCAGGATCATCTCATTTTGTTAATTACATAACGCTTTATAACATATGACTACTTTCAGTCATGGCATTCATCGTGGCTTTATTTCAAAACTTGGAATTCTTCGTATATGTAGTTTAGGCCTAACGCTATTAGCACATGTTCAATGAGCAGAATATCTGAATATCAAACAGAGGCGTAATCACTAATCTTATATACATTTTCAAATTTACTAACGTTTTCTTCAAAAACCGGAATACAAGCAATTAATAATATGTAAGGCGTGTCAAGAAAAACACATTTTCTGTGCAAGAACTTTGTTTTATTAGAAGAAACTAAAAGTTGGAAAAACTGGGTTCAGAAAAATACCATTTAAGACTTGACGATAAAGAAAAAACTAAGCTGCGGACCCAGGTCCTCATGTTGGCTGAGTGCGGGTCTCAGCTCTGCAATCTTCTCCTCAGGGTCGCATCTCGTCCGCTGAAATCTTCTTCTGTCCGCGCTGTGGCAACAGCAGTCGAGTAATAATTACACTTCACAGTTTGGTAACAATCCATTCACATGTAGAGTTTGTGAAAATGAACTTGTTGTGCATTATCATCATTTATTAGAGATCATCTTTTATTCTACAGTGAAATGTAAGTGATCTTTACATTTTCTACTGAATAAAAGGCAAAATAAATCAGCTCAGATATTTTGCGAGAGAGGCGTTTTAAAAATAATAATCCAGTGAAGATTAAGATAAATATTGGAGTATTATTACTTTCGTTGATGTTGCTGTTATTAATCGTTGCTATTTTTAATTTTGTTTAATAAATTTGTTTAAAATAATGAACTATTTTATTATAAATTATATTAATATATATTTATATATATATATATATATATATATATATATATATATATATATATATATACATATATTTATATTATATATATAATGCTCTTATTTATTTTTATTTATATTTTAATGTTCTGTTATTATTATTATTATTGTCAAATTATTTTTAAAAGTAAGACATTTCGTTTGTGTGCTTTAGTTCAAATGTCAATGGTTTTATTTTATCTACGATTAATTTTTTCTCAGGCCCTTCCTGTGGGTAGTTCAACTTTTCGGCGGCCCCTGGGTAGCCCGTTCATTGCCGAATATGGACACAGCTGCTGCGGACGTGACTTTCTCTCTCTCTCTCTCTCTCTCTCTCTCTCTCTCTCTCTCTCTCTCTCTCTCTCTCTCCATGAATGGAATGTCTTCCTGGACGCGTAATGAAGAACCCGAGATTCCCTTGCAAATTCGCTTCCACACAAAGCTGCCTCTTGCAAATTATATTTCCTGGATTACTTTCCCCTTCCTAGTTACATTTTCCCTGTGACCAAGCTTTCTCTTCCATCTCTATTTCTGTCACTTCTTTTTTTCGCTTATGCTTTTCATATACTTTTTTGTTTTGTTGAAGAATTGTGCCTCAGATACTGATTTCTTGAAGATGTCTTTGTTTGTATTAGTAAATATTTTTTCTTATTCTTGAGTGTGTAAATATTCGTCTCCCACTCTATTCCTTAATCTCGATTTCTCCTCACGACTTTCCTACGACCACCATTCATCTCACTATTTTTTTTCCACTTTCCCTTGCCCTCCATTCCTTTCCGTTGAGTTATGCTTTATTTCTCATCTTTTTTTTCTTTTGCCAATTCCACTTTATCAGTTTCTCGCTATTCCCTTGCGTGTCCCTCTTTCTTCCTCTTACAAATTTTCTCTCCCTCTTTTTCCTCCTCCTCCTCTTCCCCTCCAATCTATTCGTCTGTTCTTCGAATTCCTTTCCTTACAGTTTCTCCGTTTTCCTAACTTCCTTTTTCACCCAATTGTTTCTCTCTCTCTCTCTCTCTCTCTCTCTCTCTCTCTCTCTCTCTCTCTCTCTCTCTCTCTCTCTCTCAGAAAGACAGGTCACCGAATTGAGGGTTGTCCATACGTCTGTCCGGCTCTCGTGTCTTTTCCGGGTGATGATAATTCGTCCAGAAAAAGTGGGCGGATTTAGTGGCTAATCTTCTAAAGGGGATTTATTCCCTTTGGGAAGGTTTCGGCAAATCTTAGAAAATTCTAGAGTTTCTCTCTGGGTTCGTTTGGATGTTGTTGATCCAAATGTTGTGTTTTTGTTCATTTATTTTTATTGTTTGTCTTTATTTCAGTCTCTTAAACCCCTTTGATTTTCCTATGTTTCACACCAGTTTCACTTTGCGTAAGGCTTTGTTTAGTTTCAGCTCTAGTATTTAGCGTTTTGCTTTATATCTCTTAATGCCAGTTTTAACTCTTAATGTTAATTTTAACTCTTAATGTCAGTTTTAACTCTTAATGTTAATTTTAACTCTTCATGTTAATTTTAACTTTTCATGTCAATTTTAACTCTTACAGTAATGTTAATTTTAACTCTTAATGTTCTCTCTCTCTCTCTCTCTCTCTCTCTCTCTCTCTCTCTCTCTCTCTCTCTCTCTCTTAAAGTTTAACATTTTCTTCACATTTGATAATTTGGGATCGCTAGAATTTTCAATTTATGGTTAATTAGCAAACTCTCTCTCTCTCTCTCTCTCTCTCTCTCTCTCTCTCTCTCTCTCTCTCTCTCTCTCTCTCTCTCTCTCTCTCTCTCAAGATTAACATTTCCCTCACATTTAATAGTTTAGGATCGCAAGACTCCTGACTATGCTTTATCAGCAATCTCTCTCTCTCTCTCTCTCTCTCTCTCTCTCTCTCTCTCTCTCTCTCTCTCTCTCTCTCTCTCTCTCTCCTGTCGGGCACTTTCATCCAATTATAGTTTTCCCTTTTTGACTTTCTCTTTTTCTTTCTGGAACCTGAGGCTGTTCCATAAATCTTTCCGGACTCTTCCGGACGATAATAATTCGTCCAGAAACTGTGGGAGTAGGATCTTCTGATTGGTCCTTCTTCCAGTTTTATTTCCTTTCGAAGTCCTCAGCAGAGAGAGAAGAGAGAGAGAGAGAGAGAGAGAGAGAGAGAGAGAGAAGAGAGAGAGAAGGGATTTTAATTTCTGAATTTCGAAAGTATGTGCGGGTGGTCCCCAAAATTTTTCTGAGGAGGTGGAGGTCCTTTTTCCCAGAATTTGTGTCGTTGGGTTTTCTTTCCTCTTCGTCAGATGGTAAAATTTTTGACCGCTGATTTCGTAAGTGTGTTGAGTTTTTTTATTATTTCATCTTTTTCTCATAATAATAATAATAATAATAATAATAATAATAATAATAATAATAATAATAATAATAATAATAATAATAATAATAATAATGGAAAGAGAAACCCACAAGATTCTTGTGTATAACTTGTTTACTGGTAAATATTTACGTATTACTTTGATCTCGAGCACCCTCGGGTCCTAACTGTGACCCTTTTTCAAGAGATGAGGTAGTCAGGCTGGTTCAAGATTGCTGGGCCTTGAACCAGCCTGACTACCTCATCTCTGAAAAAGTCTGAGTTAGGACCTGAAAGTGCTCGAGATCAAAGTAATATGTAAATATTTACCAATAAACAAGTTCTACACAAGAATCTTGTGGGTTTCTCTTTCCATCTTCAGAAAACTGAAAGAAGTTTTTGTTTGGTTAATAATAATAATAATAATAAATTATTATTATTATTATTAATAGAACTTACTATTCATGTGTTTAATTATTTATTTTCTTTGTCGTAGCCAGATAACGTAAATTTCTGTCTTTAGAACCCAGCACATTTCATGACCTCAAAGCATTAACAAAAATCCGTATTAAAAACAAAAACATTAGAAATATATAATCATCATTACCAATTTCAGGTGTATCGTTACTAATAGCTGCAAATTTTATAATGATTCTTTTTAAAAGATTTTTCTTTTAGCATCTGTTACTCCGAGTCTCCCCACCCCTCCCCACCCTCCACCTTACCAGGTCTCACTACTATTTTTATAAAGCCTAAACAACCTGTGGCGAGGTTTAAAGTAATCCGATTTAATGGAGAAATAATTCAGAAACTTTTTCAATATAAAACGGTAAATTTTTATCAGGCGAAATTCGCTTCCATGCGCTGAATGCTGCCGTCGGAGGATTTGGAGATTTGAATGCGGGGACGTGGGCGTGTGGTTGTGGTCTTTTCGACGTTGCTTGTGGTCATAAAGTTTGGAGACTCGTTCGTATGGCTGTGTGTTTTTTTAATTTTTAATCATCCTTGTTTTTGTTTTTGGGAGTTTTAATGATGAAAAAATGACATTATTATTAATTCGCTAGTATATGCTAGAGAGAGAGAGAGAGAGAGAAGAGAGAGAGAGAGAGAGAGAGAGAGAGAGAGAGAGAGAGATGAATGTGTGTTTAAGTCTGTGTTTATGCGCTGTGTTTTATAAAAATCACATAGGCCCGATGCTGCAGGGCGGCCGGTAATTTTAGTGGGGAGTTGTGTTTATGAGTGTACAGTTAAATGGAGTTTGTCTGGACTTCCGGGGTAGGTTTTACTTTCCTTTTGTTCCATAATTCCTTTGTTTTATGAAATTTCGCTACTTCATTGTACTGTTTTGTTTACTGACTTTTTTTATCTCTCCAAATAAAACTTCTCTGTATCGTAAATACTTCTCCAGTGAATATCATTCTTCCTCTCTGTCCGTACTTGATGCTAAAAAAAGGTTGCATCTTGATTATTTTTTCAATCCCTTCACAAACAATTATAATTTTTTTTCATTTTTGTTTTATATTCAAAGTTTTTATGTCTATTACTAATTCTATGTCATTGTCACGTATACATTTCACCTTTTCTGTTTTGATTGTCACATCCTCTTTCATTTCTCTTTTCTGCTCTTTCTCACGTCTTCTATTTGCATGGCAGGCTGTCCTACTCCTCTGTAACATCCCGTATACACGTTCGCGCGCACGCATTCAGCATGAAGTATATATTGAATCCTGGTATAAGGAGAGAGTAAATCTGTCTGTCTGTCCATATTTGTGGAAGGATATCTGTCTTCTTAATCTGATTCTTTTTAGTGGTGAATATTTTGGCTTTTAGAATGTGATAAATCAACTCTCTCTCTCTCTCTCTCTCTCTCTCTCTCTCTCTCTCTCTCTCTCTCTCTCTCTCTCTCTCTCTCTCTCTCATCAGCGAGTTCTGTAGCTCAGTGCTGCTGGGATCAGGGAAAGTTCATGGGGCTATAGCAACACCCTCCCGGCTGCCCACCCACTCACTCTACGAGCGAGAAAAGGAGAACGTTGCCCAAGTAAAGATAAGTTCAAGCAACACTAAACAAGGTTTTAAGAAAGTCACTCAGTTGTCAGAAATAATAATAATACTAGAAATACTGAGGCGGGGGTTGGAGTCGACCCACCACACAAGAAAGCAGTGCCTTCTGGATAGCCACTTCGATTATGAGGTCTAGAGAAGATGTAACAAGGAATGGAAAACGTGAACTATATAATTATAGTAAAGCTTTGCAAAGGGGAAAAATGTCTATATCGAGTGAAGACAACAGTTCTGTAATCCAAAGGCAGCGCCTGTGTTCCCTTTGCAAATCAGGACATTATAAGTTTTGCCATAAAACGACAAACGTCCGAATGTCCCCTAAGGATGAGGAAACCCGTATGCAAAACAGTGGAGGGTCATTGCATAGATGTTGCAGCGTCGTCGAAAATGGGAGAATGGTGGTTATGCGGTCATTATCTGTCGTTATGCAAATGACTGAGACAAAAGAACCCTCTCTCTCTCTCTCTCTCTCTCTCTCTCTCTCTCTCTCTCTCTCTCTCTCTCTCTCTCTCTCTCTCTCTCTCTCTCTCTCTCCTTCCGGTACACATCTTCCCATCGAGGTTTCCTCTCTTCTGTTATGATTACGCTGACAGGGACTGGATGCTGGGCGGCGCTTCCGACAAATGGGCTGGAATTTGCTTTTGCATTTTGATTCTTGTTTCGAAGCGTGGAGGGATCTTAAAGAGGCTGCTTAGAGAGAGAGAGAGAGAGAGAGAGAGAGAGAGAGAGAGAGAGAGAGAGAGAGAGAGAGAGATTTGGGCGTTGTCTGACATGGATACATTGCATGTTGAAAGGGGTTTTCGCTATCAGTATCTACTCATGCGTTAATTCGTTGTCAGGCATATATATATATATATATATATATATATATATATATACATACATATAGTATATATATATATATATATATATATATATATATATATATATATAGATATATATATATATATATATATATATATATATATATATAATTCGAGTCAGATATATATATATATATATAGAGAGAGAGAGAGAGATATATATATATGTGTATACGTACTGCTTCAGACATACGCACCACACAAAAAGAGCACACACCACCATAAATTATAAGTTACTGAAAGCCAAGCGTCTAAACAACCACATAACCCCCAGGATCGTAATTTTCCGTTTCTTGTACTTTGATTCCCGTGTTGAATGCCGTATGGAGAGAAAGGGAAGGAAGCCTTTTAATTCCCTCGTAAAGTGTTCTTAAGTATAAAGACCACTTTACGCCGAAAGGCCGCCGCATTAGTGATGGAGAGAAGGCTCCGTATATTTACTTAAGCGCCTTAGTGTCTTTGTGTGTTTGCTCTTGTTTTCGTTTAGGTCTGACATAGCGCGGTGGAGAGCTAATGGGATGAAACAAAGACGTGAGGTTCAGAGAGAGAGAGAGAGAGAGAGAGAGAGAGAGAGAGAGAGAGAGAGAGAGCAGTGGAAAAATTCGGAACGTATGGGATGGAATATTGGGAACAGAGACAGACTAACAGAGAAATCAGTAGATACCAGAGATATATGATACATAGACAGATTTTCTTCTTACAGACAGAGCTACAGAAAAGTAGTCAGTGCTCGATATATAGGATAGACATATAGATCTTCTTATCCGCTTAGTCCTTAATCGGGGTCGCTGTTTTTAATGAGCCTTTTCCAGGTGTTTCTCTCTTGTGTCCTCCGCTCATCTGCTCCTTCATATCTCTTTGGCTTCTCTTATGCAGTCTCTCCAGGGCTTAGGCCATCCTAAGTGCCTCGTTGGACGAGTCGGTAGAGTTCTCGGCTAGCACTCTGTTAGGCCCGAGTTCGAGTCTCCGGCCGGCCAATGAAGAATTAGAGGAATTTATTTCTAGTGATAGAAATTCATTTCTCGCTATAATGTGGTTCGGATTCCACAGTTAGCTGTAGGTCTAATCCTTCGGGCCAGCCCTCTCTAAGAGAGCTGTTAATCAGCTCAGTGGTCTGGTTAAACTAAGGTATACTTAACTTAACTTAGGCCATCGTCTCCTATGTTTCCCCAGCACTTCCATTTTGAGGTAGGTAACTAAATAGATAGATGGATATTGAGACAGAGACGATTATATGTTTAAGGGAACTAAATTATGACCCTTAGAGAAACGTTCTTAGAAAGAACATAAAAAAGAGGACTTTATAAAAAAATACTACATAAAAAATGTAGATATGTAGATAGATGGATATATAGACAATTTAAATAATTGATTTTTAGAAAGGCTTAGAGAAACATTCCTAATTAGAGAGAACATAAGAAAAGACACGAATTCATAAAAGAAATAGTTTTAAGTAAACTGAAAAAATGTCTCCACGGCAGTGATGTTGTCACAGAGGTCATTTCTTGGAAGAAATTGTCTGTTCTCTTCCTGAATGACGAGTGTTGTACCTGGCAACTACCGCTGTTCCATTTTTGGGAACCAGAGGGCCATGTTGTTTCTGCTGCTGTGTTTGGGGAGTGAGAGGGCCTAATGTGGCCCCATTTTCGTTTCCGTCGGAAATCTGAAATGGGCGAAGAGGACGGTGAAGATTTTTGGAGAGAGAGAGGAGAGAGAGAGAGAGAGAGAGAGAGAGAGAGAGAGAGAGAGAGAGCAACAAACACTCCATTGAAAAGGCTGGAGAGGAAATTTACGCCCTCTTAGGTTAACAACAACAAGGCCACTTCTCTCTCACCTTGTTTTGGTTTTAGTTCCAGAAAGTGATTTGAGATGGATGTTTTAATCCCCCTCCTCCTCCACCTCTCTCTCTCTCTCTCTCTCTCTCTCTCTCGAACTTCAAGACGTAAGTCTTATTTCGGGCGAAGAAGAAGGTGAAGCTTTTGGAGACAGAGAGAGAGAGAGAGAGAGAGAGAGTGTTCAGACTCCAGCAATCCCCAGACGCCGAGTGGGGATCAAATTTCAGTACTTCGAAGGAGTGCGATGGCTGAGAAAATTGCTAGAAATTTGAAATCCGTCAAATATCAGCATTACAAATTAACCCGTACTTGTGCAGGTGCGCAGGCACGCGAACAAAGAAGCGCTTTCTTACGAGAAAAAAAAAAAACAAACTATCGTAAGTGTAATAAAGGCAAAAAATACTGATAAGACAACTTATAAGTGAAGACTTCGACAAACATAAGACTTGACAAAGATTTCAAGCAAAATGCTTTACGAGGAAAATTGACTTGAGTTCTCGAAAGGGGCAACGCTCTCTCTCTCTCCCTCCCCAGAAAGACTTATTCCCTGCACATGTGTAAGAGAATTTATGGACGGATCCCGCTCAGACGAAAAATGAGCCGGATAATTGAGCCGGGCAAGATGGCGAAAGTTGAGTGAAATAAGAGAGAGAGAGAGAGAGAGAGAGAGAGAGTTTTGAGAGAGAGAGAGAGAGAGAGGTTTTAGGTGGGAGCTGAGGTGAATATTTTGTCAGAAGTACAAGTCAATCTCGTATCGTACGTGTTTCAAGTCAGCGTTACGAAATCTGTTCGTTGTTTTCATTCAACGACCTTCACGTAACTGGACAGGTTTTTTCTCCTCTGGAAACTGGGGTGGTTTTTCTTCTTTTTGATCATTACATCGCTGTGGTCCTGGTCTTTTGAGAGTATCAATACAACTTGGCTTATATTGGAGACTTGGTAGTCTCCCTCTCTCTCTCTCTCTCTCTCTCTCTCTCTCTCTCTCTCGTATTTATTGTTTCGCACAGTGTTTATGGTACTTGGCTTTTGAGTGTGCTTTACACACACACATACATACATATATATATATATATATATATATATATATATATATATATATATATATATATACATATATACGTACAAACACACATAATGCATGCATACATACATACATACATGTATGTGTGTGTGTTTGTTTTGTGTTGTGTGTGGGAATTGAGTATAAATGTCTGTATGTGTTGATGAATTGAGTTCACTAGGTGTTTAAATTAGCATCTGAACATCCCGTGTTGATGTTGGGGTCACTGCATAGTGCTGACTTTCTTCTGAATGTAAAAATAGATGTAAACATTTCCCACGTCAAAATAAGTTTCCGTAACAACAAACATAAACAAGAAAAAATGCGCAACAAACAAGAAGTTTCTTCGGCGCAATCGAGTTTTCTGTACAGCGCGGCCCATGAAGCCCAGCCACGGTCCGGTGGTGACTCGTGTTGTTGTTACCTATAACGGTGCCAGAAGTAAGATTATGGCTAACTTTAACCTTAAATAAAACAAAAACTACTGAGGCTAGAGGGCTGCAATTTGGTACGTTTGATGATTGGAAGGTGGATGATCAGCATACCAATTTGCAGCCCAGTAGCCTCAGTAATGTTTAAGATCTGAGGATGGACAGAAAAAGTGCGGACGGGCGGACAAAGCCGTCACAGTAGTTTTCTTTTACAGAAAACTGAAAACTACCAATTTCCTAAAACTCCCAGTATTGACTTTCAATAATAACTCCGGTGTTTTCTTAATGTTTTTTCTCCTTCACGTTTTCATGGGTCGCCTTTGTGTTGGGTCCAACTTCCACTTTGGAATGAAGGCCAGAATAAACAACAGCTGAGTCTTTGTGCTCTCGTGCACAAAATTCATCCTAACAATGGATTAACTTTTCTCGTCAAGTTTACATAAACAACAAAGTTTTCGGTCGCATAGTTTTTTTTTTGTTTTGTTTCTGAGATCATTAAACTTTTGTTGTGATCAGAGAATTCTCTCTCTCTCTCTCTCTCTCTCTCACTCTTCCGTTAGTAAGATTCAAAACAATTGCGCTTGAAGTTTTTGTAAATATAGTGATAAAATGTTTGAATTGTTGATTGATAAAAGTGTTTTAAAATTATGTGTGACTGGTTTTAAGCGATGAAAACTTTTCCGGATATTGAGGTCAGTCTCTCTCTCTCTCTCTCTCTCTCTCTCTCTCTCTCTCTCTCTCTCTCTCTCTCTCTCTCTCTCTCTATATATATATATATATATATATATATATATATATATATATATATATATATGCGTACCAAAGAAATGAATGCATTGTGGAAATAAGTTATCACAAGCCATTGCTGCTTCAATAGATCATTAAGAGAGAGAGAGAGAGAGAGAGAGAGAGAGAGAGAGAGAGAGAGAGAGAGAGAGAGACTAACTAGTGAATGTTAGGGAATATTAATGTGCTGATGTTTCGTACCCGTAGTGCCACACTATATTTATTTTACGTGGCTAAGAACCAACTGGTTACCTAGCAACGGGACCTACAGCTTATTGTGGATTCCGAACCACATTATGACGAGAAATGATTTCTATCACCAGAAATAAATTCCTCTAATTCTGGAGTCGTGGAAAGGTACCGTGTCGAGGGTTCGAAAAACCCTCGGTACTGATCCATTTATCACTTACAATACTCCTTCGGTGATAATCCCCCGTCGGGGATATTCCCCAAGTAGCATTAATTAGATATTAAACGAGATATGTAGCTTAATGATTGTATGTAAATCACGGTGATGTGATAAAAAGTTCATTTATATATATATATATATATATATATATATATATATATATATATATATATATATATATATATATATATATATATATATATATATATATAGGCACACACTATTATAAGGGATAGTATGCCTTAACATGATAAAATTTTAATGATATTGTTTTAGTGCTCGCACTTTTTCAGAGCTGAGCACTGCAAAAATGTAATTGATGGTATAACAGCTGTTAAACGTGGCGAACGCGCAGTGCAACGATGATCACTATAAAAAAAGTAGCCATGCTTATTTGATTGTTTTTCTATATAAGGAATTTTTATGTTAAATTTAGCTACAGTTGAAAAATAATCGTAATTTTTTTAATATTCTATTCAAGGAGTCTTAAATGTCTATTTAATTTTAATAATGTAACATAAATTGTTTACAAAATGAAATTAAAAAAGCGAGAAAAAAAGTTAATAACAAAAGCAAAGGATTCGTCCTTCCATCAGAGCGGTGTCCCCCGTGCCAGGTAAGCAAACTCTGATTTCTTTCTGGCTTCTTCTTATTCAGCCAAATGAGAAAATCTTCATCCTTCATTTCCTCAGACACCAATTGTACCTCTGTCCACGTTGGGAGGGAATAATAGTAAGACCTATGTTCATGATCTGGATAAGGAGTGAGGGTTCGTTGTATATGTAAGCATTCAGATGCACCACTGAAGAAGTATTCTGGATCTTTAGGCCTACGATATAGGAAACATTGATTCCACCCAAACGAGAGCTTGCAATGCGTGTGCCACATCTACCTAGAACCTTCGTTAGTGAGTGAGTGGACAGATGGAATGAAATAGACTGTATTAATATTCATTTTCATTAAATTATACTTCCAACGTTGCTGTCCCAATATCCTTTTCAACCACCTCTGTTGTGACCACCCAAGTCGACATACCACCATATTATTGGCCTTTCAGCGTGGACACAGGCACGGTTGGTGTCCGAGAGAATGAAGGATGAAGAAGATCTCTTCTTTTGGCTGAGGAAGAAGAAGAAGAAGAAGAAGAAGAAGAAGAAGAAGCAGAAGAAGACGAAGCCAGAAAGAAATGAGAGCTTGCTCTTACCCGGCACAGGACACCAGGGATTCCTCACTCGCTTTTTTAATTTCATTTTGTAAACTATTTCTGTTTCATTAGCAAAATTAAATAGACAACTGAAACTTCATGTGTAAAATATAAAAAATTCACCTTTATTTTCTAACCGTAGCTAAATTAGAACAAAAATCCATTTTACGAAAAGAAAAATCAAATAAACCTGGCTAGTGATCGTAGCGTTCACCGTGTCATTTTTCACAAGATTTATAATTCCATTTTTATCGTTGTGGTGCTAAGTTCTGGGAAGAGAGCGAACACTAATAATGTCATATCTCGGACTTTACCCTTTAACAATGTCTGGTGCAAGTGGCCAGATATTGGGAATACCACGATGCAAACTATAAATTCACAACCGATGCATCGTGAGTGGTAACTGAGTGTTAATATAATAAATTTGAAAGGAATGCCCAAATATCGTACTGCATGAACTTCCCTAGAAACTGACGGCGTTTGACTTGACACTTACATAAGTTACAGTCACAACGGAAATTCTTGTAAAACAACGAATGTGCTGTATATCGTCTGCCTGACCACCCACGGGGAAAGGATGTGACTATGTAGCTCTAACTATTTCTTCAGTCACATATTTGAATGTTTATATGTACAACTTCTTATAAACAAGCCGGTTTTTATCTATGATATACCATCACAAGCACAAGAAAGACGAGCTTGTATCGGTCTACTCAGATAAAAAATAAACGAACAATGGGCTTTCAGCAATTAATTTTATGTCACTTAGACCAATGACCACAAACTGTTCAGATCGCAAATTTCCCTTTCATTCAAAATTTATTTCATGTAGATTTCATTTCATGAAAATAACTATTATGGTACCAAAGTTATGTCTACGTTCGTAATTGAAAAATAACCTTTAATGACACTAACCACTGAAATCCAAGCATTGGCAAGCGAACGTTAGGCCTATGCCAGGTATTTGACTTTACAGGCCTTTTTTTAGGCGCGTTTTCATTTCAAAGGAGTAATAATTACTTGCTTATTGTAACCATTATTAATTTTGTTTATGAGTTCTTCCAGTGCCTAGCATTTGAAAAAAAATTGGGTAGCCTTTTATGTCGTACACGTCATCAATATACAAAGGATGATAGGACCTCAATGAGATTTGAAGCTTTTGCTCGATAAGTTGATTGGCAAAATGCTGCTGAAATTACCAGGTCACCCAGCTGTTATTATGACGGTTCGTATGATCAAAAGACCTGTTATTCGCACTCGCACAGCCAGATGTCTTTTTATTCACTGACAATGAGACCGAACAGTTATTGAAAGAACATCGTTCATTTGCGTTTGCTTTGCATAGACAATTTGATATAAGCTCACCTTTCGTATGCTTGTATTATTTTGTTATCGATATAAATGGGAATGTCCGTGATCTGCGTAAGATGGTGTGAGGGTTCTTTATATATTCTGTTAAATCAGAATTCCATCTAATGAAAGGAGCCTACTAAAACGTCAAAATGTTGAAAGTTAATGCTCTGTTATGGAAAACAACTGTTTCCCTCTTCTTCTCTGAAGAGGAAGACAGTTGTTCTCCGTAATTATCATTAACTTCTTACATTTTGACATTTTTATGGGCTCCTTTTTATTATGTATATTATGCATTCAGTTGCATTACTGAAGAATTAGTATGCATCTGTACCACAGAAAGCCTACGATATCGGGAACACTGACTTCAGCAGCCGATCACGAGGTAGCTATGCGGTTCCACATCCACCTAAAACCGTCGTTGGTGACTGATTACTCTCCGGTAGTTTCTGTTCATGCCAAAACTCATGCTGAATACCATACATACATAAATTCCTATCGTAAACAATAAAATGTGTCATGACAGAGGGAAGGGTATATTTATTACCCAGACATTCTTTACGACTGGTGTGTGATATCTGGCACTTTGACGACCGCCCATTAGGACGCGGTATTATGATACTAGAATACCCCTCTCATCTTTTCCCAGAACGTATTCTATAGTTGGATGAATTCCCTTTTATTCGATTATAGGCTGTGCTGTTTATTAAATGCCGTCTACAATCATGTGAACAAATTCTGAATTCTTTCTTCGCGATGTGTTTTTAGATGTCAGGAATTAGACTCTGTCACGGCAGAGGGAGAAATGTTGGTGAAAATAAGACCTTTGGTTAGAATTTACCTCTGTAGGATACATGTCCTTTGCAGGATGCAATAATTTTATTATTATTATTATTATTATTATTATTATTATTATTATTATTAAAAAAACACTCATAGTAGTGTGGGTCTTAAAATGGAGAAACAGATCTACAGATATGTATATGTACATATATTTTAAGATAAAACTGTACAGTTTTATCCTTAAATATATGTACTATACATATCTGTGGATTTGTTTCTCCATTATTATTATTATTATTATTATTATTATTATTATTATTATTATTATTATTATTATTATTATTATTATTATTACTGAGTATTTTATACACAATTATTCTGTTATCTAGATCTGTTTTCTGTACACAGTCCATGTCTAGCTCTCGTTAGGCGATTAAAAATGAAGCCAGCCAGATTTTCCAAAACTCTCTATCGATTTCAGTGCATCTAGACAACAGCTCATTTATGTATTTATTTATTTTTAAACATTCCTCGCCGCCAAATGTATCACGTTCCGCTGTCTTGCATAACCTAAATATCTTAAGAGAAAGATGATGAAAGACAATGAAAGGAGAAGTAATGTATGTGTCACTTAGCTCTATTCACAGCTCAAAGGAAATCTATCAATCTTTCTTTGTGCTGAGGGAACATTAAAATCCCTGGATTAGGTTTGACCATTTTTCATGTAAAGTCATATAGCCAGCACTTAATTACCTCCATTTCATTTCATTTGATATCGCTCCAGAGATCTGTAATTGGATGACTCTCTCTCTCTCTCTCTCTCTCTCTCTCTCTCTCTCTCTCTCTCTCTCTCTAGTTTTTTAGATGAAATTAATTGGAACTATAAACGGGTTTATGCCATTCCATTTTTTGGTGTTACTTCCGAGATCTGTAATTTGATAATTCTCTCTCTCTCTCTCTCTCTCTCTCTCTCTCTCTCTCTCTCTCTCTCTCTCTCTCTCTCTCTTTGTAGATGAAATTAATTGAAACTATAAACGGGTTTGTGACATTCCATTTGGTGTTACTTTCGATGGCTGTAATTTGATCATTCTCTCTCTCTCTCTCTCTCTCTCTCTCTCTGGGGACGTATTCCCCGAATGTGCTGAAGAGGGAAACCAAATAATAACTTTCATATTTACAGATAATGATTATTTATATACTATCCATAGATTCCTCCCGAAGGTCTCTATATGTAGGAGAAAATTAACATAAATGTAAAGATAGGTAGACAATATTTAGCAGAAAATGAACATGAATAGGGAGATACAAAAAGGATACTACTTTTGTGTAAAATGTTTTAAATGACAGATGTTATTGCAAGGAAGACTTTAATAACATCTTTGGTCCTCTGGTGCTATTAACAGCCAGCTTGACTTCTTTCTTAGCGAATGAACTGTTATTTGAAAATCACCTCCAGAATGACTTTCAGACTGACTGTTGGTAGTCCAGTTTCTTTTTCTTATTTAATTAAGCTTCTGCATAATTATTTTCTGATCGATTATTAAATATTATTATTGAATATTCTTTTCATAATTATCACTTCTGCATTTGCGATAAATTTTTACTATTATTATTCATGTGTTATTAATTTTTTGTTTACTCTGAAAGTTTTCGGTGCCCTTCAACATCCTGAGTTCTCCTTTCTCCTTTCATTTACCTCATTGCTTTCTTTATCTCAAACAGTTAGCTTACCTTACTTTCTCCACCATATTTCTTTCATCCTCATTCTTTGTTCCACTATATTCTTCTCATTGTCTCCATTATCGCCTCATTCTTCTGCCTCATTCTTCCGCCATTCTTCTTTCGTATCAGGAATTCTACTGAGAATATTATGGCCACACGGCCAAAGGTCGGAAGTCGTTCAATAAGAACTGGGACTGGGAGGTCGCGTGGAATTATTGATAAGGTCTCTCCGTCTTGTTTGTCAGTAAGCCTTTCGAGGTGAAGAAGTCTCCCCGAATGGAATTTGGCTGAGAGAGAGATGGAGGTGGTATTCTAACTTCTCGAGAGCTTTTTCTTATAACTAAACGTTTCCCTTTGGCGAACCTTTATTTTTTCACTTATTTATTTAATTTTTTGGCTGAGCGTTCATTCGTTCTAGTTTAAGTGGGCTTGTACCAGCACAAGCTCTTGCTGTTGGACATCCCGTAAAAATACCAATCAACTTCCCAACATTTTCCTCCGAGCAATATATTCTGCCGTTTCCAAGTAAATTTATAATAGTCCATTGTAAGGGCCATCGTTTTCATTGCAATTAATATTCTGGTGTCATATAATATCCATCGTTAAAATATTCCCATTCAGAATTACCAATTAAGACCAGACTCTCGTGATTTGAATGCTGATGTGATTTAGATCTGACGACGCGATGAAATTATGACTGATAACCGAATATTCTGGCGCCCCTCCTGCAGGGGGTTCTGGAGGGGACTTCCGATTAAGGGTGTGTCTGACAGCAGGTTTATTACGTTAGTTACTTTCGGGACTTTTATAGGTAAAAAAGATTTCGTTCCTAATTCAATAAATTGAGTAGGTGTAATGCTCATCCTGTCTTTATTATTTTATTCGTTATTTTTATCTGCCTTCTTCGCATTGTCCCTCTTTCTTGGGCCTTTTCACTTTCTCGTCTCTAATCGGAAAGAAGACACATGGGTCCCAAAGGCGAAGGCTGGATGTCACTGAATAAGAACTAGAGGCAGAAGGTCGACCACAGATGCGCTGGCATTTAAGTTTTGATGATAAATGTCCACTTTGTCAGTACGTCACTGAGAGAGAGAGAGAGAGAGAGAGAGAGAGAGAGAGAGAGAGAGAGAGAGAGAGAGAGATGATCAACTACTTATCATCATTAATATTTGATTAGTATTTCGTGCTTTTTTCATTTTAATTTGAAAAATAGTTTCACCATAATGCGATCAAAGTATAAAACATGATTGAGATTTGCCTCTATAAAATTTTTTGAAGGATTAACACCACATCCTGGCTATATTTATCTTTGTGAAAGACATGATCCTAATTCTGTACTTCGCAAGAAACGCTTAAAGAAATGATCTGTCAAAAACGTTATTTCAGATGAGTCTATGACTCTGAACCTGATCAAATTCTCACGTGGCTGATTTGCTTTAGTAATTAAGCAAATTCTTTATTAATCGCAGCAATCATCACTTATTTTTCCTCCACCATTCCGCTAGAAAATAATATCTGTCATCACATATTCACACAGAAAATTAGCATTTGTTATGATGAGCCAGCTTTCAGGATTTGAATACTGATGTGATTACGGTTTGATGACGTCATCAGGATCTGATTAATTATCGAATACTTTCAGTGGGAGAACCAGTCGGAGTAATCGCTTGCATTGCATCAAGGTCATTCGGGGATGTGTCAGGATAAAAGGGTCATGGGGTTAATTACGTCCGGGGAGTTATTGGTAGGGTAATTAATGAGAGTTTGTCCCTTATTCTATAAAAGCGGTTGTGAATCTCATTATTATTATTATTATTATTATTATTATTATTATTATTATTATTATTATTACGTCTCGTTGGCACAACATTTCTGAAGTCTGTATGTGTGTGTTTGAGAGAGAGAGAGAGAGAGAGAGAGAGAGAGAGAGAGAGAGAGAGAGAGAGAGAGAGAGATTATTAAAGGAACTGAAATAAATCCAAACTAACCTGAGAGGATTCTATTTTATTCATAAGACCTCTTTGAGGTACCACGGACTTTCAGTATTAGATAGCGAATTAATATAGTTCAAGTGTAGGTAATTGCAGGATTTCTTATTAGTAAGACGTTCCAGAACATTAATTGCAAGATATCAATAGGTTTATATTGAAGCATTTTTTAAATTTTCGTATAATTTACTTGGATTCTCTGGTACATCATATTCTTTAATATAATGTTTTCCTGTCGGGAGTTTCTCTCATCTCCATTCTGCCCTCTTTTCCTTCCAACCCGCTCTCTCTTGCTCTCTTTATCCGATACCTCCCTCATCATCCTAACCTTTCCCCCCATTGACAGACATTCCATTCCTCTGGCCTTTATCCTTCCCAAAAACTGAAAATAAGAGGCACGTGATCCTAAAGTGACAAGTCAAGAGGGTGATGACACTCGACAAGAATTAAGGGTCCTCCAGAGATGAGCTGACCACGAGATGCTGATAAGATCTGACCCTTTTATCCATAAACCTTTCGAAGGGAGGAAGAAGAATTCTCTCTTCATGGAACTGGTTACAGAGGAAGGGGCGTGGGGGGTGGGGGTCACTCATCATCTTTTTTTCCTGAAGGAACAAATTCACTTCTTGATTTTCTACTCGGCGAAATTTCTTCATGAACAGTTTTTTTTTATAATCGTGGCTGAAATAAGTTCTTCCAGTTCTTGACCAGACAGCATTTTCTGAAGGAATAAATTCATTCCCCGTATTTTCACTTAGTCGAAAAACCTTACTAAACAATTATTTTTTCTTGTTAAATAATTTTTTTGTTATTCTGTCAGGCTTTCGGAAATCAGTTCTTCCAATTCGTAACCTGATAACAAAAAACCATCAGGCTGATTTACTTACGTGCGTAGTATCTGAGCTACGGCCCCGCAATACGAATTCAACCACTCAAATTTTATTCCGAAATTTATATAAATTCAACTTATAAGTAATTACGCTGTTATATTTGTATTGACCATCTTCCATAGCAAAGCTCATAAAACAGGAACGATCATTATTGACTTATCCGTATCCATGTTAAGATAACCCCTCTTTGTATGTCATTGTAGTCATCATCATGAAAAATATGGATCATATTTTAATATCTCCACATTAAAGTCAACTTTTCTCACTTAGGTATAACGACAACTTCATTTCTTGCTTAATAGAAAAAAAATAAAAGAATATTCATCCAAGGAAACTGTTAATCAAGGTCTCGTGAAGGAGGCAAAGGCCAATTAGGGATCCGTCATTTGTCAAAAGGTGAATCGGGTTAATTACTTCCGGGAACGGCACAGGTGAAGGTCACTCGATTCCTTGTTGGCGTGGTGAATCAAACTGATGGGTTTTGGAATTATTATTATTATTATTATTATTATTATTATTATTATTATTATTATTATTATTATTATTATATTCAAAACTAAGCTGTTTCCACTAATTGGGGGTGGATTCAGACATTTTATGCCACTTTGTATTCAGGCTGATTATTATTATTATTATTATTATTATTATTATTATTATTATTATTATTATTATTATTATTATTATTATTTTATTTATTAATATATTTATTTATTTATTTTCGTCTATCACAGTCATCCTATTCGACTGGGTGGTTTTTACAGTGTGGGGTTCCGGGTTGCATCCTGCCTCCTTAGGAGTCCATCACTTTTCTCACTATGTGCGCTGTTTCTAGTAGCACACTTTTCACCATGAGTCCTGGAGGTACTTCGGCTTCTAGTTTTGCCAGAGTCCTTTTCAGGGATCTTGGGATCGTGCCTAGTGTTCCTATGATTATGGGTACAATTTCCACTGGCATATCCCATGTCATTTTTATTTCGATTTTCAGGGCTTGATACTTATCAATTTTTTCTCTTTCTTTCTCATCTACCCTGGTGTCCCATTACAAATCTACCTACTAAGCTTCACTGGATATATTCCGTAATTATTGTTTGCGTACAGTTAAGCTTAAGCCAAATATTAAAGTGCACCGACAACTTATTATAGTTTTCCTTTCTTAAAATATAAGAATGAGAATCAGTTCTTGATTATTAACTAAATTCACAGATTTCACCCGTTGCATTACATTGCTTTAGAAACATCAGTATTTCCTTTAGTCTTGCAAAACGATTCCTGGTTTACAGACCTTATTATCTTGTTGGCTTTTTATCAGAAAAATACAAAAATGTGGAACTTACTTGAATATCGGATATTTGTTAATGTTCATAGCATACCAATCAATGGTCATTCATTAGCTGACTAAAACACTCAATACTAACACTTACATGACGTCTCTCTCTCTCTCTCTCTCTCTCTCTCTCTCTCTCTCTCTCTCTCTCTCTCTCTCTCTCTGGGGAAGTGAATCCATTTCCAGAGGATTAGGGCCTAAGCGTCTCCTCCTCCTCCTCCTCCTCCTCCTCCTCCTCCTCCTCCTCCTCCTCCTCCTCCTCCTCCTCAGCCAGTTTCCCCATTCCATGACGTCGGTTCCCTTTGATCTCAAACCCTGCTGTTTTGGGACCATCTCACTTCATATTGCATCTAACCAGGATCGAAATGCCTTCTGGAAGTCTTCCCCTTATCTTATTTGAACAAGATCTACCCTTACATAATGCTTTTGGGTACTATTCTTTTTCTGACATGTAGTCCATTTCTATTTTCATATTAATGCATTAAAGATTGGTTGGGATATATGCCTATGTTTTGAGGTCTCTAAAATGGTTAAGCAGCTTATTTGTTACGGTGTGGACTTTTTCCATTTAAGGATAAAGTAAGTGGTAATTAACATTAGAAAACATGGAATGTAAATTTGACAAAAATATATATGGTTTACTGGTCACGTTTGCAAATTTCATGTGACCTATTAATTTTATAATTTCCAGTGTATTTGGATACTTTGCACTGAATGCATTGAAATCCAAAAGGGAACGAATGAAGAATTCCTCTCTACGATGTGGGATTGAGGCCCACTCTTCTTAGGGAACCGAGATGAGTCCTTCTTCCATTACATCACCAATAAAGTGCAATGAGTCAGCTGCAATTTGCAATTAGTGTCACAAAGGTTGAAGCTTGCTTCTCACATGGCCTTCACGTAGTCCATGCTATCATACTCAGGTACTCTCGCGGGGGGCCGGGGACCACTGGTAGGTTAAATGCCTCTAATAATAAAAACTAAGTTTTGTCATTGCAAACCTAAATCATATGAATATTAAAAATCGCATGATTCTGTTCGCATCTTGGTCGTTTTTGAATGTTTAAATGTGAAACTCCTTATTACTTTCTACTATGTACGGAAATCTCTCTCTCTCTCTCTCTCTCTCTCTCTCTCTCTCTCTCTCTCTCTCTCTCTCTCTCTCTCCACTTCATAACTTTGGTTTCCTTAGGCCAACAGCCAGATTGGTTTGGGAAACGCCAAGTTTCGAAGAGGGAATCAGCAGGGGCGAGCTGACACTCGAATTAACATCAGTCTCTCCTTATTTTGTCATTTGTTTTTGTAGGGTTTCTTGTTGTGTTATTTCAGTTTTGGAATTAGCGCAAGTTATGAAAAACTGTTTTATCAAACCATTTCGTTATATAGTACAATTCGTCACGTTATTTCCTGTTCAGTGTGAACACAGGGAAAGGTAAAATTATTTTCATGATCGCTTCATGATGCTGTTTGTTAGTGGCTGCTCTCCCTTCACATTTCAAAAGGGTAAAATGAAAACAGAATGAATTCTGTTATTACTATATTGCGTATAATCTTGTGACGTTTTGTAAACGATTTTCAAGAATTTTATACATAATTGTTAGTCTTTTGCTTGGCATATTTTTTATTTATTTTTATCGAAAGCAAGCTTTTTGCTTTTCCTGCTACTCTTCCTCTCCTTCCTAAAGAAATAAAAATGAAATCTAAGTACATCACCCTTAAAGTTGACATGATATGTTCATGTCAGATATGCCAAAACCTTTATATAAAATGACCTGCAACTTATTTTTATTTGCGCGAGAACTTTCAATAAATGCTAAATTATAAAGCGACTATTTAATTGTAATATTTAATAAGTTTGATATATTTTTTTTATAGAAATTACTTTTTTCACACAATACAAATTTTTTTTTTTTTTTTATAAAATATGAAATCAAAAGGTTGCTTTGTATTTTAGATGTTTCTCAAGTCTCTCGTCCATATATTCGAAATCAAAACTCTTCTTTATCTGGAAGATTCGTGTTCGATCCCAAGACGAGAGAGGGGCGAAATAGGCCAGTGTCTATTTTTCAAATCCTATTGGCCTCTGTTAACCTAAGCGATGAATGAGACACCTGTATGTCAGTCGACTCTCGAGGTTAAACAGCGTTTGTGACTGGACAGTGCTTCGGCAATCTGCATGTTACCATAATTACAAAAAAAGAACATTCTCTCTCTCTCTCTCTCTCTCTCTCTCTCTCTCTCTCTCTCTCTCTCTCTCTCTCTCTCTCATCAGTCACTTACTGCATCCCATAGCTTCGGTTTCCTTTGATCAGTAACCCGGTTGTTTAGGAACCATCTAACTTTCGTATATTCTATAAGCAGACTCAGAGAGAGAGAGAGAGAGAGAGAGAGAGAGAGAGAGAGAGAGAGAGAGAGAGATCTACAGTATTTTGATTGTTTAACTTTGTATGCAATTTTAAGCGTGCCTAAAAAATCTTTTAATCAGTCATGAATTCTTTTGACCGCTATAAAATTCAGTCCGTATTTATCTTCATGAAGTAATAATTTCCTTTGTGGTCCCTGATTTCATCAACCAAGTCACTAACAAAGGGAGATCCTTTAAATCATTTATCCCGAATCTTTTGTACTCGGATGAGATCAGTCTTACTCTGACCAATCGTTTTAATTCTAGTTCATGTCGTTATTCATTATTTTTCAAATAGCAGCGTGAATCATGATAATTATTCCAGTTGAACGCACATTTCCATAATTTATGAACCCATTCTGTAAATTCTCCGTTATTATAATTGATATGATCTGTTTCTGATGACGCGATCAGATTTTGATTAGAAGTGGAATATTTATCACCAGCGAAAGCTATTCAGCATAATTGTCAGGTTTGCGTAAAGGGTATTCAGTTTGTTGTCTTGGTAGTAGAATCATTGAGTAAATTGTTCCCGGACACTAAATAATTGTATAATAGTATGTCTTTAGTTCGTTTTTATATTATTATAATATTACCATAAGTAATAATAGCAGTGATTAATAATATTCATATGAACGTAATTCTGCAGTATGGCCAATATTTAAAGTAAGTTTAGCTAATGAATATTTCCTCTTGTCTGTTATTTCCTGGAAGAAATAACTCACATGCATTAAAATATAATTATTTGTGATTACATTTCCAAAGAACCCTTGATTTCAAAAACTCAGATAAAGTACAGTACCCAGAAAAACTGATCGAAAAATGTGCCCATTCCCCAGTGAGCATTCAGTATCAGATGAACGACACACCAATAAAACCTGGAAGAATATCATGTCCTCACAGAGACGAGGAACTCGCCCGTCTGCCTTTCGGAAATTCCTCCTGAAGAAGGATCTTATTTTTCCTCAATTTGTATTCCATATGAAGTCAGATGGCCCCAAAACAGTCTGCGCGTTGATCAAAGGAAGCCTGAGTTATGGAAGGGAGAATTGGCTGATGGAATGCTCATACTCTCATCAGCCGCAGATGGATTCAAATCCCGAGAGAGAGAGAGAGAGAGAGAGAGAGAGAGAGAGAGAGAGAGAGAGTGTTGGTGGAGTGGGGGAGAGACACGATAGACTAGGTATCTGTGTCTCTTCACTTCCTGAATATTAAGATCTTTTCATTTCTAAATTTTTTCCGCTCAGTCTATCCAGTACTTTGAAAGTCGCCTCCTCTTTGATCTCGACACAGACACATTATTAATTTTTTTCACCATCCTGTCCTCTTCCATCTTCTCTACATTACCAGATCATCTTAAAGCACCGTGGATCTTCTTCTCAGCTTCACTGACCTTTCAAGCATTTCATGTCCATAGAAATGCTTAAACGATTCAATATTCGCGCATCACTTCCATACAAGAGATTTGGCTCAACGGTGCTTCTATGCAATGCGGTCCCGGCTTTCTTAAACACTCCTCTTGTTCCCAAATCTTTTTGATATTGATTACTTTTCCAAACTGAAGAATTTACACCTGTCTTTTGGTAGCTAATAATCTTCCTTTACCTTTAGCCGTATCTAGATTTTTTTTTTTAAATTTCGCCTTTTCCGGCTATTTCCCAACTACTGTACATTGTGTTCTCTACTTTGTCTTCTTATCGTTTCATTTTTAATTATCTCCCTTTCTTCTGCTTAGCTTCTGTTTTTACAGCAGTTGCTGTGATGATTTTCACTGACACGGACCTCTGAGTCGTCCATTGATTGATCCTTGAGATTTAATAACTGGAAAGGGGCCAGTCCAGAGGTGCGTTGACACTGGAACATCGAGAAGGTCCGTCCAGTTTGTCAATAACCATCTCGATGTGAAGAAGCGTCTCCTGGAATTCACTTCGAGCGATGTGAGAGAGACCAGACGCAGAAGGAATGTTGTTGGAATAAATAAGGAATGTCCTTGTTAGTTTGCAAATATTTTTCAGTTTGAACGAGGAATGTTCTTGGTTCGTTTGACAATATTTTGCCTTGCGTTTCCATTTTAAGCTTGATTACATTGTTTAGTGTGTTTTAATAACTATTACTGAAAGCATTAGCCTTAATTAGAAATTTCTCATGAAATTGTCGAAGACGTACAGCTTGAACACATAAGCCACTTTTTGTTATATCTTTGTGAAATTAAATATCCTCACTAAAGGAACCTCTAGAACTCCCGACCTTTAACTCATATAATCAGACTATTCTGATGTTGAATTCCTCTCACTCTATTCCAGCAACAACTTCATCCATTTATATGTAACCCTGTAATTTGCTGTTTGAATAATCCTCCTTCACCTCACAATCAACTTTCCAATAAGATCTATTATGTCCCCACCGAATTATCCTCTCCAAATTGTCTGGGTCAGACTTTGAGTTGATTTAACTTTGATGACGCAGTTAGATTCCGATGAATAATCGAATTTTTGACCGTGACCAACTGAACATTATCTTGTGGGTTAGATGGATGGAGACATTCGGGATGTGTCATTGATTGATGGGTGTCAGGTTAATTGCTTCCGGGAAAGAGGTGGAGGAATCTGACTCTAATTATTATTATTATTATTATTATTATTTATAAAAAGGTCTCATAAATGCGCGAGATCACTAAAATGATGAAGAAATCCACACTGCTGTATATGTATTTTTTCAAATATATATATTTACAGTTATATCAGTGTGGATTTTTACTATCTTATTATTATCATTATTATTATTATTGAATATTATTGCTGCTTCAGCTGTATTTATTTTGTAGAAGACTTTTTCTATTTATTATGTAACTTCTCTTCATTGGAGGTGCGTGCTAACAGCTCGAATAATCATTTCATGGGGGAAAAGTCAAAATCTGGATTCTGCTTCTTTATATATTCTATACAGTTAGTTCTATAAATTGTTGCCGCGACGTTTCGACAGACTCTTCTGTCATTCTCCAGCAAATTGTAGAGGACTGGCAGATTGCTTTAAGTCCTTCTGAATTTATACACGGGCTTCACCGGGGGTCATGGACGGCAATTCTGATTGGTTGAGTGAACACCAATCCAAATTTCTGCAACGAATACTCGATCCTGACAGATCTTTTGCAACCTGGGACTACATTTCCATTCTTGGCCTGCCGTTGCGATGTCATGCCGACTGACATCATCCTCCGGATGTGTCTATTGGGCGATGGATGAATGATGTTATTATCTACTCTTTCTGTCGTAGTCGGGAAAGTCTCGAATGGCGCCTCGCTCATCCCAGGGCGTCTCCATTCTTAGGATTGTCATTTTCAGGTATTCGTTGGATTATGGGTATTCTGCATTACTATTCTTATTAGATTCGCCGTCCATGACCCCCCGGTGAAGCCCCGTGTATAAATTCAGGACCTATGCAATCTGCCAGTCCTCTACTAGCTCCCGCTGGAGAATGACAGAAGAGTCTGTCGAAACGTCGCGGCAACAGTTGTATAGAACTAACTGTATGAATATATAAAGAAGCAGAATCCAGATTTTTTTTTCCCCATGAAATGACAAATATAGGCGAGCTGTTAGCACACCTCCACTGAAGAGAAGTCCGCAATAAGGAAAATAGAAAAAGTCTTCTACAAAATTGCAGCTGAAGCAGCAATAATATTCAATAGAACCTGTTTAAAATTCTGCTTAAATTATTTATTATTATTATTATTATTATTATTATTATTATTATTATTATTATTATTATTATTATTATTATGGCAGTGAAATGTTTCTTATTTTCATCAAGGCGATCTTTGAAATATGATCTTAACACTAATATTCAAGAAAACAGACATTTTTGAAACTATTAATATAAAAAAAATTATCTATTAGGACGAAGATCACTATTGTTATGGTATTTATAACGATAATAGTTCTGTAAGTAGTATTTCCGGAAAGTTTTTAAATCACTGTGTATACCTTTGAGACTGGAGATTTTATCCACAAAAGCTCATAAGTCACTTTCATTAATGCATGAAAAATACTTGCCTTTACTGTCAAGTTTAAATTAAATTTTTTGAGTATTTTCATATGTTTAAGCATGAACAATCGTGTTTTTTTTTTTATATAATTCAAAAATTAACTGTATCTTGCCAATGTACATTTTGACAGTTTTTCCATTTATATATATTTTATATCATTAGCCTAGAATTCCACATTTCACTTTACATGTCAAACTGTAAACTTTTTTTCAGAGAACTTAATGGGGTTATTCACTCATTTTTCCGACACTTTATGTCTGTCTGAGAGCAGCAGTTAAGTCTGTGTACAGACAGTAATGTCGTCAGTCTAATCTAACCCAGCCTTTACGCAGTGGGAAAATGAAAAAGGAAAAATGTATATGAAATATGTTGGAAAATGTAGAGTGAAATGACATTTGATATTCACAGTTCTAATTCCTAATAAATAATTAATCTCATCGTCCATTCCTGCAACAGCCGCATTCCCACTGTCGTTATCAAATCATTCAAGCGAGCTCACTCGTTGGGTCTCTGTGAACGAGAAAGCGAAAGAGAAAAACCACAAATGACTTAATAAACGGATCCTAATCCGGTTATCAGGCTCCAATTGCGCCGATAAAGTTGAGCCGCTGGGCCTTCATAATGACCCTTTTTTGTAAATTGCTCAGTCAGTCAGTTGTGGAAATCGACGTTTCGAACACGAGTAGATGGATCATTGGTGTCGGCTTGGATTTAGGTTTCAATGTACAAATGAGCCATGACGATATTTTAACAAAAGTTGGTGCATCATTCTTAAGCCTGAATTTTCAAAAGAAATTGAAATTATTGACGAATGCAAAATCTCATAGCAGGATGTAAAAAAAAAAATTGTTTGTAGAAAAAGTAAAAATCATAAAGTTAACTTTTTTGAAGTAATCACGCCTAATTGTGAGTTATATTTTACTGTTATATGAGTAAAAACAGATATTCCTTTGAACTGCAAAATTTTAATCACTCCTGCACTCCAGAATAATTCATTTATTAAAAATATGAGCAGAATAGCTCTCTCTCTCTCTCTCTCTCTCTCTCTCTCTCTCTCTCTCTCTCATTAAAATATGCTACTAGAATTCGTATTTTATCATAGATATAAAGCTATTGTTACAACAGCTATAACAGTAAAATGCGCGCAATATTCGTACTAATTACATGTAATGAGAAGCAGGAAAAATATAGCGTAAATCCTCCCTACCCTCCCTCTCTCTCTCTCTCTCTCTCTCTCTCTCTCTCTCTCTCTCTCTCTCTCTCTCTCTCTCTCTCTCTTAAAATCTGTCAGGATGTCATTATCTTAGCCATATAATTCAGCACCAATCATGAACGTTCTTGTAGGATAGATCTTACCCTTTATTAGGAAAAATATAGCTCTCTCTCTCTCTCTCTCTCTCTCTCTCTCTCTCTCTCTCTCTCTCTCTCTCTCTCTCTCTCCTTGGGAACATCAGGGAATATACTAGCCCCTTAACTCTGAATAATTGAAGTTCCTGAAACCAGTTCCCCATGTAGAACCGATTCCGGTTCTCAGGATTCCCGAACACTACGTGAACATAAAGTAATTCCTCCCAGAATAATTCCATTGAGTGTCTTGACCACGTTTCAGCAGACTCTTGAAGGAGCTACATTTTATACAGCTGTCCAGAGATGACTGATAAATTCTTAGTGATAAAATAACAATAAATTCCTGTAGTAAAGCCACATGTCGCCCAGGGCCTTTGTTGAAATTCTGCCACTCATCATTCTTTCTTGTGCTTTATCTTCCACAAATCTCCACTCATCTACATTCTTCTGTCTCATGGTTCTCATCCGAGTAGGTTTTGGTCTTTCAACTCTTCTCTAATGTATTTTTTTAGAGGTCACATAATAATAATAATAATAATAATAATAATAATAATAATAATAATAATAATAATAATAATAATAATAATAATAATAATAGGAATGAAGTTCTTGAATGTCATATCATTGAGTGTTAAAGGTTAATAATAATAATAATAATAATAATAATAATAATAATAATAATAATAATAATAATTGTAAATATACTATATCCATACTCCATAATATCATTGCTATCACATTATCAGTATATCCACAGACATGGGCATCTTTGCCATAAAACTCACCTCCTAATTTCGGATGCGAATGGCCCAGGCGTTCCCAGCATAACTCGGCCATTTCTTTCAGAATTCAGAAACTTTAAACCTTAAAGAAACAGAAAAAAACAAAACTTTCTGAACTTTGTTATTTATATCCGAAATTAGCATAAATTCCAGTTTACCTTCTTCAGGGATTTTCGCTGAGGTTATTTTATTTATTTTTATTTTTTTGCTCTCAGTATCCAAGATGACGGGTTGAGAGAGAGAGAGAGAGAGAGAGAGAGAGAGAGGTGGTGGTGGGGAGGAGTATATTCATGATTATGCTTTTTACAGTTTTATTCATAATACATTATTGTATTACCTTATACAGTGCATTTATGTTGTAATCACTTATTATATAATCTATTCACTACATGATTATCCCATACTCGTGTTTAGTGTGTACTTCTTTCTTTTCTTATCGCGTGAATTCACCTTATATTTATTTGTATTTTTTAATCTTTATCTGTTATTCAATTTGCTCTGTTTTTCATTTTCATTCACGTATGCCGTTCTGCTGTTCGTAAACTAACGCTGAAACATAATTGACATTGAAGTGAGTTCTGTCTTAGTTTGTCCATATATTTCAATAATTTTAAATAATGACAATAGATAACAGTATTGATGGAGTACTTAATTAACAGATCTGCGGAGAGTAGGTCAGTTGTCCAAGATTTTTCACATCTTTCAGATATCTCTTTATTCATTTGTGGAGGATTTGGCTTCTTATTTGTTCTATTTCCGTAATATGGTTTAATTTTTCTCGTGAAGCATCAGTATATATTAAGATAATGATATTAAGAAATAAATAACTTTCATCGTAGAGACACAGCTGTAATTGCAGATAAATGTAATCATAAAACACATTACAAAAGCTATCACATAACAGTATATCAGGTGAAATGTACATTTACGCTTGTCCTGTAACGCCATAAACGGGAAACGTTAGTGTGCTCTTTATTAATTCATAAATTACCCAAACACCCACAGAGAGAGAGGTAGGTGGTTTATATATTCTGTCTTTCCGCCGCTAAATTTATATATTTTTTGACGTAAAAAAGCTCTTACCATTCATGCCTTCAACAAAAAGTTGATGATTTCATTAATCTTACAATTGTTGGAGAAAAAGGATAAGATGTGGATTATTCTGCAAAAGTTGACGAGTCATGACAGAGTTTATAAATGAGATAAGTAGCTGTGCATATTTGTATGGTTTTAATTGCGTATACTTTGATATGTGTTGGCTTCATCTAGTCTGGTTAGACAACTGTT
This sequence comes from Macrobrachium rosenbergii, assembly GCF_040412425.1. Classification (NCBI taxonomy): domain Eukaryota; kingdom Metazoa; phylum Arthropoda; class Malacostraca; order Decapoda; family Palaemonidae; genus Macrobrachium; species Macrobrachium rosenbergii. The sequence continues at coordinate 26,734,579 of NC_089782.1, forward strand.
GTGGGTCTTTGTTGGAGTGGAGAGAGAGAGAGAGAGAGAGAGAGAGAGAGAGACAGATAGTGATTCCCTTGACACCGGTTCCCATTCCATCTACCAATTCCAAAGCCCCTTCCTTCAGAATAAATCAATAACTTACCATTCCTGTCGTCTCCCAAATCTGTTGCGCGGAGGTGCTAGAGCAAAAGAGGAATTGGTTTCCTATGTTTGTGCGTATGTATTAGTGTGAAAGTTCTCTGATGAATCTCTGTATCTCTTATCTCTCTCTCTATCTCTCTCTCTCTCTATATATAGATATATCTATAGATATATATATATACATATATCCCCCAATATATCCCCTAAGTGAAAATAATTATTTGACACCTAATTCCCAATAGAGAAGGGTTCCATTTGCTTCCCAAGCCCCCGTCCCTTGATGAAAGACCCCTTCCTCCTCCACGTCCAGTACATATACTCGAAAATCGAGCCATGCCAAAATAACTTCCTTTGGGTTCCTCCTGTCCCCAAATCTGTTGCGCGCATAACTCGTATTTATGTCGGTGCTCGATGAGGCACGAATTGCTTCGGGCAGGGAATGTGTGCGTAATGTTGCATTGAAGCTTGTGCGTGTGCATTAGCGGTTGAAGGTTCTGATGGGTGAAATATGAAATGTATGTCTCGGAAGGAAACAGTTATTGTTACTACTACTAGTACTGATAATAGTAATAATAATAATAATGATAATAGTAATAATTATGATAATAATAATAAAAAGATTTGTAGGCATGATTAATTGTATCATTACCACAATTATCATCTTACCAACCTTGTCTACAGATTTATCAGTTACTGTTATCATTCCCCGTGCAAGTATTCTGCTTACATTTAGGAATATAAAATCTCAAAAAAGAAACGTTGTAAATAATCCTATTGTTTGTACTGCTCAGTCCAGTGCAATACTTTAATTGTTCTCTGAGAAACTGTAGTGAACACATTTTTTTTTCTGCCTTCCAAAATCAGCCTCAAATGAGCTGATTATGTACAATCTGTTCAATTGATTCAATGGCAGAGAAAGCGCATGCGCAGTTATGATCGTGTATTAGATGTAAGCAAGCAGATGCGTCAAGCTAAAATTCTGGTGAATGTGTCTGCTAATAAATATAGTTCTGGAAACATTAAACGTTTGCATTTATTAATGCATAAATATATATATATAAACACATATATATATATATATATTATATATATCATTTTTGTTATTCATAACAATGATAGATATTGAATGATTTTTTGAAAAAATTTTCAACATGCTCAATGACATCAGTTATAGGACCCACCCTTCCAAGAATTTTCAGTTGACTAACTATTTGGTACAAAATTCTCTCTCATCCCCATATCTTCAACCGGATTTCAGACTCAACTTCCGACCTCCTGTGTGAACGCTACATGCTTAAGATGACATGATTTACTTGCACAGATGTGATGATTAATGTTTACCATAAAGCCTCGTTTATGTTCACAGAACCACAATTAGGATGAATGTTTTCAGGCAGAGAGATTACGTGATCATCCACTTGTCTCGATCGGTCTCTCTAAACATTTTTTATAATGCGTTTAGAAAAATCCCAGCCTGACCTGACCTTTGCGTCTCTTGTTGAGAAAGTTGGTGGCAGCTGCTTGCCTCATTATTCGTCTCTTATTTGCGTTCGGTTGGATTGTTTCGTTCTCTGCAAAATAGATCGTGCTAATTATGACGATCACATAATTTGAGAAAAACGAAGGTTCGCCTAAAGAATTTCATCGATTATGGAAATTACATTTATTTTGAATAAGTTACACACACACAATTATATGCTATAAAAATATATATATATATATATATATATATATATATATATATATATATATATATATATATAAAATTCAGAAAGGGTTCAATCATAAACCCCTTTGGTTTTAGATCTCTTCTCTCTCTCTTTGATCCATCTCTCTCTCTCTCTCTCTCTCTCTCTCTCTCTCTCTCTCTCTCTCATGGTGGATGTCAGGCTATCTCTTAGCAATATATGTAGTTCCCACAGGCCATTCCATGGGCTGTAATTCCCCATACAGTATAGATTGCATTTGCATCTGATTACGGAAACCTCTATTTGCATAAACTGGGCCTTGACAAAATCCCAGCAGCGCTTTTCTGCCTTGTCGTTGCAGATCTGTTGCACAGACACCTATTTATGCTGCTGTTCATACAGGTCCGATGAATAATGAAATATTAAAACTGGATTTCTCTCGGTGCCGAAAGTAATAATAATAATAATAATAATAATCTATGACTGTCAGCATGGGTCCCGATTTCGAGGATTGACGAATTCCCAGACCCGAGCTTTGTTGATCATTAAACTGAAATTTTATTGTGGAGCACGATGACCTTGCAAACTGTAATGCATCACAATAAATTCCTCTTGAAAAGTTGCGCATGTGGACAGTTTTTCAGCTGGATAGTTTCAGCCCTTTGGGAGGAGAAGATCAACAGTACAGGCATGCAAACTTTGTCAGAGACATAATATGTATGTATGTAATTGTACAACTTTGCCTTATTATACAATACAGCTAAGTAAGTTCTTGAATAATCATGAATATAAAGATTACAATCCAATATCAAGAGTCTTTCTCAAAAAGTCTTTATCTGCACAGATTCCTGCAAAGCGATTTCCATTTCAGAATTTCCACTGCCATGACGAAAGCTTTGAACACTGTTTCGTGAATTGATCAAGAAACGAAGAGAGAGAAACCAAGGTCTTTTTACTCTCTAAAATTATAAAAAACAAAGTTTGACAATAAAAGAAGTCAAATGAAAGTGGAGGGGAGGGAAAACAGGAAAATAGTAGAAAGGGAGAGAAAAGCAAAAACAAATATGGAGTGGGAGGGAAAAACAGAGCCGAAGAGAGTGTATGGAAACAGTGAAAGAATGGGAGAAAGATAATATAGGGATAGATAGATAGAGATATATAGAGATATATATATATATATCCCATATATATATATCTTTTGAAGGCTATATATATATATATAGACAAAGAGAGAGAGAGAAGAGGTCCGTGGCCCGTAGTGGTACTGCTTGGCCACGAGGTGATCTTTTGAAGGGGCCTTAAGATAGAGCCACTTATTCCGGCTCAAGACAGGTTTGTTTCCCCTCATAAACTAAATAAAATGAAATCAACAAGTAAAAGTGAGAGAGAGTCAAGAAGTAAAGTAGAGAGAGAGAGAGAGAGAGAGAGAGAGAGAGAGAATCTCAGTAAATATTCTTTTTAATAATACTTGGAAGAGCTGTCATATTTAATGTTTATAATAATTAATGACGATATATATATATATATATATATATATATATATATCTATATATATATATATATATATATATATATATATATATATATATATATATATATATATATATATATATATATATATATATATATATATATATATATATATATATATATATATATATATATATATATATATATATATATATATATATATATATATATATATATATATATATATATATATATATATATGTCTTGATAATAACTGATATTTCATAACCATTATAAAGTTAACGTTCATTATAAGTTTAAAGCCCCTTCTTTTAGCATATTAGAATTTTATAAAAATGAAGGTATCAGAGTTATAAATATTTAAATCCACAAATGGAAGGCACAAAAAAAAAAAAACTGCCAGATTCCTAAAATAAGGAAGCGAGAGAAAGAGAATGAGAGGGTCTGGATGTAAAGAAAACGGAACGAATGCAGTTTGGACGCCAACTATGACAGACTAATCAAACCCACCTTAACCTAACCTAACCAAACGCAATCCGCCTTATTTAGGCTAGTCATGACCTTTGCACTTGACCCTCGTCCCCATGTACGCACTCATCCAAAAGAAACTTTTGGAAGAATAGGAGATAAATTTAAAGTGAAATGGGAGAAGAAGAGAGGATCAAAACTATAGAAAACGAGAATATCCCTGAGAGCTCACCCACCCTTGCTGTACACACTTCCAACGGAGGAATTGTTGACATCTTAAACAAAGGGTTACCTTGGTTCCAAAGGGTTTCTGCCGTGTTATTGGGGGATTGAAGAGATGACTCGTTGCAAAGGGAAAGCTTTTAAGATTCACTCTCGTCCTTTTTCTGTTTGCCTTTCCACTCTCAATTGTCTTTTGATTGGAAGTGTTTCGTTTCGTTCTGTAACTTTATTCATTTGTTTGATCATGAAGAAATGTATACATATATTGCTTCATGATCAAATGAATTAATAAAATTACATATATATATATATATATATATATTTATATATATATATATATATATATATATATATATATATATATATATATATATATATGTGTGTGTAGTTCATGTATGAATGTATGTGCGACTGTAATGGGTAACAGGCAGATGAAAAAAAATGGCCATCGTTTTGATTACCTCATCCCTTAAGGTATGCCGAGAAGAGGGTGGATAAAAATTATATTTTAGAGCCACATAAATACACAAATATATGTCTGTATATATATATATATATATATATATATATATATATATATATATATATATATATATATATATATATATATATATATATATATATATATATATATGTATGTATATACTGTATATATATACATACACACACACAAATATACAAACCATCAGTGTTATTTATGCATATATACAACAGGCACACGTGCAATGTAAATGCAACATGTAGAAGGTTCCCAGAACCCCCGGTGGAATAGTGAACTGGTGTCCCTGAATAGAGAGGAAATCCCCAGTGGGTGACAGAGAGAGAGAGAAGAGTAACCATGAGTCATCCCTTCAGACTTCGAGCTGATCCTCTCCTCGGGGTCGGTACAAATCCCCCATTTCGAACACACAGGCAAAGGGTGCTTGCTCTCTGAGCCCTTTCTCTTATGTCCTCGTTCGTTCTTTCTCGTTCCCGTGTTCACTTCATTTTTCTTCTGGGTCTTTTCTCTTCATCTGGTTTTCGTTTTTGTTTTCATTTTTTTCGTGCAGTTCTTTCTTTAAATGTGGACTCAGTTCTTTTGTTAGACCTGCCTTTCCTATATATATATATATATATATATATATATATATATATATATAATATATATATATATATATATATATATATATATATATATATATAAGGCCTACTGTTTATATTTTTATCTTCATATACTATTATATTACAGTAAAAGACACATATACACACACACACACATATACACATGTATATATATATTTATGTGTGTATGTGTATATATATATATATCGCCTTTGTGGTATTGATCTTTGATGCATACTTTTTCATATTTTCTTTCATCTGTTTTCAATAATTCTTAAAGTTCTGGACAAGTAGACAGAGTCGTGGTGTGCATTCCATTTATTGCTACGGTCCGCTTCGCCTGCATCTCAGGCTTTTCCAAGCAAGAACTAATACATACAGGCTATTTATACCGGTAGGACTGGATTGGGGGTGGGCGGTTGCCATATCTCTAGTTTACAATGTTTGTAATTAATTTTTTTTGTAATCCGTCATCTGGACTTAACAGTTTATATAATAATAATCATCACCATCACCACCATCATCATCATCATCATCATCATAATAATAATAATAATAATAATAATAATAATAATAATAATAATAATAATAATAATAATAATAATAATAATAATAATAATAATAATAATGAGAGATCACCTCAGAAATATCTTATTAATATTTTCACGTTGGAGGGGTGAGGTTTACCTCGTCGAGGCCCTCCCGTTTCTCTTTTTCTCCACCATAACTGCGAACTACAGCAGTTGACTAACAACTAGATGTGTAAGTCACTGTTCACCCCTTAAAGGACTACTGGAATTGTGTAGGCATATTAGGCCACCCTTTACCTATTTCTCTTTCTTACTAGCTGGGGATCGAACGCTGGTCATGTAGTTTCGAGCTGACGGAGAGAGAGAGAGAGAGAGAGAGAGAGAGAGAGAGAGAGAGAGAGAGAAAGGAGTAGGATATTTTCGATGAAAGGATCAAAGCGATGGAATCCTTCAGTGCCAAATCCACGGTTCATTTAAATCCACTTTGTATTAGTTAGGAAAAATTAAAGTTGGTTCAGGGTTATTTATTTTTGTGGTCGAAGTTATCTTATATCAGTTCTCTCAAGTCTTTCAAAACGTAAATGAGAGAGAGAGAAAAGAAATAGAGAGAGAGAAGAATAAGAGAAAGAATACAAATACCTTTTGTGGGGGGGGCGGGGACAATCTGTGAGACAAATGCAGCTTTAATTAAAAGGTCTGGTTGGGCCCCACTGGTCCGGTATGAGAAAACATATTTATGCGAATCGTTCCGCTTAAGAAAGGTTTGTTTTTCTTTTTCTTTTCCCTTTGAAACTGAGTTTCAATAATTTACTGTTTTTATGAGAGAGAGAGAGAGAGAGAGAGAGAGAGAGGAGGAAGCTCTATGTAGTTGTATATTCGTTCGTTGCATTGCTGTTTGTTTCGGCATTTTAAGCAGACTTGATATCATGAGAGAAAAACTGGAGGTTAATAAATTTTTGTGTAACACTCCGTCTCTCTCTCTCTAACAGTTTATAATCATAATCATCATCACCATCACCCGGCACAAATGAGCCTTTCGGGAGAGGTTTTTTTTTTTTTTCTTCCTTTTATTCGACCCGAGTGGTTTCAGGGGTTCCTGTTACGCTGGGGAAACTGGCAAAAAAGGGAAACACACCAATGCCTTTAATGATATTTTCTGTGCAGGCGCGAATTATCTAACTGTCGTCTTTTGATGGACTGGTCACGTGTTCACAGTCAATTCGAGTGTGTGTGTTTATTTGCGTATTTGTCAGCTAAGTTAAAATTTGTTGAAGAAGAAACTTTTCTCATTTTCATTGATAAAATATATTCTGACCTCGTGTAAACATGAGCATTCTTCAGTTTGCAGGTATGCTAAACTGTGGATGGAAAATTTAAAGGTCTCTGCTTTCATGAAATGTATTTATTTACGTGGTTGTGTGTGTGTGTGTGCGTGTGTGTTGGTGTGTGTGCATGATTGTGTATCACATGAAAATGAACAAAAGTGAACCAAACAAAATAAAAGATCCCAGATATAAAATAAAAACAATTAGCGTTATTTATCTTTTGGCAGAATATAAGGAGGAAACTGTAATTGCTTGCAATTTTCCAACAGAATCAAAGCGAAGATTATATATAGATTATATCGTACAGAATAAGAAAAAAAAAAACTAAATATGGAAAAAGAACCAAAATAAAAAAAGCTCATTTAAGTCTGAAATATCTGTCATATAATGGCGTAGACATAAACGTTATCCAGAGAGTGAATTGCCTCCGGCCGCTTATTAATAGATTTTGATGCAACTTCAATTAGGTTCTTCTTTTTCTTTAATTTTTTCCAAAATTGCACCATTTATGTGTTGCGCTTTTAGGATTAATGAGGAACTACTAGTTCTGAAAATGTCCGAATTCGGTTGCCTGTTTTAATGAGTTCTGTAAATCAATGTTCAAGTTTTCAAACCCTATATTTTGTTCTTGTGTTATTCCGTGCTAGGGGAAAGTGGCACGAGTTTCATAGGATTGAAGACATTGATATATGTTCACTATACTCTGGTAAAGTAGTAACACACTCTTATATATACGTACACACACATACATACATACATACATACATACATACATACATACACACACACATATATATATATATACAAATATGAAATTTATACTCATGTATAATTTAT
>NC_089782.1:26747375-26754875 GCF_040412425.1 Macrobrachium rosenbergii
TATCAGAATATAAATTAAGCAACATTTTAAAATGTTATATCTTATAAAAATATAAAGGTAACAGGTGTCATTGACCACAAAGCTTTGTATGAAATTCGTAAAAAAACATTTTATTATAGCAAAGGGAAAGACGGACTATTTTCACTTAACGCTTTTATATTTCTTCTAGACAGTGTGAAGATATGAATTGTGTTCTCATTGAAGGATACAGACCTGACTCTGGAGAAGTAGTTTGAGCTCTCTCTCTCTCTCTCTCTCTCTCTCTCTCTCTCTCTCTCTCTCTCTCTCTCTCTCTCTCTCTCTCTCTCTCTCTCATTAAAGAACACAGACCTTTCTCCAGAGAAGTAGTGATTGAATGTCTACATTTCGAGCTCTCTCTCTCTCTCTCTCTCTCTCTCTCTCTCTCTCTCTCTCTCTCTCTCTCTCTCTCTCTCTCTCTCTCTCTCATTCAGCTACACGCTTTCAGAAATATACTGTTTGAATTAAGCAGAAGTTTTGCGTTCCTTGATAACGAAAGCTTCAGAAGCATTGCAAAATACCACACAGTCTTTTTCCTTCACATTCCTCTTGCATTCCTCTGTAAAGTTCATGTCGGCAGAGGCTGTCGTAATTCCAATTAAGGAAAGAGGAGGAGGAGGAGGAGGAGGAGGAGGAGGAAGAGGTAGTTAATTGATGGAGAGTAAAAGAAACAGGAAGAGCTTCGGTGAAAGGATCAGACAAATGCCTATTGATTCAGATACCTCAATACACAATACCTTTTTACCCAAGCGACCTGAAGTCTCACAATCAGCAATGTTCAGTTGCCTTTTGCATGACTTTTTTTTTTATTCCTTCCTCTGCGTGCAAATGTATTCATGTTCTGACGGAAATATATATGATCTAATCTCATTTAATTAATTTTGAGTTCTCTGAACGATTAGACGAATAAGGAAAATTTTTCTATATTTTTTTTTTTTTTAGAGAGAGAGAGAGAGAGAGAGAGAGAGAGAGAGAGAGAGAGAGAGAGAGAGAGTTCTGAGTGCCAAACAATTTTAACAACATTTATACCGATTGTTCAACATCAGATCCAGTCTCTGCTGGTTGGTCAGAGTCAGAAAATCCACACCAGACTCCCTACTTTCTTCCACGCTTTCCACACTCCCCTACCGTGGATGGCATAAGGCCGTCCCTACCGTGGCTGGCATAAGGCCCAGTCTTGATGAGAACCAACCAACCAGTTAATGAACTTTATAGTGACAGAAATCAGATGACATCATGAAAGTGATCAAGAAAAGTTCGGCGTTTCTCCAATCCACTAAAATGTACTAAAATGAAACAGGAGACGGAGAAAGAAATTGTTGTGGAAGACGCACGAACGGGAGGAGGGTCTGAGAGCGCGAAGATAAGGTCAGGTGTCGTGATGAATGAGGTCATCATCTTAACAAGCTATCGATGAAAGGTGGGAAATAAAAAGGGCAATAAAAGGGATCCTCAAATCAAGGGAAGGGAAGGGCGGGGGGGGGGGGGGTGACTATAATGAAGAGGGAGCAGTAAATCATAAAACTGGCGTTGAGTGATTTAGGGCGAAACTTTCCTGTATTGCACATGAGGGCGGTTATGGGTATAGGGTGATTAATTACTCTCTCTCTCTCTCTCTCTCTCTCTCTCTCTCTCTCTCTCTCTCTCTCTCTCTCATGGATGCTGTGTCTCCTTTCTATTCTCCAAATTTGTAGAGAAAATTGTTACGCATTTCCGTACATATGAATCAGACCATATGGGACGAACTCGAGAATAATTACTGTGGTTACTTTCCACCAAGGTCTAAAGTATTGTTGAGGCCTTCTTTCACACTGTTCTTGTTAAGACTGCGAAGCCTGCAATGTCAAAAGGGCATGCAGTTATAATACTATCGCGAATACTGACCAACGTAGTGTCTGTGAAATAAGCAAGGGAAATGACCTTACAACTGGAGAGACTTTTTCCAGTCCCAAATTTCTTAAAACGAGTGACTTTGTGGTTTTGCAAGCTACCTGTCCTTTATCAACGCCAGTGACGAGAGAAAATCTGGAGGGCATGAAGCAGAAAGAAAGGAAAATTTGAGATTACAGAATGAAGACGATAATAAGTTCCATTCCAAAGAAAACGACCAAAAGAGAAATTGAGTTACGGTTCGTTCCCGCAGGACAAGTTTTGTTGTTGTGCATTTTTAGTTTTCATTTCCCCGTAAATTTCGTGCTTCATAGTGTCTCTTTTATCATTAAAAAACGCTTTAATAGTACTCAGTTATATACTTGAATTATTTTGCTATTGTTGTTGTAAGAAAGCATCTAATGGCGCTAGATTTGTGACCATTTGAAATCAGTTGCTCTCCGTGTCTTACAACATCCACGCTTTCAGTAGTAACAAGTAAGTCAAATTCCAATGTAGTGTTCACATGTGAAACTTTCTTTTTATTATCAAATGATTAATCCTTTTCTCAGTAACTATCAGTGGCGGTGAGTCGAAACCGCAAAGATGTAATTACCTCGTTTCAGTCGTTAACGGTCTGTTTATCTGAAGACGAGAGTCAGGCAGACAGCCACTAAGACAGAGCAGTTTCGTGATGAGTGTAGTTCAGATGCGTGATAGTGTGAATTACTTGGCAACGCAATTGTACGTTTATTGTCTATAAAGTGTCGAGATGTATTAATTCGATTCGGGAGTCAACTGGGGATATCATACGGTAAGTTGATTAAGTGTACATTGATGTGTGATGGTAATTTTTCAGATAAGCTCCGTGGGACGCCGTGTTTAGTACTACCACCCCCTCGGTGCTGAACGTCAAAAATAAACAAAAGATTGTGAATTTCTCAGATTGTCTCGGCAGATTTCTCAAATTAAATCACCTGTACTGCATTATATATCCCATTTTCTATATTGTTTTGTCAAGAATGTTTGTTAATAAGCGATATCTCAGCGTAGAACTCTTCTGTAGAATTACCATGTGACAGTGTCAGCCGGCCTCCCGTGTGAACCAGAGAGTTGGGGAGACCCAGACCTCACTTGGATGATGACTGTAAGAAATGAAAGTGGAGATTTGTGGAAGATGAAATACAGGAAAGACGTGATTGGTGGAACTTCACAGAGGCCCTTTGCGTCATGTGGCTTCAGAGGTGATGGTTTAATGATGATGATAATGATATGACAGTTGATTTTGGTATGTTGGTTTATATCATTTAGTATTGTTATGGGATAATTACTTTTTTATGAATAGCTGGGAAGTATGGTATGCCATAGTCGCATTCTTATTAACAACTAGAATAATTGAGTCGTATCGTCAGAGATAGTTTGGGATCATTATTTACGCTAAATTAGTCACGGTAAGCATTTACCTCATTATTATAAAAAAAAAAATACCACTAAAACACCAACTACATCCACACCAGTGTGAATATTAAAGTAGATGAGTGAAAGAATAATTCAAACGCGCTTCAGCTGATCGGAAATTCGCAAATGAATAAATTGCGATCCAGGGTTTTTTTAATCGAGCAATATTTTCGACTTGATTCGTATGTTTCAGTCGATGGTTTTGTTGTCGTTCATGCAAATAAGTAATATGTTATTTGTACATTTGCAAAAAGATGTTTTGAAAGTATGAAACCAATATATTATAACTAATTAGTTTCATTTTTATTGAAACCACCTTTAAATCCACTTGTAAGAGGTGTATCAGTACCAACCTTCCCCCCCCCTCCCCCTCTCTCATCTCTCTCTCTCTCTCTCTCTCTCTCTCTCTCTCTCTCTCTCTCTCTCGGATTCCATTTGCGACCTTGTTTTTAGGAATGCCGTAAATATTGTCAATAGCAACGATTATTTCCGGGAGCCTTGAACGTTCAATTCTTCAGAACCTTTTCAGTATCATCACAAACTCTCTACTTGCATCGAAGCTTAGGAGGAAGTTGTGGTTATCCATGAAAATGAAGTCACCCTTTCGCTTCCAGGGCAGAAGTAGAAAATGTAGTAGCCATATTTGGAGTGTTATCATTTTATCTTGTTACTAATTAACCTGCTATTACAAAGCAACTCGATTTTAACTCAGTTATTACGTCAGATCTAGTTGAAGTTTGGGTACATTGGGCCTTAACGCATAAATAAGCTAATAAAAGATTAAGTCGCTGAGTTGTATAAATAAACTCCAACAGCAACTCGAGCAAATAATGAGGTGAAATAATACTAACAAAAAGCATGTCTCTCTGCAAAAGCAATAGGTTGATTTATTTCTTGGATATTAGTGGAAAGGCCAAAGTCATAACAGAACTGAACGCTTACGTCTTTATCGAGAGAGAGAGAGAGAGAGAGAGAGAGAGAGAGAGAGACCTGAAATCGGATAGCATTAAACAATTTGGGAAACTTTGATGGTCCTGAAGTCACAAGGAAAGTGATCAAAGGAGACCGAAGCTATGTTTCTAACGTAAACAGGCTGCGGCTGAGATACGAAAACGAGAGAGAGAGAGAGAGAGAGAGAGAGAGAGAGAGAGAGAGAGAGAGAGAGAGAGAGAGAGAGATCGGTTGTACTAGCACTTTTGGCTGGCTCTTTTTTCCCAGTTATTTATTAAATACATTTCTGTTCTCTTCTTTTAGAAGAATGTTTTGATATCTACTAGATTTGCATACAATGTTTTGAGAGAGAGAGAGAGAGAGAGAGAGAGAGAGAGAGAGAGAGAGAGATCAGTTTTTGTACCAGCACTTTTATTTGGCTCTTTTTTTCCCAGATTATTTATTAAATACATTTTTGTTCTCTTCTTTTAGAAGAATGTTTTGATATCTACTAGATTTGCATACAATGTTTTGAGAGAGAGAGAGAGAGAGAGAGAGAGAGAGAACTAGCACTCTGGCTCTTTTTCCCAGAGATTTATTAAATACATTTCTGTTCTTTTCTTTTAGAAGAATGTTTTGATATCTACAGATTTTACAATGTTTTGAGAGAGAGACACTGAGAGAGAGAGAGAGAGAGAGAGATGAGAGAGAGATTGTTGTACTAGCACTTTTGGCTGGCTCTTTTTCCCAGTTATTTATTAAATACATTTCTGTTCAGAAGAATGTTTTGATATCTACTAAATTTGCATACAATGTTTTGAGAGAGAGAGAGAGAGAGAGAGAGAGAGAGAGAGAGAGAGAGAGAGATTTTGAACTAGCACTTTTTGGCTGGCTCTTTTCAACCATTATTTATTAAATACATTTCTGTTCACTTCTTTTAGAGAGATGTTTTGATATCTACTAGATTTGATACATGATTTTTGAAATACCACAGACCTTACAATTCGTTTTGCCCCATCCCTCAGTAAAGGCGCCACTTGATGTCTACCAGAGAGAGAGAGAGAGAGAGAGAGAGAGAGAGAGAGAGACCCATCAGCATTTCATGGAGTAGGAACGGGGAAATGCAACGCAGAGAGAGACAGAGACAGAGAAGCAAAGCTACGACGAAGCATCGTGACGACTGAGGTCATCGCAAACAGCAAACGAGAGAGAAAGAGGGAAAATGAAAGAGGCGAAGAAAGGGATTTTCCCCGGGAAAATGAAATGACGGTTGGGGAGTGGGTCTTGAAATTTGTCTTTCAGTTTTAGCAGAAAGTTTTCATGTACTTCACGTAGCGGTAAATCTGGTGATTATAAATATCTCTCTCTCTCTCTCTCTCTCTCTCTCTCTCTCTCTCTCTCTCTCTCTCTCTCTCTCTCTGGAAGTCATTGTATGCTTAAAAATTTATGTCTTGTTATTGATATTGGTAAATCATTCTCTCTCTCTCTCTCTCTCTCTCTCTCTCTCTCTCTCTCTCTCTCTCTCTCTCTCTCTCTCTGTCTCATTGTATTTTATGATCGTGCTATTTATTTCAAAATCATTCTCTCTCTCTCTCTCTCTCTCTCTCTCTCTCTCTCTCTCTCTCTCTCTCTCTCTCTCTCTCTCAAAAGGTCGAAATGTGTAACTAGGAAACTCTTTCATCAAAGACGACCTTAACCACAGATCTGGGTCCCCACTTGTTCAAATCGACTTAGATGCTGTGATGTGGGTAACAATAGGAATTAAGCATCAAGTTCGCAGCCTAGGTCTCTGAGGCAGCGTTTTTTTTTTTTATTTAACTGTGGTTTTTAATGATATGTCGTAGAGATAGATATCGACTGTGTTTTCAGTTTTGTTTAAATCCATCTTGTCTGATGTGTCACAAGACACCGTTTGAGACCTAATAATTGCAAGCTGTTTTACGTCACGTGATTGTTAGCTAAAAATGAACACATGTTTGTGTGGAGTTGGTGTAACTTTTGATTTTCTCTTGATTTGATGTAACTAAATGCGAAGTGAAGTTGTTGCAAACTTTGCTATACGTTTGTACATTGTTAGTGGCTTCGTGACCAAGATCAGATTCAGTCAAATGAAAATTACCTGAGACCCATAAATTTCTGTATTGTTCCGAAGTATCTTTGAGATGATTATATGACTGCAATAATAAAAGAATTTCATGTAGATTCTGCTTTTGGTGAAACATCCTGCCTATTCATACTTTATATACTAATAGCTGCAAGATCAGTCTACAAGCCACTGTGGAAACTGATAATAACTAGGGAAATTCTCCTCAATAAAGAACTGTTTTTATACATTGAATTGCAATCTTATTGCCGGTTTAGTAATTGAATCATCGACGCGACAGTGTACCTGCCGAAAACTTTTACCAGTGCGAAATACCAGTAACCCGATATTCGTGTCAAAAACCTTTCCCAGTACAAAGTACCTCAGTATGCGAGTGAAAAAAACTTTCATTTTACAAATTACCTCAATATTCTAGTAAAAAACATATCTCCCGTTACAAATTACCTCATTATTCTAGATTTAAAAAAGTCTGCCATCAAGAGGTACCTCAATATTCTATTTACAAAAAAGTCTCCCATTAAAAATTACTCCCATACTATAGTAAAAAAACTTCAGTAATCTAGCAATGAGTCTCCCATTAAGAATTACCTAAGTGTATAAGTAAAAAAAAATCTCCCATTAAAAATTACCTCTGCATACACGTACAAAAAGGTCTCCCATGAAGAATTCCCTCAACAGTCTACTGAGAAAAAGTCTCAAAATTACCTCCCCCAGATTTTAAAAATAATCCCATTAAGAATGAATTGAGTGAAAAAACCTCTCCCATTGAGAAGTACCTCAGTATTTGAGTCAGATACAATTTCAGCCACGAACTCTCTCATATCCTGTCAAACGTTGTTTCTTAATACAAACTCCTCAGTATTTGTTAAAAAAAAAAAAAAAAAGTTTCCCCATTACGAACCTCCTCAAACAGGCTAATGATCGATCAAGTTCCGTAAGTGCTCCTACTTCACACCAGCTTTAAAACAGCATCTCGCACCTGCAAAAAAAAAAAAAAAAAACTCGGCAGTGTCACTGAGCTCAAAGAAATAAAGTAGGAACATTGAATAAGCACACCCCAAGTCAACAGAAGGTTTTCTTTCATAAATAAAATGTTCCAGGCCGTAACTGAAATCCCGGAA
>NC_089782.1:26757375-26868701 GCF_040412425.1 Macrobrachium rosenbergii
AGGTAACGATAACTGCATAAGAGCGGTGGAAATTACTGTTACTAGATGAAATACCGTCTTAGTTTTATGATAAAGAGACAAAACTAAACTCTTTCATACACACACAAACTTCCACTCACATACATACATACATAAACGATAGGCAAACCATATTTCCCCTACAAAGAGAAGACGAATTCACGTGCTACATAAAATTAACCAAAATGCTATCCACCTAGCGTAAACTAGCTGAAACTGTGGAACAGGTGTCACCTCAGCTCATGCGGAAACCCGATAAGAATCCAGATCGAAACTCCCAGACGAGAACAGAAGGTGGAGAGTGAAGTGGCTCCGTTCAACAGGAGGAGGTCTCGTTCATGAATCTCCTCGGGTCGTAACTAACTTAGCTCGTAGAAGCAACAGCGGGAGGTTGAAAAGGGAAGAAATATATAGAGACTTTATTCAAGGAAAGAATCGTTTGTTTATATGTTATATTCTCTTATTTGCTTATTTTATTATCCACCCTTTTTAATAGAGAAGTCTTACTATTTGTTTTTAATTTAATGCTTGACTGAGATTGTGATAATAAGAAAATTGGTTGGCTTTCTTTCGACTATATTTTATTCGTAAATGAACATTAGTGAAATATTTTCCATTTTGGAAATAAAACTTATGCTGTTGGTAATATTATAAAAAATAATTTTGAATAAAAATAGTAAAGTTTTTAAAGGAAACACCAAGACCACAAAATCCTAGAAAGTACTTGGTAACAGCCTAGTATTTCTGTTACCCGTCGAGGAAATACCACATCTGTTACCACCCTTGTACTAGGGATGAGGCAAGTGATTATGAGGAGTCCAAGACTGGGAAGGAGCGTTCAGGAATCATGAGGAATGAGGCCATCGTAAATGAGGAGGGTGATAAATGGGGGCAATAAAATGAGTGGTAAAAGGGACCTCATATCAGGGAAGGTGTCATTAAAATGGGGAACTGCTCTGTGGAAAATATCGATCAGATTTTTCGTATGTTTTATATAGAGAGAAATGAGTAAGGGTTAAAATACCAGTAAGGTTTAACCTGGACGTAGATAGTTGGGAGCAATTCGAGAGTGTTGTATTGGCTGAGGAATAACTGGTTTAGTAAACCAGAGATATAACTTGAATAAAAATTACACGAATGACGTTTTTGGTGGGGTACAAAGTTATTCACTGGAGATATTATTATCAGAGACCAGTATTTCATTATTTGAAGCGTGTATCGTTCCTGTAAAGTAATTTATAGAGATAGATGATAATGATCAATGCCCCACCTCTGTAGTAATACATATGCCACGAGCTGACAGCTTTGTTGAGGATCCTGGAATTATTACTTGTGCGCCGAGGAAATTATCGGATGAGAATAATTAACGACCAGATATTTTTAACTTCCCTAATTGCTGCGGTGCTTCAAGAACAGATTTACGAGAATTGGTGACCTCCTCCTTTTAGGAGTAATATATCTTTCCCACCTCTGTGCGAGTGGATTTTTTTTTTTTTTTTTTTTTTTTTGTGCATCTTATTTTTATTTTATTCATGGGAGCAACCCTTTTACTCAAATGGCATTTTTGGTGGGGGAGGAATTTTGATTCATGTAACCTTTACTCATCAACCTACCAGTAAAGGAATTTTAGGATGAGGTTGCAATGCAGCCTTCATATGCCACGAGCTGACAGCTTTTTGAGGATCCTGGAATTATTATTATCGGATGAGAATTATTAACGACCAGATATTTTTAGCTTCATCTTACGGTTTATCATTTACCATCATGTATTTAAATTTTTCATTACTTAAGACAGCAGAGCCTTTTGAATATCAGGACAACAGAAACGCCGTTGGCTTTGATAGGGCAGGCCTTTGTGGCTCCTGTCTCGTTGGGGATTCGAACGCCGGTCCTCGCTCTATTTGGGCGAGTGTCATAACCACTGGAGTACGATCCCATTTATGCTTCTTTCATTATTTTTAACATCTAGATTTTACTATTTTTTAATCTTCGTATTATTTTAATAGGAAATGTATTATATGTATTCTCATTCTTGTCAAAGAGAGAGAGAGAGAGAGAGAGAGAGAGAGAGAGAGAGAGAGAGAGAGAGAGAGAGAGAGAGAGAGAGAGCTTACACAAGTGATACTGTTATGGGGAAAGATTAGAAATAATTCTGTATATATATACAAAATATTGGTGGCTCATTTTATGAATTAGCTATTAGTGCTACTGTTTAAGATTCCTCTGCATTAACACAAATAAAAAACTGAAACGGAGGCTGGCGTTGATGCTTTATGAATGTTTGAACCTCTTCTGTTGGAAACTGTCTGGTAGCATTGAAGGAATTGTCCCATGAACCCGACTGTTTTCTTAACGTTTCTTTTTTCTTGAATGTATGGATTTAGAAAATTAAAGAAGTTCAATTCAGTTTCAGTGGTTAAAACTATTAAGATAATGAATTTAAATTATAAATGAAAGCAAGAAGAAGTCACAACGGGGATTTGAAAATCAGTAGTCAGTATCAAATTCTGCTAAGAAACCGCCCAGATTATTTTTCTAAATCATTTTGTAGCTTGCAAGTGTTTATAGCTAGGCTGCAGCATTAAAAAAGCAAGAATTTGAAAAGGATTCCTTCAATTTGTCATTATTCAACACCATCAGAATTTACGGTTACCCAGAAAAAATTCGTCAGTTCATTGAAACGAGGCTTATTGAAATATGCACTTGAGACTCACAAACGTTCAACATTACCAAATTGAAGTGTTTATGCTGAGAATCAAAATGACCCCATGTAACTAATGACTGTAAGTCATATGATTAAAATACACAATGATTTCAAACAGGGTTCTGCAATCATTAATCGTCAGCGTTTTTTTTTCACTGCACCTGTTTTTGTGTTCTTGATTCGTTCAGGTTTTTTTTAGTTGAAAGTTAGTCTCATATACTAGATCATTGTATACATATTTTGTCTTCTGTTACTTCTTTGAATATACCCATCTTTGCAATTGACAGTAAAAAGGTTATTATAATCTGAAGAAACGCTATCTGAATATAGTCATAGCGACTACCAGTTCACGTATATTCTTTAACAAACAAAAACAAATTATGCCAATGCAGTTATGAAAGGGTGACCTATATTTCAATAAGATTCTCGGCCTTGAATCAGATTTGAAAGGAAGCAGCGCTGACATTGACCCCGTTCCATTCCGGGTCAATTTTCACATAATTTAAGCGAGCCGGCTCAGCAATTCTCTCATTTTTTTATAATTAATGTGAATAAAATTAGTTCACAGCGAGTGTATCACATTGCTTTTCCGCTTCCAATAGCTGGGCCTAGATAATAGGTGATAATTCAAGTGGGTTATATTACCCGAGTTATAAGGACGCTAGACGAATAATTATAATGGTGTTCGGAACTAGAGAAATACAAAAAATATGGACTATTAGGTAGATTAACTTTCAAGAAATAACAGTACCACTTTGTTATTAAGGGAATTTAATTGAGTAATTCACTGAGAGAGAGAGAGAGAGAGAGAGAGAGAGAGAGAGAGAGAGAGAGAGAGAGAGAGAGAGAGAGAGAGACTTGTAATTTTGTTGGAATCTTGTTGGAATCCACTAAATTAATTCAAAACTGCTATATTAAATAATCGTCAAAACTAGCTGATTATTATTATTATTATTATTATTATTATTATTATTATTATTATTATTATTATTATTATTATTATTATTTGCATTAATAGAAGTTGCAGGAGCATAAGCTGGAGAAGAAAAAGATGTTAGAATATTGAGAGAGAGAGAGAGAGAGCACAGACATGTCATGATTTATGCCATGAACTCACTCTCTTCAATATAACCACCCCGAAAAGAATAAGGAATAGATAATTCATTACCAGATGTTTTTCTGTGTGTGTGTGCTCGTTCGTGGATGAAAATTTAGAGCACTTAGTTTTGAGGGGATAATTGAGATTTTGAGTGAGAGAGTGTAGTTTTTAATGATTTATTTATCTTTTTAGAGAAATGAGATCTCAGAGGACTTCACCTGAGATCAAACAGATGAAGTTCTGAAATCAAGAAAAATAGTCATTTTTAGTGACAATATCTTGTGATTCTGATCAAAAATTAAACATGAAACACAAAAAATGACGTTAGCTTAGATATTTTCAGTGCAGTGAAGTAAATAGTCCTTCTGTAATGAAAGTTCATGGACTAATATACACATGGCGAGAGAGAGAGAGAGAGAGAGAGAGAGAGAGAGAGAGAGAGAGAGAGAGAGACAAACATGATGATTTCCGTCCTCGAGAGATAAGAGAGAGAGAGAGAGAGAGAGATATTCAAACTTGAGAGATTAAACGAGAAGTTCTGGTGATATCAGGTGAGGTTTCATGGAGAGAGAGAGAGAGAGAGAGAGAGAGAGAGAGAGAGAGAGAGAGAGAGAGAGAGAGCGGTGATATCAGGTGAGGTTTCATAGCAGTTTTGGCATCTGAATGCTTGAATCCCGTTTTCTACTAAAAGAAAGTTTAGCAGAGTTGATGTACTCTCAAGTTGGTAATCTGCTTGGTATAATTATACAGATGACAAACACAAAGCACAAGAAAGTACGCCGTTTGTTAATATATATTTTGGTGATAATTCAGAAACTTTAAGTATGTCATTCTTCATTCAACAAAATGTAAGAGAAATATCACAGAAAACAATTAATTTTCTGATGTCTGCTTCTTGAAGTAACGCTGAATGCATGTGCAAAAGTATTTCCTTTGCAGTTTTATAACCTACAGCAGTTTTAAACCCTTGCTGTGAAACATAAACAAAAGAAAGATTGCCTTGTTAGTAATTGTGATTTATACTAAATGTAAGTTAAAAGTATTACTACTTTACTTTCTTTACTTTTGTAGGTCCTAGCTGGTAAGTTCGGTTATAACTTATAGTTAAGTGACTTTCTTGAAGAAGACTAAATTATTTATAAAGGTATCAAAGAACTTCCAAGGAAGGTGGTAACAGAGTTAATATTAAGAAATATTTCATTCAATGAAACTGTAATAAGAACCTGTTTAAGACCAAATCATTATCAGTGAACTGAAAATGTTGGTTCAAATATACCACCTGGTTTCCAGTTGTCAGTCCTAAAAAAAAACAAATGAAAACAATTTCAAGAAAAAAAAAAAAAACATGTTTAAGACAAATCATGGAACTTCAAAATATCGGGTTGTAATTCGAAAATGCAATATGGAACTTCACGGGTTGTTCGTCGGAGAAAGAGCCCTTGCTGGATCAAAGCCAATTTAAAACAACAACAAAAACAATACTCAGTTTTGTGGACGGGATGCGGAGGCGGGGAAGGCATCGCGACCGATGAATGAATGAGATCGTAAATAGTGAAGGAGACGATGAAGTGGCAACAAAAGAGAGGATCGTCTCAGGGAAAACGCCATGAAAAGGCACCACTGATTCACGGGATGTCAGTTGAAGTTGCGGTGGGTTAGGTTTCGTCTGTTACTGTTGGTCTTTGTAGAGGAAGTTCCTCGTCTCGTCTTTTCTTTCTGTGTGATCTTGAAGACATTTTAGCCATTTTAGCCATCCTCGTATCTCCAGCGAGAGGTCTGAGAAGACGTGCAAAGGAAAATGTGGTGGGAATCAGGGAAGGAGTGCGCGAATTTTCTCTCTCTCTCTCTCTCTCTCTCTCTCTCTCTCTCTCTCTCTCTCTCTCTCTCTCTCTCTCTCTTCCAACAGCCTTATTACTTCATCCAGACTGTTCCAATTTCATTGTGTTGAATTAAAAGGCAAGTTTTCAAAAGTATTCCTGCAATCTCATCAGTATCAAAGTTTTCACGACTGGAAACGCTACCTCTTTTTTTTTTTTTTTTTTACAGTAATTACAATATTAGGTGAGCTTTAAGCTTTGTTCTTTAAATGCCATACGGGCATTGTATCTGTTAGGAAATGGTTGACATTTCAGGCAAAGGGTCTGGTTAAAACTTACAGAGGTCATATTCTAAGTTTGTCAGATATTCATGTACTGGCTATTGTAAGTTGTAAAGCAAAACTGGTTGTATATTAACGAACGGCCTAAAAATGCACTTAAGTTTCTGGTGTAAACATGAAGCCACAAAGGCAATACTAAAAAGACGAGATACATTTTCATCAAATCGTCTTTGCAACATTGCAAAAATGATCGTTCATTATAGCAGCCTCATTCTGTTTTTATAAACTATTTAATCAGCCATTCCCTTTGGATGTATAATTTGTGATAACTACTGAATTATTAACTCACATTGCTTGTTTACCACGATTGAAAAGGACCGAGATAACTGGGAATAACTCGAGCGAGTATCTCGCCGTTTTGACCAGACCACTGAGTTTTAACAGCTTTTCTAAATCCTCTCTAGTTTAGAGGAAAATCGCCGACAAGGAAGACTTATTTTAAAAGAGAGCTAAGAACCAAAAAGTTTGGTTAAGAGCAACACGGGAAAACTTATTCAGCTTATAGTGGAAAATCTTTGAACCTCATTATAGCGAGAAATGAATTTCTATCACCAGAAATAAATTCCTCTGACTCTTCATCAGCCGGTCGGTGGGAATTGAACTCCGGCCCATCGAGCGACAGTCTGAAGCTCAACCGACTCAGC
Organism: Macrobrachium rosenbergii; assembly: GCF_040412425.1. NCBI lineage: Eukaryota > Metazoa > Arthropoda > Malacostraca > Decapoda > Palaemonidae > Macrobrachium > Macrobrachium rosenbergii. The sequence continues at coordinate 26,763,999 of NC_089782.1, forward strand.
CAAGGGAGAGATTTTTCTCGCCAGAGAGTGACCGGAGTTGTGGGAATAGATGACTGAAATGATAGCGAAAACTTTTCGAAGTAAATCCCGAGTGCTGTTTAGAGGAAAATCGCACGACAAAACATGGAAACGTCTGAAAAGAGAGACACCGGATAAAGAATGCTCCCAAATTTTTTGGCAAAGAGAAACGTTTTTTTGGCAAACTTATTCCGCAGATGTCAGCAAATCTTTGCTTCTCAGTGAGTTTGAGTTTGGACAAACTTCATCCTGTTGCAGGTTTGTGAAAACACACACACACACATATATGTATATTCTACAGTATATATAAATATATATCTATATATGGATATATATAACTAATATATATTTATATATATATATATATATATATATTATATATATATATATATATGATATATATATAAAACCCATATATATTTGTTGTGTGTGTAAACCTGAAAAACTTGCATGTATGTATGTATGATGTATGTATGGTGAATGTGTGTTTTATAAGCAAAAGCATCTACAAATGTCTTTATAAACATCACAAGACATTGACAAGTTTCTGAAGTCTATCCTTCAGACTGCAGCCATTGAATATTTAGGTCAAACTCAGCAGTCAGAAAAAATATTTTTAGTGTGATAATTATTTATTTATGATTTTTTCCTAAATTTAATTCATCGTTTATTCCCATCATTCCGTTTAATTTTTTTTTTTTTTTTTCAGGTCATGCCCTTGTGAAGAGCGGAAGAGTGAGTACTCAATTGTATCATGTTGCATGTCGGTTACTTTTTATTACTTTTATGCCTTCGATAACCTTCAGTATATTATTATTAGTCGCTCTTAGATTATTATTATTATGCTTTTATTTTATGAAACGGCTGATACATTTAAGGAAAACCCGTTTCATACTATTTGTTGCCTGATTTTAAACCTCACATCAAAACACTAATTGACTGAGTGCCAAATAAGTTAACACCTGTCTTGATCCAACCGCCCCCGCCGCCCCCGCCCCCATTGAGTCAAAAGCGTGAGTGAAAGCCTTCGGAAAAGAAATCTTTATTGATCGAGATGGTAAACTCAGTATAAAATCACAATGTACAAACATCTCAGCTAGTTTTTGATAAAATTGTCAAATGGTGTTAGTTAAGGCGTTTACTCTTGACTTACAGGGTTATTGCCAAGCATCGCCAAACTATGCATTCGAGCGTCCTTTATCCCCATCCCGTCCCTCTTATTATTCCCCCTCATCCCACTTTTTGTTCCTCATCATCTCCGTCCCTGCTTTCCTGTCTTCCTTTTATATAACGGACTTTTTTTCATTATATATTCTGATTCAGTTTACGATCAGATCATCAGAAGAGGGGGGGGATTGATGGGAGGAGGGTTGTACTGCCTAAGCTCACGAGCTAGGGTCAAGGGTCAGGTAAGACTGAGCAACCCTGGACAGATTGGGTAGGTAGGACACTACTATCCGCTATGGGTTGGAATCGATGGCATTAGTTTGCAGTTCTAGATAAAGAGCCTCTTAAGCATGGAGAAATGCTGACTCGGGTTAGTGCTTATTTGCTTGCATTAGTGTTTATTGATTTTGTTCTTGTTTTTAACTGGAATTTCATTTGTTTTTAATCGGCAATAACGGTTTCTTTTTCAAGGTAAAATGACATCGTTCTTTTTGTTACATTTGAATTTTTGTTATTTGTCGGATACTTGTAGAGGTGCTGTTGGCCGGATTGCATGACATAGAGTTTATTATCCAGTGCAGTTTAGCAACTGAGTTTTTCTTCTTTACTGACTCCTTAAAGGAAGTTATATTCTTGTTCCAAGAATGGTGCTTCGTAGGCCTTTTTGTTAGCAGGAGTACTCGGAGAGGTGTGCGGATTTTTACGAAATGTTAGCAGAGCAGTGCTAGTTCTTATTACTGTGTTTTGTTTATTTATTTTTTTTTTTATTTTACCCTCCCTGACTGTAGTTTTGCTTTCCATTCACATTACTCAATGTAAAACGTGTAAATCTGTAATCAAATATTTACTGAATGTAACGCTGTTGTGATCCTTCACACGCCACCTAAAGATCTTCCAAAACGTATTTTGTCTTGCATTCATGATACTTGAATTCGCGTGACTTACATTTGGAACCCATTCATCTCGCAAACTGGATTCATAACTCTTACATAATACATGCGATGCATGGAACATGGATATATTGACTTCAGTGATGAATGTCAGATGTAATTTACCCGTAAGCTTACTAGCAGCATTCCTTCAAATTTATTTGCAGTTTTTTGGGACCAAATATCTTTAATTAAATAACTGATTAATTTTTCAGTAGCCCTCTTATATTGGGAAAATCATTAATCATTACTTTCTTTGCTAAAATTATTTAATATTTATTTATGTGATCCTGATATGATGTTTTTTCTTTGCTTTACCAAATATCGCTAAGGAAACCTGACTACCCTCTACGTCTCTCGAATTTCCATGCGTTTTAATCCTTCCCTTAACTATTACTTTAAAAAAATAATAATAAAATTGAAAATAATTCAGTAACTGATAACTGCAACTGTTTTCAAAACCGTGCTTTCAGCAAAGAGGAATTTGCTTTTGAATGCAAATGATGTAATGACCTTCTCTCCTGCATTCCAGTCCAATTAAATTCCAGGATGGTCGTACAGGTATTGATTGAACGGACTGTGAGAAGAGCCGATCCAATTACGGATCTCTCGCGTAATTGGCCTCGTTTTCCCCAGAACCCAATTACGCCACAACTCCTCAACTACGTTTAATTGATCCAAAACCAGAAATTGTTTACTAATTTAAGTTGTTCGCGGAGACTTCCGTCTGTGCAATTTTAGAACAATCTCTCTCTCTCTCTCTCTCTCTCTCTCTCTCTCTCTCTCTCTCTCTCTCTCTCTTTGTTATTCCGTCTTCTCTTCCTCCACCTAAATGGCATTGAGTACCGCACTAAAAAGTCTATACCAAGACTGTTAAAAAATTGATATATAGATAGATAGATAGATAGATAGATAGATAGATAAAGTAATAAATAAATAAGAAATAGAAACAACTCTTCGAAAAGGAGGGGTTCGATAGGCCTACAAGATATCAGCAATTAATATTCAATAAAGCATCATTTTGGTGGCTCCAGAGGTTCTTACTCGATCTTCAGAACTCCTCAATGGAACTGAGAGGGTCCTCCTTCATTTTAGGCTTGTTTTGCTGTCAAAGAGATTCAGTCACTTCGTGTGATCCTCTCGACTTCAGTAAGCCTCCTCACTCAGCCTTTTTGGACGAAAATGAATGCTCAAGTCCTAATTCTCTCTCTCTCTCTCTCTCTCTCTCTCTCTCTCTCTCTCTCTCTCTCTCTCTCTCTCTCCAGCTACAACCTCGATTAACAAAAGCGTTCTTGCAGGCCATTCAACGGTTTTTGAGTTAACACAGTTAAGATAGGGAAAATATTATCATTTTGAGCTCTCCTTCTGTGTAACAGTGCTGCAATTATGGTTCGCAAAATTTTGTTTTAAAATTTACACACACACACACACACACACACACACACACACACATACATATATATATATATATATATATATATATATATATATATATATATATATATATATATATATATATATATATATATATATATATATATATATATATATATATATATATATATATATAATTATATATATATTAAGCCTATATCATATTGAACAGAAATTGAATTTAATTGTAATAAATATTAAGACCCTGATATGTTTAGTGGATGGTAAACCACCAAAATTGATGTCCGTTTTCTTTACCTCATTTTTACCTTTTTCTTTTCTGGCGGAAGCATCGGTAGGCCTAAGAAGATTAGCCTTGCTTCGATCGCTTGAGGTTAATTTAACATCACTTGAGTTCTCATTTCCGGACACTCTTAGTAATGGTGCTTCAGGATTTTTTGTCTTTCTCGAATGAACGGTAAAATTATAAAGAATCTGGATACCTGTGTACGCTGGGGAGCGGCGGGGTGGGGGCGGGGGCGGGGCGGGGGGCGGGAGATTGGGAGAGACTCAAAGAGAATGCTTGAAAAACCAAACAGCTGGAAGTTAACAGCGCAGCGGTAAGCTGTATTGATGCTGCTCTAAGTCTTGAGTTCTGCCTTCAGACCGCCTCTTGAAAGCACACCGTAGTAATTAGTTCCTCAGGAATATCTTTATAATCTTTATAAATTGGTTCTATAGCCATCACGATCGCGATTAAAATGCTCCCATGCGATACACTAGTACTGATTTGTGTGTGTGTGTGTGTGTGTGTGTGTACAGGCAAAACATGAGCGTTTTGGGACTCTGTACACTAGAAAATTGTGGCTGGTAATTGTGCCCAGGAATTTTCAAACCCAGATTGACTGGTTCAGCAACAGCAACGGTAGATTCATATCTTTGTGTGTGATTGTTCTGACAATTACAAATTCTTCCCAGTGTGGGGTTGGTAGCGTCAGTGCAACTCATGCGGTGTACTGTAAGCATAAATGAAAGGTGTTTACAGCGTGGTTTCGGATCTTAGCTGTACCCAGGCGCGTTTCCTGTCCTCATTATTGCTGTCCATCTCCTCCAACAGTTACTACATAGTACAACTGTTGGGTTTCCTCCCAATTTCACCTTGAGATTCTCTTGCTTCTTCATGTCTGTTTTCTCGATCTCTTTATCTCGCTGTCCAACCACTCCAACTCTCTTCTTTGCACTGCTTCAAGAGCTGAAAATGGCTGACAGTGTCCAAGCACTTGACTTGACAGCCTCATTTTAATGATGCTTTCTTGCATTCATTCATTCGAGATTCTCAGTCGTGCTTTTGTTCCAGTCGTGCTGAGAGTTCCTATGTAGGCCTAACATCTTCCTGATTTCTTTTGATCTTATTATTATTATTATTATTATTATTATTATTATTATTGGAAAATACACAATTCATTTCTTATAAAAAGTGATTGGGTTGGGGGTTATTCAAAGCCTTCTTTGGTTCATTGCTTACCACAGAGTTCTCAGCTGAGCAGGCCTTTCAAAACTCCCATTTGTATTGTTTTATTACTTTGACTGTTCTGTGATATTACGAGAAAAATAGTATTAAGAACTCTGTTTTTCTTCAGTGTGTAGTCATACTATTGAGGCGTATTTTAGCTTTGTTATTATTTATAACTATGATATTATTGAAATTAACTGTTCACCTTCGTAGCATTACTGTCACGAAACGCGAAAAATAACTGAAAAACATTTGTGTTTATACGCACCTCGTGGTATTATTTCGAAAAATAAGTTCTAAAAACGAATTTTTACATATTTTTTGTGATGTCTTTGGAAGATTTCCCTCGATGCCATAATGGAATTCAGTTGTTTGATGAAATACGGAAATCTTAAAAAGCGGGAGATGGGATGTATGCTAATGAGTTCCCAGAATACCGTCGTTTGAAATGCTAATGCTATTCCAGTCGAGACTTAGACGAATTGGGTAGATGATTCTGCTGATGATACTACAAATATGGGGTTACAGTAGTACAGCTGTAGGGGATGAAGTTGCTCTAGTTAAGGCCTGCGGGATTACTGTAGTGGAATTGTAAGGATAACTCATATTTGAATTTATACCAGTTTTATTGTGTGTACCTGGAAATTGTGTTTGTTACCTAAAACTGTGGTGGAAGTTTTATAAGAACTGAAAATACTGGAAAGAAAGATGGCATTTGTTAACGCTAAATAAATTTGGGAATATGTACATGGTAGTTACCAGGCTTTGGTGAATCACAATAAGAGTGATGAAAGGTATGAGACTAGTAGCCTCAGCCCGGTATAATAATTACTGGAAACCGGGATTTTTGTATACATGTAATGAACTCGCCCCTTTTATGAGAAAATGTGCGTAAAGATATACATATATATATATATATATATATATATATATATATCATGAAGCTACAAATGTCGCTTAATATCAAATCCACGCTGCCTCGATATCCCCGATGGGGATTATCACCGAAGGGGGTTTATAAGTGATAAATGGACGGGCACTGCCGAGTCTCGATCCGCGACACAGATACGCATCCAGCAACTCCAGTCGACGTTACCACTGAGGTGGTAACGTCGACGTTACCACTGAGCTATCAAGAGAGGTGGTAACGTCGACTGGAGTTTCTGGATGCGTATCTGTGTCGCGGATCGAGACTCGGCGTTGCCTGTTCATTTATCACTTATAAATTCCCTTCGGTGATAATTCCATCGGGCATATTCTCGAGGCAGCGTGGATTTGATATTGCTACATTTGTAGCTTCATGATTGTATATATAAATCACACATGTGATAAAAATGTCACATATATATATATATGTATATATATATATTTATGTATATATATTTATATATATGTATATATATAGATGTGTGTATATGTATGTATATATAGGCTAACTGATGGATATAAATATGTATGTTAGCTAGCGTATATAATTCAGAAATGAGGCCAGATTATATCTATATTACTTCAGAATTGCTTCTCTTAGCATAGATCTGTGAAAAGCAATACTTGGAAGTCAGCAATAACGCTGGAAGATGGTAGCAATAATATTATGGAGTCTGAGCTGATTACAGTCGCTGTAAAGAGCTCTCTCTCTCTCTCTCTCTCTCTCTCTCTCTCTCTCTCTCTCTCTCTCTCTCTCTCTCTCTCTCTCACACGCCGTAGGGAATGACCGCAAGTCACGAGTATTCCTTATTTAGTCTCTGCAGAGGCTGAGAAAGGTGAAGTAATTGAATCAAGTAAGAAGTCTTATTTTCTCCCTTCAAAAAAGGGTCGGCGTATATTGCTCTAATGTAATTTTATTTAACTACACCTTTTTTTCGTAGAGGTAGTTTTAGCTAAATTGTTACATTTAGAATATGGAATTACATTTTTATTTAAAATGTTTGCGTATGTGTGGTTGTTGACTGTGTTTGTTTTGTAATGTATGAGAGCATACTAGTAAAGGGAAAAGGCTCATGGTGAAAGATATATATATATATATATATATATATATATATATATATATATATATATATATATATATATATATATATATATATATATATATATATATATATATGTGTGTGTATATATGTATATATATATATATATATATATATATATATATATATATATATATATATATATATATATATATATATATATATATGAAAGTCTTTTCCTGTAATACTACAGTGTAATATGAAAATAAGAAGGCCCATAAAACACTATTTAAACAATGAAACCATAATTTCAGGCACTTGTTTCTGTGCCCTGTTCACTGCAGAATATGGACAGGTGGATGAAGTTACAATGGTATATATACAAAAACATGAAGGTGTGGCCTTGGGCCTCCGATGTTAAGAGGTGGCGTTTCTTAAGAAGGGAGGAGATTGACCAAATTCCTAGTGGTTTTGGCCTCATTAATCCCGTTTGGCGATGGATCTGGCGGTGCGTTTCTTGGGTCATCTTCTTCAAAAAACAATGCGAGGCTTAAGGTGTCAATGGCGTCCGATTTCCAATGTCACTCCTGACAGGTTCATATTGTTGGTTTGATTGATGATAGCAGATTCCAGCATCTTTCTTTTGTACGGACAGCTACTCTTGAAAACCAACTCCGCCCCACTCCAGTTAATGACATGCCCTGTATTTCTAATATTTTCCCGAACTCTCGAAGCGTAACGTACTGATCTTTTTGTGCTCTGTTATTCTTTGCGAACGATCTACCTGTCTCGCCTACATAAATGTCGCGAACTTTACTACACGGTATCTTGTAAACTCCGGCTTCTTCCCTTTTGTTATTTAAGTATAGTTAACGAGCGAACTCCCGATGGAATTGGGATAATGGAAAATGAAAGGATTATCTGAACTGAGTTGCTCGGTGGCCTTTTGGATGTTTTTCATCGTATGGAAGCTTTATTTTGTTGTTGAAATCTATTTGTCTGTTGTGAGTGGGACCTCTGTAGTATATTTTATTTGCTTTAAAAATAGCCCTCTCGATAATGTGGTGGATAGACAGTTGCGTTAGGTGTTGGCGGATCGTGTTAAATTCTTGGTCAGGTACTCATTTGAACATATCCTAAGTCCTCTGAGAATAGGTTGCACCCTACCATGATTTTTACGGAAACGTCGTGGTAGCTTAAGAAATGAATGTAAGACAGCAAGGTGGGTTTTCTATATACTGTAAATGCATACCTGTTCTGTTTTCTTATGATCAGTAATCTAGAACGGCAGTTTTCCGACCTTTTCCCATTCTGTTTTAAATTTTATGGTCGGAACTATCTCAGAGCTTTAGCCTAAAAAAATTCCTTAAAGTCCCCCAGCTATTGTCCCAAAAGTAAAGATATCATCTACGTATCTAAGCCAGATCATGTTATGGGGTTTGATAGACGACAAAAGTTCTGTTTCATGAAATATTCCATGTACAAGTTTGCTAGAAGGGGTGATAGGGGACTTCCATTTTTACAGCCAAATTTTTGTTTGTAAAATTACCATTGAAAGAAAACACGTTATTAGTTACACAGAGGTTGATAAGTTTTAAAGTTTTATCTATGCCAAACATGAAAATGGTCTTCATATGGTTGTAACTTTATCTCTAAGAAAAACAACACGTCGGCAATCAGGACTTTAGTAAATAATGAATCGACGTCTAGACTGAGCAGTTTGATGTTGTTTGAGGATGTTTAAACTATTAAATTTTTGTATGAAATCTTCTGGATGTTTGACGTGGGAGGATGAGAAGGTTCTAGAAAGGGTGATAACAAGTCTGGTGCCATAAAATAATTTGTACATGAAAAGCCTTCATAGATATTGAGGGCGTAAAGGAAAACATCTTTAACGTCCCATTTACAGTATAAGAAAACCCAAAAATGGCCTTCGCTTGTCTCCTACATTCATTTCTAAACTACCACGACGTCAAGCGTAAAATCATGGTAGGGTGTTTACTCCTCAAGGACTTAGGATATGTTCAAATGAGTACTGGATCAAGAATTTATAACACGATCCGCCAACACCATAACGCAACTGCTTGAAGGAGGAATCAGGTATATTATCTTGAACATATTAATAAAGCAAATAAAATATTTCTTGGTACAGAGGTCCCACTTGTCCACAACAGACAAATAGATTTCAACAACAAAATAAAGTTCCCCATAATAAAGGACGGAAACCTCTCGTAAAACATCAAAAATCGGCCACCGAGCAACTCAGTTCTGATAATCCTTTCATTTTCCATTATCCCAAATCCATCAGGAGTTGACTGCGTTAACGTATACTGTAGAAGTTAGCCATTATATACATTTATGTAAATAGACAGGTAGATCGCTTTATACAAAGAATAACAGAGCACAAAAGATCAGTATTATTATATTTAGAGTTCGGGAATATTTTCTACATATTAGAAATACAGGGTATGTCATTAACTGGAGTGGGGTTACGCGGAGTTGGTTTTCATAGTAGCTAACAAGCCGTATAAAAGAAAGATGCTGGAATTATATCATCAATCAAACCAACAATATGAACCTGTCAGGGAGGACATTGGAAATCGGACGCCATTGACACCTTAATCCTCGCACCCTTTTGAAGAAGATGACCTAAGAAACGCGACCGCCAGATCCATCGCCAAACGGAGCTAATGAGGCCAAAACCACTAGGGAATTTGGTCAATCTCCTCTTAAGAAACGCCACCCTGCTTAACATCGGAGTGCCTAAGGCCACACCTTCATGTTTTTGTATATATACCATTGTAACTTTGTCATCTGTCCATATTCTGAACAGGGGCACAGAAACAAGTGCTGAAATATATGGTTTCAACGTCTAAATAGTGTTTTATGGGCCTTCTTATTTTCATATATATATATATATATATATATATATATATATATATATATATATATATATATATATATCGTGTTTTGAATTTAAATATGGTTCATATCACGGTAGAGAAGATGAGAGAGATAATGCAGAAATGAAAGGGAAATACCTTAATATTGAAAATAAAACATAGTTTTACACCAGCTGTAGAGCAACTGTGATATTGTATCATAAAGATGTGAAGACGAAAGTGTTGTGTCATTTGATGTCTGTGACTTGGTCAGCAAATTCTTGATTCCTCCTCAAGGCTTGGTCGGTCATTTATACATGAAACAATCTTTTGTTACTCCTGGAGACTTTGTAAATGTTCTTATTTTTTTATTATCATTGCCTCCGAATAATGGTAAGCTTTTATTTTTACTGTTAGACACAGCCCACAGCTCCTATGGTTGAAGGCGCATTTAGCAGTATGGATTTTGATGACTCTTTGTATACAGTTTCTATGAATGATATTTTACCACCAATCTTCTTTACTAGGACTTCCTTAAATCTAAAATTCAGATCTCTCCCAGTTGATTTACTGGTCCAGTGAGGCTTCTGTTATTGATCTTTGCATCGCCCACGAAGAGAATCTTTTCTCTCGAGTTCCCCGATCTGTCGCTACACGACCTTCGTATCTGTTGGTCGTATCAGTCACGTTTTCTTTTTTACGCTAAACAGGCATTTCGAAGTCTTAAGTAAACTTTTCAGGTTTTATGTCGCTCTTTGCATTTTATTTTAAGGACCATTATCTGTTCGTTCAATTCTTTGTTGCTAAGGGATCTGTGTATTGAGGATGCTCGTAAGAAAAAATTGAACACGTATTGGCATATTTGCATTTGAGAGATTGCCAAATGAGCAGATAGTCATTCTTTTTAAACACAAACCTCAAGCATGCTATGATACGGCTCATTACGAATTCATTAAAAACACGTTGCATGATCTTAATTAACCTTACTCATTTGTCCAGCTTTCATTAAATTTTGAGCTTGAGGAGAGAAGTCATATTAAGTGTTTTGGCCATCTGAAAACACACCGCACTTTCGGAGACGGCGCCAGCAGCCCTTCAGGAAAGTGTGTGTAATCGAATTTCTAAATCTCTCCGAGATTTTCGGAAAGCTTATCAGAAAAAAAAAACATTTTTGAAGGCCTCTGTAAAGCTTATCAGAAGGCAAAACGTCCCAAAGGCATCCGAAATTATTTCAGAGGCAGGAGCTGGAGGCCCTGCAAAAGTATGAGAGAGAGAGGGACAAGCAAATTCATTACCGCTACACAGACATCAAACTTCCATGTTTTTTTTTATTTTTATTTTTTTTTTTACCCTAGAGCGGAGTCAGAGGTCCTGACAGCTTAATACCCTTTACTAGGCCATACTCGATGAAAATAAGGAAATAATGCATTACTGTATTGTATCAACTCATCTTACATTTTAGTGGCAATTCGGTCAGCTGGCTGGGTGGTTTAGATTAAGGTGGTTTATGCCAGCTGGTAGGTCCCTCGTCCTAAGTGGTAAGGTGTTAATAGGGAGCATGAGGCCTAGTGTGGACCTGTGGGTAATCAACCAATAGAAACTCGCTAGGAGGCATCTGGAACACAGCGGAAGAGAACGCAAGAAACGACCCCTAAAGTTTTCATTTTGCAAGACGAGTAAAGATATGGCTTTCTTGACGTGTCACGGGCACTGGGACTTGTCCCCCACCTGGCTGTCGGCCTAAGAAACAGGAGATCAGCGCCTGCCCTATGAGCCTACAGAGGCCCAGGAGGACTTTAACTTTTTAACTTTCTTGACGAGCCAACAGACGACATGAATAAATAGTCTTAAAATGCAGTGTAATGATGAAGGGAAAAGTGGAAATCTCAAAAATAAGAACTATGATAACATAATGCAGTACAGATAAGTTAACGTAAAGGAATCACGTCAAATTTATCATGCGAAATGATAAAGAGTTGCAACAGAGGCAGATAAACTTATATTCATCCCAGTTCCATCTTGCGTTCACCCTTGCAATTAACCTTAAAAACCTGAAGAACTTTCCTCGGAAATGAAATGCCTGGGATAGAATTACTCTCTCTCTCTCTCTCTCTCTCTCTCTCTCTCTCTCTCTCTCTCTCTCTCTCTCTCTCTCTCCTGCAGGCAAACCCCATTAAAAGATATGTCATCTACTTGTATCCGGGTCTTCATTCTGGGCGGCTTATCGATAAATGGGACAGATGCTATCATCGTCACCGTCTTGCCATCAACAGGTCGTGGGATAATGGGCGGTGCCATCTGGGGGGGGCCGGGGCAGTGGCGGGGGGAAGCAGGAGGAGGAATTATTCCCCTCGTTTTCCTTTGGTCCTGGGGTGGCAGGGGGAAGGTAAGGTGGGACTGAAAAGCAGGGCAGGGGAAGAGAAACTGAGTGAAGGCGAAATGGAAGGAAAGTTTTTTTTTTATTCTATTATTATCATTCTATTTTTATTCGCTTTAAGCTAATTTTATGAAAGTCAGCTTTTTTAAGCAGACTGACGTGTGTCTTATTTCATAGCTCATTTCTTTTGTCTTGCCTATTTTACTTCTTTGTTCATCGTATTTATTGTTATCTAACTCATCTCTCCTAATTTATTAATTATTTCTCAATTGCCTTTTCTGTACTTGGCTGCTTCTCCTTTGGCGGTCCTGGAAGGCCTCCCAGCACTTTGCTTCCCAACTAGGATTGCAGCTTATTATTATTATTATTATTATTATTATTATTATTATTATTATTATTATAAGGAATTGTTCAGGGGTATGGGCCTTACACCCTCACATAAATAAAAAGTAAAATAAAATTCTGAAGCATTCACTTTTGAAGGAAAATTGCAGAGCGTAATCTGTTCGTGGAGAGTTTTGTTTCATTACGGCAAACGTTTACTCAAGAAGCATTTTTTAAAATGATGGCGATGGTTTTTAATGATAGTAATAATTGTAAAGAAATCAGATGTGCTGTTTTATCTAGTACAGTGATTCCTCCCACACAGACTTGTTTTTAATTACTCTGTATAAAAAAATAAAGTAAAGTATCCTTTTCTAAGCAATATATCATTCCTGATTTTTTGATGTTGGTACGAAGATTTAATGAGATTATGAGAAAATATTAAAAGTCAGAGAGAAATCTGAATCGCGCAGTGGGAAGCCCTTAACAATTAATGAGAGCGCGAATGAATGTTAATGAGATTGGAATGAGCGATGAGAATTAATGGGTCAGACTCTGATGTTATGTTTATGAAGTAAGTGACTGGTATTGTCTTTGTGAGAAACGTATATCGAAATTTATTTATTTAATTTTTCGTTAGTATGATTGATTAATTGATTTCATAAAACTGAGTCTGCCAAAGCAAGCACTGACGGGGCACTCTCGCCCATTCAGCGCCTAAGACAGTGAAAAGACGGAGTTGGAGGAGTTGGACAGTAAGATAGAGAGATCCGAAAAATAAAGGAAATGAAGTACAAGGATATGAAGGTGGAAGTGGGAGGAAGAAATAGCAGCTAGAGGAGTTGAACAGCAAAATTGAAGAAGAGAAGGGGGAATGGAGGTAAAGTAAAAGGATAAAAAGTGGCTGCAGCTAGGGGCCGAAGGGATGCTGCAAACACCCTTAAAGTAATGCCTACAGTGCACCACGCGAGGTGAACTGATGACACTACTCCCTGACGGGTGCCGTTAATATGACGGATCTTTCTATTTCGCTTCGTACAAATGTGGGGTCGGTCACCTCTTTGCGGAAGCCGTGACTCTGCTTCGTGAATGGGATGCGCGCGCAGGCCCTGCCATTTGTCCGGGGCCTCAGGAAGTTTTAAGGACGTCATTAGAGCTTTAAAATCTCCGGCGATATCTCGCTTGCTGGCCATTTACGTCTTGCTGTCTCAAAGGGAATTGCAGAAATCTTTCCGAGGATATTACGGCATCTCTCTCTCTCTCTCTCTCTCTCTCTCTCTCTCTCTCTCTCTCTCTCTCTCTCTCTCTCTCTCTCAAGTTGTTGGAAGTGAGTTTTCAGATATCACTATTCGGTTTATTTAAAATCATTACAATTATTTTGTAAACTCTCTCTCTCTCTCTCTCTCTCTCTCTCTCTCTCTCTCTCTCTCTCTCTCTCTCTCTCTCTCTCTCTCTCTCTCTCAACTTGTCGGGAGTGAGCTTTCAAATGTCCCTGTTGGGTTCATTTAAATTCTGATGGCTTCTTTAGGACGATTTTCTTTCAGAAGCTGTAGTCGCTCGATAGCAGTTGGAGGTGATTTGTTTCAATTTAGTTTTTCAGTATCTGAATTCCCTCCTTTATGTAAGCGAATGTCCATATTTCGCAGCAAATAAATTTTGTTTTAAAAGGGCATGACAGCCCTCTTAAGATTTTTTGTATTATTATTTTTTAAGGTGTGAAATGTGAAAAACAATGGACACAAAATGTGCTCTGTTCGGCAGATACAAAGAAAAATTCCTTTAATAGCAAAGCAGTTTGTAAGATGAGTGACCTCGTCCAGAGCCACCAAACTCTCTTCGAGGTCACCGATCCCTGTTCTCGCGAGCAAAGCGGGTTAATATTCATATTCCTCTGAAACGACTTCATGAATATATTTCACCTGATCAGAGGACACGACAGACCATTCGGGGATACTTGCCATGAATAACATTACAGAACTAACCTTGCCTCTTTCCTCTTGCCTCTTCATTCGCCGACGACGTAGGGCAATATAAAAGACCGTCGGGGTAACTTATGTCTCTGAAGGAGTCTTTGAACTGTCACAGAACCTTTGACATTTGTTATTTTGAGAGAAAAAGGATATTTATTTTACATGAAGCGAAATATTTTTATCGTTGCTTCCACTCCCGGGAGAGAGTATTGCTTCTCGTATTATCTTTGAAGAGCTTTGAGATAATGGTTGACCTGACTGAGCTGACGCACGATGCTGAAATGACCTTATTTAAAATAAGCTTTTAGCCAAGCGTTCTATCACGTCACCCGAATGATTCATGCTGAAAAGAAATTCTCCTCAAAGAATTCTCACTGTGAAGATATATTTTCCAGACAAGACGCTTTTCCTCTTATTTACCTTTTTGACTCATTCGTCTGGTATGAGGTTAAAAAGAGGCTAATAGACAGAGAGGGTGGTTTGTATCACACATTTTTTGGGACATCTTTCTCGATTTTTGATAATCCCATTGGTTACAGAATTAGGGAACTGTGGTTCCAAAGCAAGGGAATGTCCTAGGAAATTTTAAGCTACTTGAGGCATGAGATGAAGACTGAACATTAAAAATGTTTGAAATTAGTAGCTACTGAGGGCATTTCAGAACATCAAATCGTACCAGATCCTGTGTTGAGTATTAACCAGTTGTTAATCAAATAGATAACCTGGGAACATTCCACGGAAACAGGTACGTTGGAGCATAACAACAAATGTACACATCATACATACACGCACACGCGCGTACATACACACAAACACGCACACATGAATGTATATGTATATACATATATCCATACACGTGTATATATACACATATAAATATTTATATATATATATATATATATATATATATATATATATATATATATATATATATATATATATATATATATATATATATATAAACACACCGTTCTGTCTTTGCATGAAAATATAAATTCCCTTTCACCTCGGTATCTTCACACTATAACACCTCCCCTCTCCTTTCCCCTCCCCCCTACCCCAGACGAAGGCTCTCCTCACAGACTCGACCTATGCGGTACTTTCACTCTAGGCTATTTGTGTGAATGTACACCTTCCATTTCATCGGTTGTTGGCTTTTTTTTTTTCTGGGAGCCTTTTGCGCTTTCAGGAATAGAAAATGTATGGAAAAGGTATTCAAGCACTCTATTCCATTAGGCGAAGGGTGGGCGCCATAGCCGGAGGCTGGTTTCACAGCTGTGGGCTCCTTTTTCATTTTTCAGTAGCATCTCTTAGCGAGAGAGAGAGAGAGAGAGAGAGAGAGAGAGAGAGAGAGAGAGAGAGAGAGAGAGAGAATTGTTGTAAAATATAACCCACGTGACATTAACTTGCAGTGCACAAAGTTCTGGTAATTCAGAGAGAGAGAGAGAGAGAGAGAGAGAGAGAGAGAGAGAGAGAGAGAGAGAGAGAGAGAGAGAGAGAGAGCTAAGCCTGACGTTATCATAGTGATAAAACGTGTAAATTGAGAGCTGCTCTTCTAGAACCACTTTATTCTCCGGCTGGAAAAATAGATCCAGCTCCAAGGCGTTGGAGTTAATTTTAAGGAAAAGGTGAGGTTAATATTCGTGGACCTTCCTTGCACAGTATTACGCTTAAGTAAGGATAGATGACAGACCTCACGTTCATACATTGTATTTTTTTTTTTTATACACTTACAAACCTATTCAATCCATTAAGACACAAAAACGTTCTTTACATATAAATATATATTATAATATACATATATATATATGTATATATATATGTATATATATATGTATGTATATATATGTATATATATATATATATATATATATATATATATATATATATATATATACCATCTAAAACCAAATAATATATAAAATGGTAAAATCGTAGTTCCCTGTAAATGAAAATCAGAGATACTCATGAAAAACATTCAACTTGTAAAGCACTTTTCCCTTGAACCATCTAAAACCAAATAAAGAATCGTAAATGACATTACTCTGAAAAATCAGTATACTGAAAAAAAAAGCAAAGAGCGAGAATCACCACACATTCTTTCCCCAGCACGGAATCAGTATTGCTTCTCATTCACATGTCATTTTTTTCCGGAAAGTCTCGAGGTTCGAAGTTGACAAAACTTCTGATATCCCTTCAGGGCAGAAGAAGACTCGAATTTGTCTCTCACTTTCTGCATTATTCATTTTTGTTCCATTTTATTTCCGTTGTTAAATTCAGCTTTTGCGAAGCTGTTGCCTTTGGCTGCTGGTTTTGTTATTGAAGGTTTTTGTTCGGTCTTTCTTTTGTCAGTTTACACAGATACATACAGACGCATGTTTGAGAGAGAGAGAGAGAGAGAGAGAGAGAGAGAGAGAGAGAGAGAGAGAGTTGTACATGTGTCAGACTGTCTGAGTTTTCCAAGGTTAAGTATAAAAGAAATGTCAGGTAATGTGAGGTAGAGAGAGAGAGAGAGAGAGAGAGAGAGAGAGAGAGAGAGAGAGAGAGAGATAACTTACACATATATGAAAATGTCTGAGTTTTCCAAGGTAACATATAGTGGAAATCTGTGTGTGTGTGTGTGTGTGTGTGTGTGTAGAGAGAGAGAGAGAGAGAGAGAGAGAGAGAGAGAGAGAGAGAGAGAGAGAGAGAGAGAGAGAGAGTTGTACATGTGTCAGACTGTCTGAGTTTTCCAAGGTTAAGTATAAAAGAAATCAGGTAATGAGAGAGAGAGAGAGAGAGAGAGAGAGAGAGAGAGAGAGAGAGAGAGAAAATGTCTGAGTTTTCCAGGTTAACATATAACTGTGTATGTGAAAATGTCTGAGTTTTCCAAGGTAACATATAGTGGAAATCTGTTAAGTTTGTGTGTGTGTGTGTGTGTGTGAGAGAGAGAGAGAGAGAGAGAGAGAGAGAGAGAGAGAGAGAGAGAGAGAGAGAGAGAGACACACCGGATGCAAGAGTTCTGGTGCTTAACCAAGACAAGACTCAGTACCTCCATCCCCGCATCCTAACGGCTTCTTTAGTGTTGTTGGTGAGAAAAGTGTATTTAAATGGTAAGCTCCTGAAGTGGATATCAGTTGGAGCTGAAAGGAGGAGAGAGAGAGAGAGAGAGAGAGAGAGAGAGAGAGAGAGAGAGAGAGAGAGAGAGAGAGAGAGAGACTTAAGACTGAAAAGGAGTGTTTTTGGAGGCCTGAATTGAGCCTAAATGATAGAATACCAATAAGGCGTTTGCAGACGGAAGAGTAGGCGCAGAGAGAGGAAAGCTGAGATCGTGAAGGGAGGAAGGGTCTGAGGAAAGAGGAAAGAAAAGGTAGAAAGAAGAAAGAGCATGAATAAGAAAAGGAAGAGAGAGAGGTGCGCTAAAGAAAATGATAAAAAGAAAGAGAGGTCCTCTTTACGAAGGGAAGGAGAGAAAGGCCAATAAGTAGTGTTAGGAGGAGGGAAAGAAGCAGGCTATTTCAGAAGCAGGAGAAAGGAGAAGAGAAGAAATGTATGAAGGAGGAGGATGAGCAGGAATAAAGGAAGGAAACCAGAAAAGACTGGAAAAAGAGGCAAGAGGGTTTTAAAGAGGCTGCAACACTCGAAAGATTTTCTGACTAGTGCCGCTGTGCTATTGAATTATTGGAACATTTTTCTTATTAATCACTTGTTCATTACTTTTATCTGTTTCTCTCGATTCTTGTTGCCATTTAGTAGAAAGAGGTAGATGAGAACAAGGACAAATAGAAACAAAATACTAAAACACTAAATGAAGTAAGAATATGGAGGAAAGTCTGCACATTTCTCTGCCTTATCGACGGCGCCTCCCCTCCATCTTTCGTTAGCTCGATCCCATAAGAAAGCTTTTATCCGGATCCGCCGAAGATAAAAGAAAAAGTATAACTGTAGAGAAATATAGTATTACGGTCCGCGGTAAAAGGTAATTGGATAAGAGAGAGAGAGAGAGAGAGAGAGAGAGAGAGAGAGAGAGAGAGAGAGAGAAGTTGTTTAAGAAAATTAAACTCTAATGACGGAATCGCTCTAGTGAGTGCCTTCTTATGGAAATAATGAAATAAAACTATTTTCCTTTTATATGTATATGTAACGTGTGTGTGTGTGTGTACTGGAGCAGACGTAAATAAATATTTATACACAAAAATATATTTGACTCGTATCGATTTTTTTTTTCAGTTCAACTCACCCCTCCTGACCTTTTTAACAAACAAGTATTGGGTAAAGTTCATATTTAATTCTGGTAAAATTCCGAAATGAAAAAAAAAAAATAACCGTTAATTTCAGCTGCACATTCATTAGTGTAATTGTTATGGAAGTGAGTTCCACGATCGGTTTTGAAAGCGCCCTGAAATCCCGGACGGGAATTTTGTTTTAATCCGGATTAATTGGACAATTAAAACTTCAACAATTAAACAGTGCCAATGTTACGAGGGGGGTATCTGTCCCCCGATAGTTATGGTTTGGGAAACTGTAATAAACTGCCTGAAGGAGACTGGGATCAATGAATCCACTGGAAGTTACAATCAGATGCCGTCTTATCCTTCGTCTTTTCTGCTCGTTTCAATCCCCTAAGTTTTCAGTCTTTGTCTTTACCCGGTTGTGTGTGTGTGTGTGTGTGTGCGCGCGTGTGTGCGGGTTGCTGCTTTGTTTAGCTTGGGATGTGAAACGAGAGTAGGACGGGGTGGGGCCCGTTCATAAACACCCAAGTACTGCTTTCTCTTGCGCATTATTTTGCAGTCTTGGGCATTGAGCGTTAGACCTTGATAAAATGAACAATGTTTTCCGTCAGGTTTTTAACACCTGTATGTTATTCCTTTAGTTCAAACATGTCACGTTGATGTTTTTTTATGAGGATGGGCATATCGTTTGGCCATTTGAACCTACATAACGACATTTTGTCGTTATAGAGGTCGAAAATGTGAGTATTATGTAGGAGTTACGCATCTCACAAATGGGATGCCGTTTTCCTTTTATATAACTTTTTTTTTTTAAGGCGAACCAAGTAGTTGAAGTCTATTTAAACTTGGTGATAGCGGATATCGTTTACGTGTAAATGCTCATCATATAAGTCTTTTACAGATTTCGTCGTTTGACCTACTAGTGCAGAAAACCCATACGGCCAACAAGTGAGGTATAAGTTATACCTCACTTGTTGGCCGTGTGGGTTAAGGCGTCACTGTAGTCCTGAGTTCTTGTCTTTCGTTGGTTCGAGCCCATGGGACGACGAACTTATTATCAACTAAAAAATTCCCCTTCGGTAACATATATGAAAATATATTATTTCCGAGGTAGAGCGAATTGGATATTAAAGGACGTTTGTAACTTAATGCTTGTATATGAATCACGGTGATGTGATAAAAAGTCATATATATATATATATATATATATATATATATATATATATATATATATATATATATATATATATATATATCATAGAGGTTTCCTCTGAAAGAATGATGGAAGAAGCCGCGTTCATGTAGCAATCCCAGATTTTGCAAACCTCGTATACGAACTCATTTGTAGTTTACCAAATGAACACACTCGCATGCAATTTCGACTTTTACTTTAATAAACTTCATGAACGTAGCCATTAATACCATACTTACATATATAATATCACAACCATCATGAACTAACAAATTGCTCTTCGGCTTTACAAATCTAATGAACGCACCATCAAGCCCTTTCAAATTTGTGTTGACGGACTTAATGAACGCACCGCACTCACGCTCAATAGATCTGATTTTGCAAATTAATGAAATTGCTCGCTTTTGCTTTCGCGCTCACTTATCAGAATATGAGAGAGAGAGAGAGAGAGAGAGAGAGAGAGAGAGAGCGTGGTCGGGTTTTGAATGAGATACGTTTTTATCCGCGGTCGTTGATATCGGTTTAATTAATTTACGGCGCATTAGTTTATTTAAGTAATGAATGGTTATGAATGAGATTCATCTGCAGACTTAATGAACGTACCCACAAGGATGGGAATTTGAAGTTTTTTTTGCTTTAAATACAGCATTGCTGTGATGATTGCAGGCATTGTAAGCAGAAAATTATTGTATGTATGCATGTATGTTGGTATGCATGTATGTGTATGTGTAAAACGTGCGTATACCTTTACGCATATACGAATAAGATGACCGAGTGTAAGCAAACAAGCAAGCCTTTCCTCATACGCATGTGCGTATGTTGCTTTAATGTGTGTTCTTAATGCTGCTGCATAAGGTAGGTCTAAGACGTTAGTAGACGGTATATCGTGACCAACAAATTAAGTCGTCACACTTGTTTGACTTACTGTCTTCTGTCTCTGGAACAGCTACCCGCTCTCTCTCTCTCTCTCTCTCTCTCTCTCTCTCTCTCTCTCTCTCTCTCTCTCTCTCTCTCTCTCTCTTTGTAGAATCTCACAGTTGCATATATATATTTGTTACTCTTATATTTCTGTGTGTATATGTATATATATATATATATATATATATATATATATATATATATATATATATATATATATGTGTGTGTGTGTGTGTGTGTGTGTGTGTGTGTGTGTGTGTGTGTGTAATCTCTTAGAAGATATTTCTCTTGTGTTGCTAGACGTTGTCAGCCACATGCCATTTCAGTGACTGCGACCGCCAACAATTGACTAACTGCTAAGTAAAACATATTTCTTTATTTGCGCGGGTAGATTATAAATTATGTATACCTCCGGGATTATACTAGAAATATAACGTATTGGTACTCGAACGTCCATTCTAAACAGTTCCTTATACGTCTTTCTTCCATTTCAATAAGGGTTCAAAATAGCTGTCATTCTTTCATTATCCTCCGCTCTCACTCATCCACCGCCTGTCGCTGTCTCTCCTTTTCGCCGCTTGTGGCGACAAGACTGGTCGCTGAGAAGGAGCCATGCCCTTTACTAAAAGTGCCCAGATGTATTGCATTTTGGCCCATCGTAAATTCTCTCTCTCTCTCTCTCTCTCTCTCTCTCTCTCTCTCTCTCTCTCTCTCTCTCTCTCTCTGAGCTTATTTTTTCTCTATTATTTTTGTTTTCGCTCCAACTGCAGTAAATTTCAAAATGGCAGTATGTTCCCAGTTCACATCTGAGTCATTATTTTTGCCAATAGCAGAAATCGCCTGAAGATGTGTGTGTGTTTTGCGGGGGGTGGAGGTTTGTAATGGCGGGCCGAGAGAATGTAAGTTATGACCAAGATTAATTTTGTTTTTAGGTCTATAGCCATTCAAGGGGCATAATTCCTCGTTACATACTCATTTATAAATATATTTTAATATTTTTATTTGCATTTGCGTATTCATATTTTGAATAAGTCTCTTGACTGGCGTCACCAACCCGTTTAGACAACAGTGGGTCTGGAAGTAATGTAAAAAAAGCGGATCATCATGATACGTCAGTTGTTGCTGGCATTTAACCTACCATGCCACCCAGATGAGGACCTGGTGACATGAGTCGACTAGCATCTTGTATACTGTATGAACACCATGTGTACAGATGCTGTATGGTCCATCTTTTCTATGTAGAAGTAATGAAAAAAGAACAGTTAACCGTTTAGGGAGAAGTCTATGGAATTGTCAGAACCATAGCCTTCACCAGCCCAGGCCCGAAGGAGAGGGATGAACAACAGACCTGTCTCTTGAGAAAGAGAAAGAGAAGCTGCTTTGCTGTAAGGGGAAGTAGGATCAAGAAGAGCACCAAGGTCAACGGGGTCACTAACCAGGTGATTTGCCACTGATTCAAACCTACGGAGGAGGGAGGCCGGGCCACTGATTCAAACCTACGAAGGAGGGAGGCCGGGAAAGGAAGAAAGCAACCAGAAGCTAAGACCAGTATAATTCAGAAAAGCTACGGATGAAGCCAAAATAAATCTTTCCTGACCAGGATGAGGAAACATGCTTTGCAGATTTAATTATTTGCACAACGTAATATCTCCAATACAAGTTTTTATATTATTTATTTATTTATTTATTTATTTGAAGGCTGCGACATTTGGCAAACTTGCAAGATAAAATTTAGATCTTTGCAAGATAAGTGCTAATAGAGTATTATTTTAAATAAATATATATATATATTTTTTCTTATAAGCTGCGTATCAATATACAGTATATATATAAACTATACACTATAAGAGCTCAATTTGATATGTATGTATGTAGACATATTGTATAAAATATTAATAATGTATTTATGTAAAATTTAGATCTTTGTATGTGTGTGTATATATTCCTTTAACTCATAAATTTATCAACAATATGATGCTGTCATTTGCATATTTGCTCTTATTTTTATAATAAATAATTTTTATAAATAAAAAACATTTTACAGTTCACTTTATATTCAATATATATACAATATATATAATTTATAAAAAATCAACAAATATGTCACAATATTTTATGTATATATATATATATATACTATGTATACACACATATACACATATCCATATATTGATAGTATATACTATTATATATATACACACTATATATCTGTATATTTACAAGATAAATCTGTAAAATGTGTTAAATTTTTAAATTTTACTGCAACTCATGCCGTTATGTATAGAATTTTATCAACATGATGATGCTGTCATTTGCATATCTGCTCTTATCTTGATAATTCTGGGGGTTCTAGGTCAACCCCTACCCTTCTTTTTTCAGACACTTTCCTTACGTTCTCAAATTTGCATTTTTATTTTTTGTTGCGTTATTGAAATATCTCCGCGTTGTTGTGTGATTTTATTTATTTAAATTTTCTCAATTGATTGTTAATTTTTCTCTCATTGTCTCTGTTTTTTTGTTACTTCATTTATTTGCCTATTCATGGTACTCCGCAGGCTTTCACTTATCGTTCATCATTACCTAAATTATTAGTATAATTAGATTAACTCCGTAATGCTCAACTTTGATATTTGATCATTTCTCTCTCTCTCTCTCTCTCTCTCTCTCTCTCTCTCTCTCTCTCTGGCTCGCCGTCCTCACGTACATGGTCACTGCCTCTTCACCCAAGTTTCCAGACTCCTGGCTTTACATCACATGATTCCTCTCAGACCTGTGCCCTCCTCCCCCCCTCCCCCTCCTCCTAGCTCTGATACCACTTTAGCGGGAATGATTAAGACGAGAGATCTTAGACTTATGATTTATTAACAAACGACAGTGATATTAATATGGTTTGCTGACCAGTCAGCGGCCAGGAAATTTATATAGTAACTAACAGACCAATAGTGCACATGCATTTGATTTTAGACTTTATGTCTTTTGTGTATATGAAATTTATGTCTTCTGAATATATGAAAACCAGGCGTGTCGCGGAAGTGTTGCTATCCTCGACTCCATCTTGCTAATATAAGGAGCGAGACGCGGGAAGTGGCTGTCCGCGAGCAGGTGCGCTGCAGGTGGCGACAGACTGTCGGCAAAGCGTGGGAAACTTCCGGGGCACACTACCATAGCAGTACTACTTCCGCTGTCGGCGTAGCATCTATGTGCCACAAAGTTCAGCCTTTCCCGAGGATTTAGCGGCTTCTTTTCTCCCAGTAATGGCTGTATTATCCCCACAGCAGCAGCAATCTCTTCTTCGGCTTTTATTTAGAATGCGTTCCTTGATGATGGCGCCGTCGACAGGTGGAAGTCGTTAGGACGGATGAAAACCCGGGAAAAGGAAAGAGTCGGGAGGGTTTTCTGGGTGGGACGAGTTGGTTGATGGTATGAGATCGTTGATGGGACGAGTTCGCTGATGGGACGAGTTGGTTGATGGGACGAGTTAGTTGATGGGACTAGTTGTTTGATGGGATGAATTGGCTAGAGGAACGAATTGTCGTTATACTCATTTTCCCATATTTTTCTAGAAGGAAGAAGATTTAATTGCCTTACGTCCATTTAGGTATATAGAGACAAATTAATCGTTGTGGTTTGGGAAAGGTCAGAGTGTCGCAAATTTCATCAGTCCTTTATCTTGACAGAGCGGCATTTAAGGAAGTTGATAATTTTTTTCTTTGGGCAGCACGATTTACCTGAGGAAAACAAAAGCAGGGGACAGACCGTCATGCACATGCAGTGGCTGCTTTTCTCCAATAAATTCTCGGGGAAGTTAATTTTTAGTGTGATTTTCCACAAGATTCTTGTCATTTCCGTAGTTTTGTTTTCTCGTTATGAAATTCAAGACTGGACCAAACACCGACCTAAATGAAAAGATCTCCCCAGTTTTATTGATTGTTTTTTGTGGTCCTCCAAGTTTTATTTTTTGGGAGATCTTGAATCCATTTCCCGATGAATAGCTGATTTAGACTGGTCAGGTGCCTGGAAGTTTCTTTTTTTTTTTTTTAAGCGGATGTAGACTTAGATATAGATCCTTTTTCCTGCTGGGAAAAACTTGCTCCGAAGATGTGTACGTCCTTAGCCATTTTCCTCTCTCTCTCTCTCTCTCTCTCTCTCTCTCTCTCTCTCTCTCTCTCTCTCTCTCTCATACAGAAATACACAACACACACACACATATGTTTGTATGTTGTATTGTTGTAATACCATAAGAAATAAGAAAAAAAAACATAATCATAGACATAGCCTTCGTTTCATCAGACTTTCCGAGACTTTGCAAAGTATTTTATATACGAGTATATATATTTAGGTAGAAGGCTTAACGTGGCATACCTGACTATTTCTGTACTCGAACAAACAGCTTGAGGGCAAAAGAAGTTAAAAATTCCTATAATTACCGTTTAATCTCCTCGTGAATTCCCGTTGATATACGGAGAGCATATTTGGAACGGGATAAAAAAAAAAAAGGGTTTGAAGAAGTTTGTTTTCTTAATTGCTCTCGATTTCGGAAAACTTGAGAAGTTGGAGATGAATTCCCCCAGTATTACCAGCATTTTCTTCGGTAATAACCGATATTTTCTCTAGTAAGAGAAAATTAAAGATAATATTTTGCAGCATTCATGTTGATAGCTGATATTCTTTGCTGCATCGTCAAAGGGTTGGTTTTGTGATTGGATTCGTTTTCCGAATGTTTTTTTTTTTTTTTTTTTTTGCATTCCCACGGAACGTCCTTTTCTTTTCTGCTCGTATTCTGTTTATGTGATGCATGATTGTCTTCTCTTCTCAAGAATTATGGAGGTTTGGTCTCTCTTCATCTTATGCCTTTTCCTCTCCTGTCGTTTTTGTCGAAAATTTCCTTTGGTCTCTTATTTTTACTTTCGCTTTTACGCTATTTTCCATGAAAGGTTAGTCTTTTAATTCTACTTCTTATAGTTTCGTTCTTTTAGCGAAAGATTCCCATTTCTTCATTCTTCGTCTCGTTAATTTTAATCAAGACATTAATGTTTTCATTCCAGTTCGTTACAGTTTTCTCTGTTAAGTCCACGAAATACTAAAAGGTTTTTTGGTGTCTGAGTTTTTTTCCTAATAAGTCTGTTTTTTTCTTTTTGTTGAATCCCTTGTGAACATATGTTCGCGTTCATTTTTCATGATGCTGTTTACAGGACGTATGATCTTTCCAGTCTTTCATGAAACAGTAGGAAAAGTATAAAGCTGTAAAATCTGCAAGAAAAAAAAAAATACTCTCATCTCGCACAAAACAATGAGGCCATTTGGAAATGATTGCTGCGATTATATTCCGTTTTTCCTGAGGTTCAGTACGAGAGTTATCGAAATGTTGACAAAACTAATGAATTAAAAACGTGCATTTACCTGTCTCTTGACTGGGCAAGTAAGCTGATTATATGTAACAGCTGATTGGATCGCAAGATGTATTTGCAGATGTATTTGTTGACAAATACACACATCAAGAAATGCAAACATATACACATATCAACAGGCACAAAAATCCTGGATATTTCGGTGTCAGACAGACAAGTTTTTTTTGCTTGATAAGTGTAGACTCCTCTCTCTCTCTCTCTCTCTCTCTCTCTCTCTCTCTCTCTCTCTCTCTCTCTCTCTCTCTCTCTCTCTCAGTAGCTATCGTAATCATTGCAGTGGTATAGACTTGAATAGCAAGTTTCAAGAAGAAGAGATTTGAAACGCGTCGCAAGTTTTAATTTCTCAGATGGGCGACTGAAGCTGAAGTTGTAGCTCAAGATCAGCGAGCCTTGAAAAACTCCCGAAGGAGTCTTTGAGACCCTCGTTCGGAGACCTGCGTAATTCCTCCTCGGAAGAACAACTTCGGGTGTAATTTTGTCTGTAATTCTTCGTTTTATGCTCAATTCTGTGTGTGAGTTTCCGAAAGGCGATCATATGCTTGTGTGTGTGTGTGTGTGTGTGTGTGTGTGTGTGTGTGTGTGTGTTTTCGCGCGATGAGTTAGCGAGAAGAAATGGGATGCCTTTGAAGACGATTTTCTGCTTAATTGCTTGAGATTACGGAGGAATGGCAAGAAGTTTGCAAGGGCTCCTTCTATTTGTGTAAATTTTTTTTTCTTCACTTGAACCCCAAAATTTTACAGTGAAATTCTTTTGTACATCGAGTATGGGGCTGTGTTGAGGAGGTGGTGGTGCGGGGAGACACTTTTAAGACCTATTTGAATCAAATTTTATTCTGCTAGGATTTATCAAAAATCCATCCTTTCGCTATGGTAATTAGCATGTGTATAACGACGGTTTACGGGGTTCTTTTGTTCATTTTTTTATGATTAGTTTGGTATATTTTAGCTTCTTGCCTGTCCGTTCACAGCCCCTATTCATCGGAAATGTGCTTTGGCCGCGTTCGTTTCTAAAATCATGACTTTGACTTAATTAGTACTGGAAACATTCATCATATACCTCGCACCTCGCTGACGGCATCGCCAGACGGCGTCACGTCCTTCTCTCCAGCCCCATTTTCCCCTCATGTTCATTTCTCGAGTCTTCTCAAGAAAAGCAGAATCTTCATTTTCTGCTGCTTAATATTAGTCCTGAAGTGCGCCGAGAAAATCTCAATTCCAGTTTTATGACTCATCCATCAAAGGCATCTGCCAGTACTTGATAATTGCTGAGGCGCGAAGTCGAATTTTATGTTGTCTTCATGAGTTTCCGATTTTATACTTACTGCTTTGAAATAACGGGCCTGTTCATTGCGAAGGTGTTCCTGGATATTTCATAGCTTTCGTCATTTAGACATGCCGGGTGTCTGCAAGGTATCTATACGCTAGAAAGGAAGGCTGATTGAAGGGAAATGTTTATTATTAGTATTTTTTATTGACAATTAGAGCACCGTGTGCTATATCTTGAAATGGTTAAAAAGTTCCATATATATATATATATATATATATATATATATATATATATATATATATATATATATATATATATATATATATATATATAATATAATTAAACAAAACTTAATTTTATTTCGCTGATACTGTTTTCCGAAATGATAATGACCCGCGCTAAGATAATGTTTGCAACAGAGTGAACAGGAAAACAAAGAGACCACTAGCAAAGCGATTACACATAGCAATAGCAAAACCTTCCCTCTCTTGTCCTGTGGCTCACGGCACAGCTCTCTGATTGCTCATTTAGCCTGGACCCCTTTGACTCATTTTATTCCTCTTCCCTGTCATATGTCACCTCTCTCTCTCTCTCTCTCTCTCTCTCTCTCTCTCTCTCTCTCTCTCTCTCTCTCTCTCTCTCTCTCAAGTTCTTCATTTAATTCACTTTCTCGTGTCCCGTTCATCTGGTAATCTGCTGATCCCTGTGGGCAAAGTTCTCGTCAGTTATATGATTGTGTTCCTGTCCGTATTCCTGCCTTTGTGTTTCGATGTATGCATCCATATTCCTAAGTAAATTTCTCACTAATTCGAAATGCATTTTGTTTCTATATAAATGCAATTTACTGACACACAAATGTTCATAAGCAAATGCACGTGTACTGCTGTGTATTTTAAAGTTAATATTCTTAATACTATGTCGAGACAACTTTATTAAAAAAACAACTGCTGAAATGATAATTAATATCGGACATTGTTATTTCCTGACTTTTTGTTTTCTTCTTCTTTTTCAATGAAGTCACTTATTCACTCAGTCGTATTGCTGGTGGGGTGTTTTGACGGCGAGTTTTGAATCCTCAAGCAGTTAATCAAGAGTCTTTGACACCTGTTGAACCAATATCAGTCCTTTGCAAAAGCCAGAAATTACTGCACAAAGAAAATAAGCTTAATCTTTTCTTTCAATGGATACAAGGTGTCACTGGGAACATCTCTCTCTCTCTCTCTCTCTCTCTCTCTCTCTCTCTCTCTCTCTCTCTCTCTCTCTCTCTCTCTCTCTCATGGGGAAGGGACTGATTGAGTTATCATTCTTGTTACGACAGATGTACATCAGCTGTTTTGATATGCGAGACAAAGAACGAGGCCATCATCTCTCTCTCTCTCTCTCTCTCTCTCTCTCTCTCTCTCTCTCTCTCTCTCTCTCTCTCTCTGAACCCCAGAGGCACCGCGCGTCCACTACGCTGTATTCAGGAGACATCCCTCTTATAATGTGGACATTAGACTGCTACGTGCCTTTCTCTTTCTGTAGAGCCTCTAATCATTTTCACTTAGATGCAACATATGTTTTCTTGGTGTTTGCGCATGCGTGGTTGAGATTGGGTCAGGGTGTGTGGGTGTTTGTGTGTGTGTGTGTGTGTGTGTGTGGTGTTGCTTATATTTGAAATCTGCTTATGAAAGTTAAATTGTTTGTTTGTTTACATTGATTTAGTTCGAAAACCTTGGATGATAGAGCGATAGTGACCTACTTACATTTGTTATACACTGTAAAAGATATAAATATTAACTTGAATTTATAACATTACTTGTTAATAACAAAAGCACGCAAACACGCATGCAGTATCAGAGTTCAGAGGTCCACAACATGGTGCTTCTCACCTTCAGCGCTTCACCACACTTCAGTCAATAGCGCGTGTTGGTAATAGTTTCGTGATTTGCTGATGAAAAACTTTATTTTTCTTAATATATTTTTAGTATCATTGTTGCACTATGATGCTCGGCTCAGTTAATTTATGAAAACCTTCTCATTTGTTTAATATTTGGACGAACTTTTATTTTATCTTTCCTTTAGGGGAGAAATCTTTCTTAAGTTTTAATTTTTTCTTTGTCGGCTCCAGATCACCGAGAGTTTTGTCTCCAGGCCGAGAGGAGAGTGACTCTTGGATGCTCCGATAAATTGCGGCCATCATTTTCTGCAGAGGTAAAACCTGATTCCCGCAAAGATGATCGGATCGCCTTCCTTCCAAGATCAGACAAATTGCGCCAGGCATTTTTCACATCTGTTCTTCAGAAGCTCTCATGGAAAGGCAATTTTTCCTTGCATTTTATGATGGGTAGAGATTCTCTCTCTCTCTCTCTCTCTCTCTCTCTCTCTCTCTCTCTCTCTCTCACACACACACACACACACACACACACACACACACACACACACACACACACACACACACACAGTCCGGTTGTTAGTCATCTTTACTCAATTTACTTGTGTCACAGTATAAAACGACATGAAAGCGCTCTGCATCCAGGGGCTCAGCGTACCAATCATCTGCACTCGGATACATTTTTATAAGCTGGCAAACGTGTGACTGAGGATATAAAAGCATATGGATATACAGAGTGCTAGTGGATTGGTGATATCCAGACGATATCACGTCGACGTCTCATGAATGTGAGGTGGAGGGGGGGGGGAGTAATGGATGAATTTCTGTGCTTTTGTATCATTTTTTTTATTAAAGCGTTAAAATACGTGATCACGGCTTTAAAAAGCTCAGTCTTCTAAATCGCATCCCTCTCTTCATTTGATTTTTGTTTTTGTTCTTTTTTTTTATCTGCAGTGAAGATATATATATATATATATATATATATATATATATATATATATATATATATATATATATATATATATATATATATATATATATATATATATATATATATATATATATATATATATATATATATATATATATATATATATATAGAGAGAGAGAGAGAGAGAGAGAGAGAGAGAGAGAGACGCAATGAGGATATATATAGAGAGAAACACGATTCAGCCTTATTCACTTTTAGTTCCTGCCTTAATTGTTATAAGGCAATTTTGTATCAAATGGCTGAGCTTATTTTAACTTTCGTTGAGTGTGATGTAAGTTTACGTAGCTGTTGTTCTTCCATTATTTAGGCTTTGATTGGCTTAGTTGTATTTCATAACGTACAATTCCTTTGGGATTACCTTCCACGTTTAGTTGCCTTTTGTTTGTGTGTGTGGATTGAGATTTAAATGACTATTCCAGGTATTTCGTATATGATTTATTTCATGCGTAATATTAGCTGTATTTTGGATGTATAAGCCTTATTTCCCATTTTCTATACTTTTTTCTGGTTGCAGATTCTAAACAACAGCCTTCACTGATTGTCCATTCACCAGTAAACAAAAATTTGTATATCTCTCACGATGCATGACTTTGATTCTCCCCATCTTGAGACTCTTCTTCCTGAGTCTCTCATCCCGCCGGAAGACAGACTCGGGACTCAAGTCTCGAGAGGAAATTCGCTCTAAGATGCTCTGATGTATTGCGGTAATCACTTGATCTGGACGTAAGACCTCATTCCCTCAAAGATGACCTTTCCTAAGAGGATCAGGCGCATTACATGAGGCATTTTTCGCGTCTGGCCTTTGCAAGCACGCATGAAAATGCAGTTATCGTTAATCTCTCTCTCTCTCTCTCTCTCTCTCTCTCTCTCTCTCTCTCTCTCTCTCTCTCTCTCTCTTTCAAAAGTTCCAAGAGACGCGCATAGCCACTTCAGTGCATTCCCGTCATGTCCCCGCCATAACAGAGGCATGAATATGCCGGACTCTCTGAAGGGACTCCATTCATTTTCACTGAGGTGCTCGGGTGTTCAGAGAGTATACGGCTAAATGAATTTCCGGGGTATTTTTGTACTTCTTAGCTTTTAGTCTGTTTGTATGGGTTTCATGGCTCTTCAGACTATTGTTCGAGGTGGTTCGTTAGTTAGTTTTATTTTCTTATTTTTTCTTTTAGGTTTTATTACTTTTTTCAATGTCAACTTCATGGCCTAGATTCGTATTGTGTGTTTGTTTATGTGTGTGCATATATATAGGTGAGAGAGAGAGAGAGAGAGAGAGAGAGAGAGAGAGAGAGAGTGTGTGTGTGTGTGTGTATATGCGAGAGGGGAAAGAGAGAGTGTGTGACGCACAGACAGGGATGATTCATATTTAGAAAGGTGCAATTACTGGCATGTGGTTGTGTTCAATTCCTTCTATCATTATTATTAGTTTTCCTACCGTATCAGTTTTAATCGATAACACAAATGTCGACCACAAACACACATCGAATGCATTTGCACTTTATGGCAGTTGTGGAATTCCTTCATATCTGGAATCTCCGCTAAATTCCAACTTTGAGTCTATAGGGATTCCTGAAAATAACAGTTCATTCGGGATATCTTGTGTAATAAACACGGGTCGGTTGAGGGCTTTGGGTGAGCTCTTCATTGAAGTTATTGTTAACGGGAATTAGAATGTGTCCTGAATGAATTTGATTGTATTAACTTCTCTCTCTCTCTCTCTCTCTCTCTCTCTCTCTCTCTCTCTCTCTCTCTCTCTCTCTCTCTCTCTCAGATTTCTTACATTTTTCTGTTTAGGAAACTTCATAGTCGTCTTTTCAATCTCTCTCTCTCTCTCTCTCTCTCTCTCTCTCTCTCTCTCTCTCTCTCTCTCAGATTTCTTACATTTTTTCTGTTTAGGAAACTTCATAGTCGTCTTTTCAATCTCTCTCTCTCTCTCTCTCTCTCTCTCTCTCTCTCTCTCTCTCTCTCTCTCTCTCTCTCTCTCTCCGATACCGTGTCAAGCGGTGCTTCATAAATTCGAGTCTTAACGAGACGCGTGTTGATCCATGAAACGGCTAAATGAGGGAGATATTACCCTTTGACATACCCAAGAAAGAAAGAAGGAGGCTCCTTTACTCGGAAAGAATGCGCAGTGCCTTTGTGTATGATGACACCTTGACCTACAGTAGCTGTTAAAATTCCCGTTCTCTCCCTCACTTCCGGCCAGGTGATCGATGACCTTTAGCTAGAAAAGGTCAGAGGAGTTCATGGATTGATTCAGCTTAATGCTCTCAGTCACGTCCACTCATTCCAACAGATGTGAACTCGCCAATAAAGTTTTCGAACGAATTGTTCGATTTTCTTCTAGAATCAAATTTGTTGCTGAAAGTGGAGACTGAAATCTTAGGGTTCGATTTCCTTAGGTACTTATAGACTTTTGAATTTCCTTACTTCTTCCGTTTTCCCATGGTTCAGCCTTCAGGGCTAGAGCTCATGCTTGTATCCTCTCTATTCGTAAGGTCCTTTTGCTTGTTTGTGTACGTGAGTGTATGTGAGAGACACACAACCAGATGCAAAACTGACAGTTTAGCAGTTCGCATAAACAGTTATCATGTGGTTAAGTGCCATTTTAAGATTGAACTCCTTGTGTTTGTGCTCACTGCATTTCATCACAAGAATTTTCAACCTTCATGACCGAAAGAAACTATAGCCTGCCATGTATCTATCGTTCGGGCATGTCTCATCACTGGACCGAAATCAGTTGATTTCAGTCCCTTTAATTTGATGGTATGGAATAAATTATTTCAGCAAATGTTGATTCAGACAGAAATGCTCATTCGCTTTCAACTAAGAATCGCTCTCACCCTCATTTGCCTGCAGAGTGATGTTGATTATGTTCTTAACGGAGGTTATGAGAAGATATAAGTTGACTTGTGTCAGTAAATTGGGAAAATTGAATATGACTTACAGTTAGATATGTTATATTGGGATTAAATTGTAAAGACAAAACTGTATGACGTAGTAAGTTGGTTATCAGATGAATTTTACAGAATGAGAGTATACAGATCTGAATTATACAGAGTTCATAATTAATCAGTTACTCCCGAAGTTCTTATTCGGAATAGAGTAAGAGACATCGATTAAAATCAGTTTTCTTGTTTCGTAGTTTCTTCATTAAAACACAAAAGAACCTAAA
The DNA here is from genome assembly GCF_040412425.1 of Macrobrachium rosenbergii. Lineage (NCBI taxonomy): Eukaryota > Metazoa > Arthropoda > Malacostraca > Decapoda > Palaemonidae > Macrobrachium > Macrobrachium rosenbergii. Next base: position 26,797,552 of record NC_089782.1, read on the forward strand.
TAAACCAGACAATCATTGTAAAGAGCAATGAATTATTGTAAATGAATTATTATAAACCACTGCCATGTTTCTTCGATTTGGTGTTTTTTCTGCAACATAGATACGTCATTTTTACTTCTCGGAACCAAATAACAACAAAGTTTTACAAACAGTTTGTGCAATATAAAGTATTAAACTGACATGACATTGACCAGTAAACTTTCAAATGAACTTGGGAATAAATTATCACAAACAAAATTATCACAAACACAAAATTATCACAGACACACATGAGATAACTTGCGTTTGTTTCCGATGGGTCATTCGGTTGTTTAGAACAAATTTTAAGTTTCCTTTAAATGAACTTATTCAGAAATATCCTTTACGCAATTAATTTTCTATTGGAAAACAGTTTCAGAATCTACCAGTGTAATACGTATATAATCTTTTCTCGTTTCTCTATATTTGTTAATCCTTACGGAAAATAACGATTGCAAGCATTCTTTTCTCTTATATATTAGTTACTGTACTTTGATTCTTACTGAGTCATATAATGAAGTGTCACATATCCCTTTTCTGGGGGAACAATCTACATGCTGTGTAAGTCCCTCCGAGGGGAGCTTCTCATCACTCTGGATTAGACTGCAGCCTCAGGGGGAGAATGGGCTGTTGGGTGTCCTTCATATATAATATTATGTATAGCGGTGATCACTTTGTCTTGACATAAGGCCTCATTTCGGGAAAGATCACCTTTTGCCAGGAGAATTAGTCGAATTACCTGGCGCATTTCTCTACGTGCAGCCTTCTTCTAGGACACATAAAATCTCTCTCTCTCTCTCTCTCTCTCTCTCTCTCTCTCTCTCTCTCTCTCTCTCTCTCTCTCTCTCTCTCTCTCTCAGAAATCTCCTTTGAATTTTTCTTTTAGTCACTCACTTTCTAACACAACTACCCCATCATTTTACATCCCTCACATAATATTGACTGTAACTCCTTGCTGCTAAGGAGTGAAGGTTGCCTGATGCCTGCACGGGCTCTTGCCCAAAAACACCATAATAAAATTCAACAAACGAAGACTGGGATTTTCCACAAACATATGAAACATCTCAAATCCCATATATTTCTCTCAAAGAAGAAAAATTCCCGCAACCGTGTAAACTTCTATAAAAACGAGAATAAATCTCCACAAACGTAGGAATAAACTAAATAAACCACAGAAATAAATTCTGCACGAGACAGGAATTCACTCGCATCTGGTACCTCCATAAAGTCCAGCTGCATTCGGGCCTTAAATGGAATTATATAAATATTTGAGTGTCCAGGTTACCTCGTTCCAGGAAGGAATGCCGCATAAGCATCCAGGAACTGGGCTTAGGATGATGGAAGGAAGTCATGTGATCTTCGTGCATTACACCAGACAGTGTTCAGTTAATTGATTTAGCTATTATAACTTAGCCCTTACTCTTATCCTGTTATTGCTTTTTATATTCGTGTGTGACCTTAAATGACCTTATTTTATTCATGTTTAACCTTAAAATATGATCTTGAATGACCCCGAACATTTGCAAGATGCAGCTCCGACATTGCCGACACAAAAATGTAAGTTCTAAAGTATCGCCTTTCATCTCGGCAGCTTCACTCTGTTTTCTATCATTCGCATTGGGCATCCATACTTCACTTCCATAAGTGAGAGTTGGCTCAACAATCCACCTTAGTGTCCATAAATAATAGCTACCTTATTTACTTTACCTATTGTCTGTGGCCAACCTCTTGCCTCATAGACTATATTTATTCCTAAATACTTATGTGAAACCACCACCATCTCTAGTAACATTCATTGTGCTGTCGCCCAGATATAAATACGCGGTGTAGAATTCATATGCCTCCTCTTACAGAAGAATCAGTTGGCCCTTTGGTTCTCACTTATATTCCAGTAATAACTTCAGCTTCGTGTGAAATATAAAATATAATTCGTAAAAATACCCTTTATTAGCTCTCTCTCTCTCTCTCTCTCTCTCTCTCTCTCTCTCTCTCTCTCTCTCTCTCTCTCTCTCTCTCTCGTGTCTAGGTAAGAATGAAGTCAAATACTTTTCTTGAGCGTGAGTCCAAATGCGTCTTGAATGATTCCATTAGACTGATAAAGGAAGGATTTGTCACCATTTCCCATCAAGGCGAAAGAATGAGACTCCAAATGGATTTAAAACCGAATGAATTCCTTTCAAGTCGGAGGTTTTAAAAGATTTCCATGTCAAGTTTCAGTGAAGCAGAGAATGATGTTATCTGGAACTGGACCGCATGCATAGTTGATGTGAATAAATGGATGCCTTACATTATGGTTATGAGGAATGTAATGCGTTTAGCGGCGTATTGTGGTTCTTTCCTGGGTAAAATTGCGTCCGTAATTGCTGAAGGTTAAAAGCCTGAGAATATCGACTTTAATTGTAATACCCTCTTCCAAGGGGTATCTTTTTTGTACTGATTCTCAGTGAGGTATCTTTACTTAGTAAGGTTCTCCCCCGGGGTGTCTTGTCAGCCCAGAGTGAACTTCTCAGTGACTTCTTCAGGCGATGAAGACCTGAATGTGACTGATTGATTTTCCTAGCAAAAACCAATATTTGTATTTTAAATTTGAATAATTATGGTGGTTTCAGTTTTTTGGTCTTATGGCCCCTCTTAGAGTTTTGAGTTCTTATTACTTCAGTCTTCCAGGATGATTTAACTTGCAAGGAAAATCTTACTTTCCTTCTTCCACCCTTTTTTGTGCCTTTTCCATTTTTCCTTTTTAAAACGTGGTTAGATTCTCTATTGGTGCTTGGATAGCCGCCGCCGTCGGCACCCATATGAAGAATTTACAGGGGAGAAGTAGGCCTCTTTTTTTTTTTTTTTTTTTTTTTTAGAATTTTTATTCATCAGAAATAAGTCACTTTATATAAGTCAACAACGTAAGTATTGTCGTTTAATTAATAAACACGTTTTATTAGGAACAGTATATTATTATCTGAAATGAAAGCCGGCGAAGTCTCCTTGGAAACAAATCCCACATTTTATAGATTTCTCTTGCTGGGATTAATATGCACCTGAATTGTAAGTTCAACTTTTCATTTGTAAATGTAAATGTATTTTATCAAATGCTCAGACTGATGAATACTGGCTGAATTGCTAAGTAAGGTAATAAGAAATAAAAGGGAGTTTAAGGTAATAAGAAATAAAAGGGAGTTTAAGGTAATAAGAAATAAAAGGGAGCTTTGTCTTTCCAACAGAAGTGAATGAGATCAAATGTAACTTGGCCTGTAGGTGCATCAGAAAGCTATGCATGTCAAACACCACATCGTTCTATGGTAAAGTGATTTGGAGTTGAAGAAAGATATTAAGATTCATTAAGAACATTTCCGTTTGGTATTAAAACCAGGACGTACGAAGATACTAAGCAAACTTTGTGCGTACGTTTTGCCCCGTTATAGCACAAACAAAGCCCGAAGACGGGGGGCGCCCTCGAGACAAACAATCCCGTGGGTGCTTTCCCCGCAAACGCCGCCCGGGATTATTTGCAAATCCGGAAGTGGTTCAAGAACTTAGGATGCGGAGCAGAATCCTGCCGTAAATCCTGAATAGTATTAAGCAGAGATTCCAGGCGTCCTTCAGGAGGAGAAGTTGGCGCTGTCGAGTTTCTGTGCGGGCATTTCGGGCCGTTTATGGCGGAGTGGTTGTAAGGAGGATTTATATGCAGGGATTATACTCAAAGTGTACAGTGTGCGGGAAAATGCGCATCTTTTGTATATAATTGGTGTACTCATTTATAAATTGTTATTTTTTATTATTAAATTTACCTATTTTATGGTCGGTTGGTCCACTGGAATATTCCCAAATCTTATGATTTTTCTCTTCAGTTGGTCAATCAGTTGGTCCATGGAACTCATTTGAATTTATATAATTCTTTGACTAAATTAAAAATTTTTTTGGTTATAGGTCCACCGAAATGTTCCCAGATTTTATTAGACGCTCGGCTGGGTTGGCGAACTCATGAAAATGGAATGTGGTCAGTAAATTGTTCCGCTCTAAATTTAAATGTTAGATTATGAAGCCTCTGAAAAGTATGGTTATATAACTAATTGTGTATTTAAATGAATGTTGTTTGAGACATACAATATACATATGTATATATATATACTGTATGTATGTGTATATACAGTATATATATATATATATATATATATATATATATATATATATATATATATATATATATATATATATATATATATATATATATATATATATATATATATATATATATATATATATATATATATATATATATATATATATATATATATATATATATATATATATATATATATATACACATACACATATGTATGTGTTTGTGTCTGTGTATGTAGAGAGAGAGAGAGAGAGAGAGAGAGAGAGAGAGAGAGAGAGGGTGTTCATAACATTAAACAAGAACGACGTTTTCAGAAGAAATGTGTTGTAGTGTTCAGAGGAACTAAGGGCATCAATTATACCTTTTTTCTTTCTTTCTTCGCCCGTAATCTTATTCTTTACCTTACTACTTCATTTTTGTGTTATGTTACTCCCTTTATGATGTCTGGAGCTTGAATATGTCAACTCTTCCTCTTTCTATTGTTCCTTTTTCAATCCAGCTGCGGCCATTAAGCAAACATCAATATTTCCTTTCTTGAATTCTGACAGGGACCTTCTTAGTTCTCTCCCAATGGCAGGATAAGAAAGACAAGATAAATATTCGTCTTGTGTTCACTAGGCCTAACGGGATATTGTATGTGGAATTGGGATCTTATTTCCTAGAGGGACAATCTCTTTCTCTCTCTCTCTCTGAAATGATAGTTATTCAAGAACGTCATAATTAGACAGTAATGAGCTTTTATAATGTTCACTTTACTTCTTTTATTATAATAATTGGAGAGGAGGGAGTGACAGTAAAAAAAAAAAAAAAAAAAAAAACGAGAACACAAGATGACAAGTCTGCAGCACATGGAAGAGAAGCGCGTCGTTGACTCTGGCTTCTCAAAGCTAGAAAATATGGCGACGTTTGTCTCCTCGGGTTCAAAGGAAGCTTTATATATAGATGGAGGAATGAAGACCTCGTCCCTCACCATAAACGCCAAAGTGGTCATCGCCCGCAGTTTCGTTTTCGAGGGGACCGGAAAGTAGTCCACACTGCTTGCAAGCAAGTAACAGTCCTGCTTGGGTGTTCGGTAACAAGAGGAATAGGGACAGGACCGTTCATGCAAATTGGCAATTCCGAGAGCAACCATGATGATGTGTGGGAGGTGTAACTCGCAGCCTCTTGTCGGGAGGATTCAGCTCAGAGCCATCTGTCGTCTGCTGCAGGAACTAAAGATCGTCGCCTTTTGTTCAGGTAATATGTTTGTTTTTTGGAAGTCTAGGGGTCAAAATGATATTTTCGTCAGGTGTTTTTTTGAAGATATAGGACGCATCCTCTTCTTTCTTTTTGCCATTTGGCATTCTTTTTAAAAATATTTCTCTTACTATATGATTTGTCTTATGTGCTCTAGGACTGATTTCGTCAGGAAAGGTTTTAATCGTCCTGATTTTGAGAGAGCAGCGCTATTCCTGTCTCCTAATGTTTCTTGAAGTCTTAAACTTGGTCACTTAGTCATGTCCCCTTTTCAGTAGAATTTTGACTGTCCTCGTCCTTTTTGGCTTAATTTTCTTGCTCTTGCTCCTCAGCCAGTAAAAAAAACTACAGGCACACACACACACACACACACACACACACACACACACACACACACACACAGTACTCCCCTTCATTTGAAACTCTTACACCTGGTGGCCAAGTGGCAGAGGATTAAGCAAAGGTTCCTTTCCCATCCAGCTACCTCCTTCCTCCCACCCCGCCCCCTTCAAAATCGGGGTGATCATGCAGCTTATGCAAACTCGCGAGGAAGGCAAAGTTTGTCCTGCGTAAAGCCGCGTCCTTTATCTCGCATTTCTGGCGAGACGAGTCTGTCCTCCGCAACTTCAGAGGAGGAACTAATTGGTGGTTCCCGAGAGGAGGGCAGGAAGCCACCGGGTACGTAGATTGGAGGCGAGTTCACTTTGCTTACCTCTTATGTCTTATAGAAATTTCTTGTTTTTTAGTATAATTAAGTGGTTGGTTTTAATTACAGCATGTTATAACACTCTCAGTAAAACATGCCATTATTTTAGTAGCAAAATGTTTTACAGAGTTTCGAAAACAAAACAATTGAGACACTTTTAATAGGAAAATTCTTTACACACTGTTCCAGTAGCACATTTTAGCCACAATTTTAGTTACAACACGGTATAAATACTATTTTAGAATAAAATGTAACCACATGGTTTTTTATGTATTGTAAAATGTCATAAAGACTACTACAGGCTAAAACTTCAGAAGAATAGAATACTGTGAACAGAATTCACATAAAGTTGTAGAAGAAAATAAAATGCATAGTCAGAATTCACAGGATGCACTTTACTTTTGCATAAGAAAATCAACACATTTAATGAGGACTCAAACAAGCAAATATACAGTATGTTAAAAGTCGTGCGTTTTTAGATGCCTTACAAATATCGAAAATGCTTTTCTATACTCATCTATTCGTCTTCAAAAACAACTCATTGTCATTCCTATTTTAAGCTTTAGACTCACGAAAAAACAAACATATTACCGGAACAAAAGCTGACCATCTTTAGTTCCTGCAGCAGACGATAGATGGCCCTGAGGAGAACCCTCCGTCGAGAGGTGCCAGTTACTCTTCCCACTCATCATTTCTCTCGGAATTTGCCCCTCTGAACGGACCTGACCTGTTCCTCTTGTTACCCAGGACTCCAACAGGAATGCAATATTTAAGGTGAGGTGCGGGGTCGTCATTCCGCCATCCACAGCTTTCTTTAAAACCCCGGAAACAAACACCGCCATATTTTCTGGCTGTGAGGAGCCAGAGTCAACAACGCGTTTGTCTTCTGTGTCCAGGAAACTTGTCTCCGTATGTATACTCTCGAGTTCTCTTTTCGTCACTTCCTTTTTAAAGTTAAGCTCATGGGAGAAGTGAAGTGAATATTGTTAAAGTCCACGGTCCTTTAAAAGTGGTTAATTATAATGAATGTGAATATAGCGTTACCGACACACAAACACACAAACTAAGCTGATTGTTAGAAATAGGAGCCTCTGTGAAATTTAGATTAATCCTGCTTTAGGACGGCACAAGCCCTTGTCCAAATGATCTTCAGTGGTTAAAGAATATAAGAGGCCTGGTGTGAACCGCTGAACTCACCAACCAACAAGTTAAATGTAAAAACCCCTTCTCCTTTAACATGAGTGACATAACAAAAATAATTATGCTTTCAGTAACATATCCATAAGCTGCCCGATACGAGTCATGAAAAATGCATGATTAGATACTTAACGATACGTTTCTGATGCACGATAATTAATCTAGCGTTTTTCGCGAAACATTCAGTCGCAAATTTACTCATTTTTAATGAACCCATCAGGGACAAAAGGTCCCATTTTGTGTGAACTAATCATCGCTGGGAAAACGAATACAATTTGAAAAACGAATATGTTCTGGAACACCGGACCGTTTCTGTGATCCATTCAATAAGTAAGGGCCTCTGAGCTGTGCAGTAATCAGCGCTGATGGAACGCGTTTATGAATGACTCTGTTATGAAATATGTCTTTGTGGATATTGCATGAATATCGGGATGTAGCTTTGCGTATCAATGGCTGTCAATTCAGTTGGTCAAGACCAGAAATGAAAAGATCTCAGTCTCCGTGATCAGGTCGTGTGCAAGAGAGCAGTCGACGATAAAATTAATTTATTAAGGAAAAAATAAATTAAAGAATTATTTTCACTAACAAGCATGCTAATAGGAAGATTTTTAATATACTAACATCATCTCGTGTTAAATCTTAAGAAAAATTACCAGTTATAGAAGGGAATATTTTTCTTCAATGGATTAATGCTAAGAAAAAGAAAAAAATTAGGCTCACAGGGGGAGAGAAGTGGATGTTTCTGTGAACAAGTGATTGTACGAGACAGCATATATGTATGTATGTATGTTTGCATGTATTTTTTTTTTTTTTTTAGCAAATTAAGGTTTTTGTTCTTTTTAGATAATGCTCGTGTTAATATCTTGACATGTATTTTATAGAATGAAATTCCCATTATTTTTACGTAGCTGTTTAACTTCAGAGTTCCATATAATGGGGGCAGTATTGCTTTTCTTACCAATCAGCATTGCCTTCGAAATTCAGTACCAGATTGATTTCAAAGGTTTAGACTTAGGGAAGTAGGCTAAGGACAGTGTCACCACTTTTCGTCATGGACTTGCGCTTTAGGGTAAACCCAAGGAAATGTAATAGAAATTACAGTTTAAATTGTCTTACATCCTTTACACTACAATTTGTTTGGGACTCTTCTCATTTCTGCCCAGTAAAAAGTTTGATTTAGTTTCCAGATTGAATCTAATATCAGTTATATGGATACTGAATTCCACTCCAATGTCAAGTTTGTGTGGATTTCACCTTCAATAACAATATGATAAAACGCGCAAAAGCTTAGAACAGCTGTTGTATTATTACATTGATTTCATCGTAAGTACCTTTTATCTCCATTCCTTTCTTATATTTCACCGCAGTAGGACTTGGATATCGTTGAAACTTCAACTTGGGAGAAAGTGTTTCCAGTATTAAAACCTTTTGAAGCCAAACTCCTTCGCTGCCGTAATGGCAAATGGCGGTAACTCCCTCCTTCGTCGGGTTAATGGAATAATTCGCATTCGGTTGAGGACGATGTTCCTGGAACAGACCCTGGAAAAGTCCTCAGGCGCGTACGAAATGGTTTATCCAGAACGGCGAGCTGGAATATCTGCGAGAGAGAGAGAGAGAGAGAGAGAGAGAGAGAGAGAGAGAGAGAGAGAGAGAGAGAGAGAGATTCAGAAACGGGAGGTTTATTACATAATGTACAAAGATAGGTAGAGAGAGAGAGAGAGAGAGAGAGAGAGAGAGAGAGAGAGATGGATGATTTCGAGACACTTGTGAGGTTGTTTACATATGGAGAGAGAGAGAGAGAGAGGTGAGAATGATTTCCTTACTCGAGAAAGAGAGATAATTTCCAGACACTTACGAGAGAGAGAGAGTGAGATGGTTTCAAGACACTTGTGAGGTTGTTTACATAAATGAGAGAGAGAGAGAGAGAGAGAGAGAGAGAGAGAGAGAGAGAGAGAGAGAGAGAGAGAGAGAGAGAGAAATCCTGTCTGTGACATCATCCAGAAAAGATATTTCTGCACCTTTACGTGAAGGGTGAATGTGGAAAGTCCTCAGATTATCTTTACTGAATTCAGTCTGTTATCAGGATAAAAGGATTGCTAGGATATTTTAGGACGTCCAAAGGACATCCTTCACTTGAGTGGAGACTGAGACTTCATTCCGGTGAGGTTAGAAGAGGATCATGACGTGGGAGAATTCCTCTTGAGGATAAAACTTGGCGTTATTTGAAATGAAATCTAGTGAATATCAGGACCACAATAAACAAAGGATATCTTTTTGATTGGTTAGGTAGTCTGGAGTTGCATTGAATACAGTAATTGACATTATTGTTTTAAAGAAGCATTCTCTTAATGGATGCATTCTTCATCAATACTTTGTCACATTTTACTCGTAAAATTGTATGTTAAAAAAGGGCAATAGATTTAGCCTAAGAAAGCTGAAAGACTTATTAAACATGAAAACGCCAAGAGTAGATATGATATATAAAAGCAGATCAGGTAATAAAAGCAGCATCAGCAATAATAATAATAATAATAATAATAATAATAATAATAATAATAATAATAATGCAAATCTTCTTCACAATCCCAGTGAATAAAATACAAAATGTTTATAAAAGGGAGCTACAAAATCCACATTTATGTAAAGGACTTTACATAAATGTGGATTTTGTATTTTATAATAATAATAATAATCTGAGAAACTACCTTCAGTTAAAGCTCCCCTTCCCTCTCCACCCCCCTCCCACCTCCTTTCCCTCTCCCTCTCCATCCCCCTCCGCCTTCCTCCCACCCTCTTCCTCTCCTATCTCCTCTCCTTCTCATTCCATCCTGCTAAGCCCAGTTCCTACATTCCCAGCCATATTTCTTCGTGAAAGCAGACGACCCAAAGACCCAGTTATTTACATGATTCCATTTAGACTCGAATGAAGTGGAAATTGATGGAGAGAGACAATAAGCACTAATGGTTCCTCAGAGTACTGGAAAAGAAAATAAATGGGTGGGGAACTAAAGACATGTTTTTTTTTTTATTTACGAATTTAAATGATGAAGTGACCATCATTTATTCTTAAATTTCTCGCCATTTTATGAATTAAACTGGTCGTTAAAACGCGAAGGATTAGGCTTAGATGAAAGCGTACGATTTTACTGAATGAGTAATTCTCTCTCTCTCTCTCTCTCTCTCTCTCTCTCTCTCTCTCTCTCTCTCTCTCTCTCTTGCCGAATACGAGTCTAATCCATTGAAAGTAGCTGTCATTTCATGTGTATGTCTTCTTTTATTATTCCCTACGATCTTTACTATTTAGGAAAATTGTCTCAAAAGGGAATTTCCATGAGCACCTTGACCACTTTCTTCCCTGAAAGTTTCGTTAACATGGCTTGGCAATGTACCGGTCAGCAGTGCGTCCGAGTTCATCATGGTAGCCTGGCTACCTGTCAGTAGCAAGTGCTTCCGATTTCTTGGCGGTATTATAAGGAAATCTTTACGCGATTCTAGTCCATCGTGCCTGCTTTGCAAAATATGGGCATATACGAGCTGATGAGGTGCCAGGTTGTTGCAGTTCCTGGTAGCTGGGACCTTTCATTCCCTCCTGGTAGCTGGGACCTCTCATTCCCTCCTGGTAACACTGTTGTTGATAGCAATTGTCGTCAAGTTTTAGCGAAACTTCAGCAGGAGGTTTTTCAGAATTGTATTATTTTTATTTTTTTATATTTATTTTTGTTTTCTTCATCTTTATTTGTTGTTTTCTCTCTGTCTTCACCTGTGAGAGAGAGAAAGAGAGAAATTCAATGAAATAGAATTAAGATAATTGAATACTGAAAACTTCAACTAATTAAATATAACGATCTTGGGAACCAATTATTGTTTACATTAAACAACTATAGATTATCTTCACTATCAATCCCCCCCCCCTTGGGAATCTTGTATTTCAGAGCTCCAGTCCAGCATTCCTGCTTGCCAGTATTCCTGGCAATAGCAAGAAAACAAGGTTGCAAGGTTATTTATATGATTCCATTTAGCCCAAATGAAGCTGGAATTTATGGACACGCTGGATACGAGTTGCCAGTCGCAACAGAGCGGTAATTTACTCAGGTCTTCATCCTTCCCTATTGCTTTTGGTTGAAACGGCGTCAGACAGATGGCGTCCTTGTAGCCTGGGTTCGAATCTTGACGTGGAGGAGAAGGAGTCCTTATCAGATTTCCTAATTCGTATTCAAGGTTTTCATGGGAGAACGTATGGGAAAATATTAGATAATTTAGTATATATATGTCTAGATATTATTTGAGAGAGATTATCAGCGCTCGCACTTCTTCCAGTAGCTGAGCGCCGCAAACAACTTTTACTTGCAGGTCGAGGGGGTTGCTATGGGGTCCCCATTGGGCCCTCTCTTCGCAAATTTTTTTATGGCACATTTAGAAGAAGAGTTTTTAAACAACTGTCCCGAATCCTTTAAACCCCTTTACTATAGGAGATATGTGGATGATACTTTTGCCCTATTTAAACATTCGTGGCAATGTCAGCCTTTTCTAGATTACGTTAACTCTAGACATCCCAACATTAGATTTACTATTGAGCAGGAGACTGAGAATACACTGGCTTTTTTAGACGTAAAAATCACCCGCTTTGACCATAATTTTAGTACATCAGTTTTTAGAAAAAGTACTTATACAGGCCTTGGAGGTAACTTTTATAGTTCGTGTTATTTTTCTTTTAAAATTAATGCCATAACGGCTCTAGTTTTTAGAGCCCTCCGTTATACATCTAGCTGGGCAAATTTCCACCCCGAAATTGAATTTTTACTGGAATATTCCACCAAAAATTCCTATCCAAAAAGACTTTTTTATAACATAGTTAACGAGATTTTAGCACGTAACTTTTCTGACTCCATTGTGAAATTTAATTTTCCGAAATTGACTATGTACGCCACAATACCATTTCGCACTCTGACTTTCTGAGATCCAAAGTTAAACAAATCATCGAAAAAGAGTTTGGATTTCTAAAACCTGAATTTAATACCTATGAATCCACTGAAGATTGGCGGCTTTTTTAATTATAAGAACAAGCTACAGGCCTTTATGAAGTCCAATATTATTTACAAATTTGAATGCCCAAGATGTCTTGGTAGTTATGTTGGCTCATCAAAGAGAATGTTGCAGGTCCGTTATTACAGCCACTTAGGTTTGAGCTACAGAACTGGCTCACGAATAACGAATCCCGAATTTTCTAGTATTAGAAATCATGCCGTTAAATGCAAGGTTAATATTGATAAAAAAACATTTTTCCATCCTGGGAACTACCAAACAATCGGCTTACTTAACGACCCTTGAGTCTTTGTTTATTAAACGTCATGCACCTCTCCTAAACTCCAACGTGTCTTCTTCCCCTCTGCACTTGGCCTAAGTGTACTCTGGGCATGCGTGGGCTTGTGGTCTCACTTCGCCTTTCCCCTTCTTTTGATCAGGTAGACTTAGAGGAAAAAAAAAAAACCTTTCTTTTTACTTTTTTATATATTTTGTAATTTTAAAGAATGTAACTGCCGTTTTTAATTTAGCTTTTATTTTGAATTAGAGAATTAATATGTATTTTTTAATTTTACAGACTGATGATGTGTTTAAGTAACACGAAACGTTTCTTTCAATAAATATACAACTGTTTTGTTGACTGTCGTCTACTTTGGACTCCTATATTGTTTTATATATATATATATATATATATATATATATATATATATATATATATATATATATATATATATATATATATATATATATAATGTGAAATTTTTATCACACCGTGATTTATATACAATCATGAAGCTACAAATGTCGCTTAATATCAAATCCACGCTACCTCAGGAATATCTCCGATGGAGAATTATCACCGAAGGGGAATTTATATAAGTGATAAATGAATTGGTACCCGTCGGGACACGAACCCTTGACACGGGCCTATTCAGCGACTCCAGTAGACGTTACCACCACGCCATGTATGTATGTATAGACATATATATTTAATATTTTTTTACCCGAATTTATGTTATCCACGGCATTTTCGCAGCCAAAATTGTTTTATTACTGTTAGCAGTCACTCACATCCCTTTTACATATCATCAACTCCTACTGGCATTGTATTTTTCCCCTTTCTGTTATAACTGGAAAGATACAACGGGCTTTGTGCGATTGTACAGCCACATAATTGAATAGATACTATATCTTGCCTTATCTCCAAGGAGATACCGTTGTTCCTAAGGCGAGATGGAGGACGGAGGGCCTACCATCTCTCAACAGAGAGGTGGGTGAGATATTGGGAAGCTGAACAGAGATGGTATATGGGCATAGAGTGTGATAGCGCAAGACTGGGCATGTTATAGTATTGGCTAACGTGGAGGAGGGTATCGAAAATGTTATATAGTTATTTGGTCACTTTTATAGTAACAGTTTTCCAATTGGAAGAGTTTGTGTCTTTTTAAGATACTTCAACGATCACTGAAAGCATTTGACGATAAATATATTTTCTTAGATACTCAGTACCGTATATTAGTTATCTCAATGATGTCTCTGTTTTTATATCCCTTAATTAAAGCTGAATTGTGATAGCTGACTGTTTGATTGGTTGGGTCAGTGAGCGTTAAATACCGGTCCAATTTCTCTCTCTCTCTCTCTCTCTCTCTCTCTCCTTTGCGGTTAGACAACTTTGAGGGTAATTGTTGGCAACTTTAATTACCAATTGCTGGATGTTCGCTTCATAAGGGAAAGGTCCCGATATCGGTATCTAAGCGAGCCTTAATGCTAAGGACATAATATATTTAATCTCATCGGGCCCTTGTTGATCTAAGCAGTGAATGAAGTACCTGATAATCAGTGGACCTGTTTGTTGAGAGGGGCGTGTGGCTTGCAAACGGAACGCAAAAAAAAAAAGGTCTTGCTGAAAACTTTCTGAGTCTCTCTCTCTCTCTCTCTCTCTCTCTCTCTCTCTCTCTCTCTCTCTCTCTCGTATCTGAAGCATATAAAATATTTTAATAATCTTCCCCCACAAACGATCGTTACTTCCTCACTCCTAAACGCTCTCTCTCTCTCTCTCTCTCTCTCTCTCTCTCTCTCTCTCTCTCTCTCTCTCTCTCTCTCTCTCTCTCTCTCTCTCTCTCTCGCGTATCTGAAGCATATAAGAAATTGTAAAAGATCGTCCCCCACAAACGGTCATTCCTTCCTCACTCCTAAACGTTTTCGCTCCTCTCGATGTCGACCAACATCACGTCATTTCCAGGGGGATTTTGTCAGCGTCGGCCCCTACTAATCCCCGTTCACTTCCGGTGTCCTCTTCCGGAGAAATCCTCGGCCCCTAACATAACCTGCCTTGCGTAAATACTTAGGCAAGGTTAAATCCTCACTGTTAATCCTAAGTGGTCGACTGTTCGAATCCCCAGGGAAGGAGTTTATTGTTAGAATCTATTTTCAGGCGATATTGCATGCTTATAAACCCTGTTAATCCTACCTTAACATCTCGCATTATATTACATTATATATATTGGCTTCCTTACACGGTAGCAGCTTCTATTCACTCTTGTTGTCCTGGGATCCAATCAGGTTGTAGGCCTAATATGAGCAAAGACAGGCGGTTTTTGTCAGTGCGCGCATTAAAACATGTTCTCTTAGTATATAACTTGAGGGTTATAAAGGCTGCTCTTGAAGCAAGAGCCCGTGCTGGCATCCTGCTGGCTTAATCCAAAAGTTTCTTTTCGTGATTGGAAGTAATAAACTTCCAAGATCATAAAAATAATACACCATTTGAGTATACTTGCAAGAAATATGAATACCAGAGTTTTTACATATATGTAAAGGTTTGAGAGTTTTGGACCGTAATTGGAGCACTCAAAATCTGGCTGCAAACAATGTGAGTCCTTCAAAGAAAAATGTCTTCATTTTGTCACATTTGCTAAATCGTTTTCTTCTTCCTCTTTTCATTTGTAAGAAATGCCTCTTCTTTCTTCGTTCGCGCTGAGGAAGTTCTGTAAAACTTTCATTTAGAGCTAACTAACCCCTTCTCTCTCTCTCTCTCTCTCTCTCTCTCTCTCTCTCTCTCAATATGATCGTGTTGTTACTAATATGAACCCTATTTAGGTATTTGTATTTACCCTCTCTCTCTCTCTCTCTCTCTCTCTCTCTCTCTCTCTCTCTCTCTCTCTCTCTCTCTCTCTCTCTCTCTCTCTCAACGGGCTTTCTCAAAAATATAGTTAAAACGAGAACGTCGCCTTTTTCTCGTTTTTATTTTAATTCCAACAACATCGAAGGTTCTAAGTGATGTGAATGCATATCTGTTTGTAATTCCCAAATTCTGTCTTTTAGTAAAATGAAACTAACAGTTGTTTAACCGATCTTCTTCGTGTACGTCATTCATCTCCTTCACAAGCACTCTCTATTTCGGTATTTGCTTTTATTTATCATACCGAACATGCATAAACCCCCCACCCCACCCCCACGCCCACCACCGCCGCAGAATTTAGACGTCCCATTGAGTTGCCTCCTTGAAGACTTTCATTTCAAGACGAACAAGCAGATATCCAAACGCCAAGCAAGCAAGCACATTCGCATGCAAACATATTCTGAAGCGGACACGGTAATGCAATTCCCTTCCTGGCTTGAGAGAGAGAGAGAGAGAGAGAGAGAGAGAGAGAGAGAGAGAGATAGTCAAAAGTCTGAAGGGCGTCGAATCGGGAATAAGACATTTTATTGCCGAAGTTTGTGCAAGAACGGCGCAAGACTCGAAGGCACTCGAGAACTGCAACATAATGGAAGGCTTCGCTCGGGCGGGAAGTGGTTTTGACGCCGGCGGATAGATGGCGCTGAATGGCTTCTTCGTCGGGACTTTTCGGCTCAAGGGAAATGTGAAATGCTTTTAAGACAACATGACGGTTAATGCTCCAAACTATAGAATGTTAACGCTGGGGGGATAATGGGAAAAACTGACTCATTGGAGAAATTATTATAATACTATTATGTGAACTTGTCAACTTGAAAATGGCTGTAATGTTCGTGTACTTTTGTAGCTTCATCATACTTCCATGTATCAAGTACATTATGTAGTTCTTTAATTTGTTCTTTAAGAATTTCTATAGATAAACGTGATATTCATTAACCATAGACTATACACTTATTGAATGGTATGATATTGAGATGTATTTCGTTAATACAACAAACTTTTATAGGGAAGTTTCAAGTTATCGTAATTCGATTTGCTTTATTGATGCAGTCTTTCCAAGGCAGCGTTCAAATGCAGCCTCATCTTCAGTCGTGAATGGAGGAAGATTGCATTTCCATATCGTTACCTCACTAACACTCACTCTTCAGTGACAGCCATAAACACTCGCTAACTGATGATAATCGTAAACAGAATTCGCTACTGTCGTTGAAATCTCCCCTCGAAGTCATTCACGAGGGGAAACCCTTATTTTGCGCTCTCTCTCTCTCTCTCTCTCTCTCTCTCTCTCTCTCTCTCTCTCTCTCTCTCTCTTTTCCATCGAAGACGGAGGATGGATTTACATTCCCAACGTCAACATAAACGACATAACTCCACGTTCAATACGACTTAACGCTTTCCGATACTAATACGGTTTTCCTTTTGGTCCATTGGCTCCTGACTCCGCCCCCAACATCCCTTCCCCAAGCCACCCCAACACCGCCTATCGCTCCTTATCTTACACACAAATATACATTCGGTGCTCATCCATTCAGATTTATTTTCACCCCGACCCCATCCGTTCTCTATCATACAAATACATACATAAACACATTTGCCGCACATACATTATTGGGGAATGTAAACGTCATGAATTGAGCTGATTTAGATAATGCGTAATAAGTTAGGTATACCTTAGTTTAACCAGACCACTGACCTGATTAACAGCTCTCCTAGGGCTGGCCCGAAGGATTAGATTTATTTTACGTGGCTAAGAACCAATTGGTTGTCTAGCAACGGACCTACAGCTTATTGTGGAACCCGAACCGCATTATAGCGAAAAATGAATTTCTATCACCAGAAATAAGTTCCTCTTCTTCTTCATTGGCCGGTCGGAGACTCGAACGAGGGCCCAGCAGAGTGCTAGCTGAGAACTATACCGACCGTCCAACGAGGAACCAATGCGTAATAAAATATAAATATTATCTACTCTTAATATTTAAAAACCGAAGATTAAGAGCATGAATGATGAAGGGAAAATACATCGCCCACGGAAAGAGGCGAAGAAAGCGATAGCAATGGGAAGGTTGTTCATATTTTATTAGTCATTTAGACTCAGCAGCGTTGCTGATGAAGTCATTACATTATTCATAAATGGGTATTATGCGTTGTGTGTGTGCGCATGAATATTTTACACTCGGGGATAAGCTCCAAATGAGCATCTTTCTGTACATGTGTTCTGTGGCATCTCTTTCTAAGTATGGCGGGGGTGAAAGTAAGGTTATCTCAGTACTATTCATGAATATATATATATATACATATATATTAGATGGTACTTCAGTTCTGAACACTAGTTAACGTTCAGGTCTAAAACAACACCTGTAATACCAGCATATGGAAATTCATTGGTATTCTTCATTCCGCGTGAATCCCTGTATGCATTTCGGACTTTATGTAGCAGCAAAAAGGCTTTATATATGTATGCATATATATATGCATTTAATATATATAAATCTATATGCTGCAACCCACAGATTTACTTATATGAAAATTCTTATGTATTTTTAAGAACCAGCATTCATGTTAGTCGCCGACTCGCCTCTTCCCACTGGTTCATTGATAGCAAATTTTTTTGGTGTATTGTTTTGTAAACAATAGTTATTCACCTCAAGCGCTGACTCACAGCCGTTCTATGCTATTTTGTTAGTAAGGTTACATCTAATGAATATATTCGCAGTGAACGTCATCTCTCAATAGCTAGCAAATATATTACAAAAAAATATAGTTATGTCAGACAAGGAAAATGATTTCTTCGGAGTTCGAAGATTTCGCTTTTCCTTCTTTTTTTTTTTTTTTTTTTGCAGCAGAAGGAAAGAAGAGCGATTCACCCCGAGAGAAGCCCGAAGGGGACTAGTGCCGTCAGTGCACCTCACGCGCTGCGCTGTAGGCATTTCTTAAGGGTCTGTGCAGCCTCCCTTCGGCCCTTAGCTGCAACCTCTTTTCATTCCTTTCACTGCACCTCCGTTCGTATTCTCTTTCTTCCGTCTGACTTTCCACCCTCTCTAACAATTGGTTCACAGTGCAACTGCAAGGTTTTTCCTGTTACGCCTTTCAAACCTTCTTACTGTCAATTTCCCTTTCAGCACCGAATGACCTCATAGGTCCCAGCGCTTGGCCTTTGGCCTAAATTCTATATTCTATTCTATCCCGAGAGAAGAAGAAAGAAGAAGAAGAAGAAGAAGAAGAAGAAGAAGAAGAAGAAGAAGAAGCTGCTTCTGCTGCTCTTTGCAAAACCATGCAAAACCAGGCGTCAAGATCTTCTGGCGCTCAGCATCAAGGCAGTTTTCGTTCTCCTTGCTTTCTCTTTTTTTTTATTTATTCTTTTGGAAGGGGTGGGGAAGGGGGATTGGGGGGTACAGGTGGGGGATGGGGTGATGGTATGGAAGGGCTCAAAGGTGGAAGTGTCTTGGTTAAGTAATCAGAATGCTGTTCAGGTTATGAGATTTCCCAAGAATCTCGCGGGGTAGGAAAATTCTGGAAGAAGTTCCAGAAAACATACACACACACACACACACACACACACACACACACACACACACACACACACACACACACACACAAAACCGGCACAATAGTTTTCTTTTACAGAAAACAAAATTTATGCTTTGTGACCGACTGATTGTAAATATGTGGTGTCTCACAATTTGCAAATTGAACATAGGCGCAATGCAAATACGCGAACGTTCATAGGAATAATTCCTTTCCCTCTACGTTAAATCTACAGTTTTGTGTCCAAAGCGAAGAACTGTAATAATTTTATCCAAATGGATTTCAGTTGCTTTTACAGGTCGTTCACAGATGAAACCTTGCCTTCAAATTTCTTTTCCAATGGAATCTGGATGTCCAATCCAGATGGTCATTTCGAAAGAAAGAAAACGCGGTGCGGGACACTGAGTGCCAGTATTCAAATTGTCATTTCCAGCTGAATAGCCTTTGAAAAGAATAAAAAGAAGCAGGAGAGAGAGAGAGAGAGAGAGAGAGAGAGAGAGAGAGAGAGAGAGAGAGAGAGAGAGAGATAAGAAATACGTTTTCTTATCAGATTTTGTCGTGAAAGTAAGGTGATATTGTGAGACATAATTTCATCTTTGTTTGAAATAATTTTAGCATCAGCATAATAACAATAAAAGGAATCGAAGAAGCAGCACCACACTACAGGACTGAGCTTATTCTCATGGAATGTAAAATATATCACACGTGAATATTATGTTCAACTTTGCATTCCTATTCCCGACGAGCGGCGCAAAATAATTATAGCCATTTGGAAGAAAAGTCTGTTTCCACCACCCAAAAAATCACTGATGCTATTAGCTTCATTAATGTGCAAATTTTGCATTTCTTGCAACATTACTGCAATGCGAGCATATTGCAGTGAATTGCAGTTTTGCAATCATTTGTGACTTATGGCCCGAAATACTGCATTGCACCCAGAGTTTACTCATTATGAATCGAGTTGATGGCGAGTTTATTTGATCAACTATATTTTTTCAAGGAGGATATGATCATTCATATCTACTACTTTTAAGACACGAACCTTATTTTATAAGTTAGAATGTTCACTGTCCGCCGTATATTCCAATAAACACTTGATTTCGTCTCAATCCTTGTCCTTTCCTAGTGATATTACAATTTGAATACAATGATATATGCACCAATGAAATGCCTTAAAAATACCTTTTCTTAAAAGCATACAAAGAATCAACTCCCTCAACACTTCATCAAACAAACAGGCACAAACGAATCCCTTCTCTTCCGAATCAGAACAAACCTAATTGACCAGATGGAATGACGAATCAAAAGGGATAAGTCGTAAATGAACAGAAACGAAGCTACCCGTATTTTTTGCGCGATAACTTCCAGAGTCGTTACTTTCATGCGAGAACAAGCCGTCGGTGAATTTTATCTTTACGGAATATTAACAAAACACAAAAACATCATGAACACTTTCTGGCTGTGATTGTCGGAGACCACAGAGTAATTAATTGTAAGGTTTGTGTGTGTGTGTGTGTGTGTGTGTGTGTGTGTGAAAGAGAGAGAGAGAAACAAATGAGAAGCATGTTACCAACGAGTACTTATAGCATACCTGTAACTCCATCACGACAGGTATTCAGCATGACACAGCCATCAATTATCTCTGCACTTTGCATAAAATCCTGCTTGATGTTTCCATAGAGAATTTGAAATGTATCGGTCTGTGCCTTTACTGAACAGTTTCATAACCAGTTTATACAGTAATTTTTTTATCATTCTATCAGAGTGTAATCTCTATGTCAAGCAGTCTTTCAGAGCATTACGTATCTCTTGGCACAGCGAAACAATGTTTTAAAAAAACAATTACAGCTACATGTACGTGCTTAATACCAATTCCACCACCCACCCCTACCCCCACCCACCCCCACCCCACCCCCTAAATCACAACACTAACCACATAATTGCCGTTCCACCCCATTTCCCCTCCACCACCCCACCCTACCAAGATATCCTATAACATCCCTGGCCTTCCATCCTCCCCTTAGAACAATGAGATCTTCCTAGACTTGAGATAGCGGCTGTATTTATATGCTAATATTTTCGCCCAGTACTGCAGTAGATAGCGCAGCTTCTGCGGGGATAATGGCTACAAGTAAAAATTGCGCCGAAGTTTCTTCGGCGCAATCGAGTTTCATGTATAGCCGCTACAGCGTATAATCAAGGCCACCGAAAATAGATCTGTCTTTCGCTGGTTGATATAGTGCTCTATGAGCCGCGGGCCATGAAACTTTAACCACGGCCCGGTGGTGGCCTGTCCTGTATCGTTGCCAGAAGCATGATTATGGCTAACTTTAACCTTAGATAAAATAAAAAGAACTACTGAGGCTAGAGGGCTGCAATTTGGTATGTTTGATGATTGGAGGATGGATGATCAACATACCAATTTGCAGCCCTCTAGCCTCAGTAGTTTTTAAGATCTGAGGGCGGATAGAAAAAATGCGGACAGAAAAAGTGCGGACAGAATACAGTGCGGACGGACAGACAAAGCCGACACAAGAGTAGCGAGGACCTCAGGATATTCTCGAAATGAATAATTTGATTTCGTTTAAGGACCTACTTTCTTTCTCACGGCGACAGGTGAATGACTAGGATTTCTTCCATTAAACCTTGATGCATCAGTCACTCGAAATACATGGAAATTTAACAAAGCGACGGTGTTAGTAAACGTGATCTCATTTTTAAATGGGAAATCTTCAGATTTCTTCTTTTATTGAGATGAAATCTAAGTTTGGATGTCAGTTTAGTCATCATTTGAAGAACATAACGGTAAAAAAGTGAAGAAAGCACCCATAAGCAGAGGTCAAGAGGAATGAATGGTGGAATGTGTACAAAGGAGTTCCTGATTGGTCTATCGAAGACCAATGACGTTCTTGGGCCTTCGTATTCCGATGCGCGACAGAAACTTCATGTTGAATGGCTTGGAGGCTTAAGGCTCGTTCATGCATATGGCCTAACATAAACCAATTTTTGCGATGTAACTCATACTGAATTTCAGTCTCGAATTCTTGGCCGCCTACATAACATACATAGTTTTCTTTTCCTACCGCAGTTTGACTTCCTGCCACCTTCACGAATTTCCTCTTACTTGCAGTGAGCTCTGAGGAACTTCTTAGCTTGCTATCTCTCTCCGAAAGTTTTTTTTTTTTTTAATTAAAGACTTTTCCTTAGAAGTTCTCTCCCGGAAAACTTTCTGAAGAATATTTCCGTCTGCGTTCAAGATGACTCCTCAGTTCCCTTCATTAAGCTTTTACAAGCGTTGTTCTTTCATTCAAAGGACAGATATACTGTACCTGCTCGTTTCATCTTTCTTTTTGGACAGTTAACCTGCACAGTATACGATTTTTATTATTATTATAATAAACTATTATTATTATTATTATTATTATTATTATTAGTAGTAGTAGTAGTAGTAGTAGTAGTAGTAGTAGTAGTAGTAGTAGTAGTAGTAGTAGTAGTAGTAGTAGTAGTAGTAGTAGTAGTAGTAGTAGTAGTAGTAGTAGTAGTAGTAAAGTAGTAGTAGCAGTAGTAGTAGTAGTAGTAGTAGTAGTAGTAGTAGTAGCAGTAGTAGTAGTAGTAGTAGTAGTAGAAGTAGTAGTAGTAGTAGTAGTAGTAGTAGAAGTAGTAGTAGTAGTAGTAGTAGTAGTAGTAGTAGTAGTAGTAGTAGTAGTAGTAGTAGTAGTAGTAGTAGTAGTAGTAGTAGTAGTAGTAGTAGTAGTAGTAGTAGTAGCAGTAGCAGTAGTAGTAGTAGTAGTAGTAGTACTATCTTCGTGAATCGCACGAACATGACAGTAATGTACTAAATGGGAGAAATAAACCTTCACCCTGCGAGCATTCTCGTAAAGAGTAATTTTGTACAACTTTTTCAGAGTTAACCACCTTGCGAGATTGCAAAGTAACTGTGAACAAATCCCCAGAGTTCTGACGCAATAGGAAAATATCGAATATAAATGCCAGTTTAGACTCAGAAGTATAATTGGAATTGAGATCAGTCCAAGTGTCAATTTTTTTTTTATTCGTCGTCCCAAAACATTTGCATGAATGTGTAATGATTTCATCAGTTAAAATTGCCAAAAAATGCATTTGCACTTGGCAAGAGATCTTATTAATGGTAAACTTACCACATGGGGAAAAAACCAGTTACTCTGCACAGTACGAAGCAAACTGTATTGAACTTAGGATATAAAGCTAATCGCAGATAACTGAAAACGAAACGGACATTCAACTAACCATAACGACTAAGCACCGAATCACTTAATCAAATCGAAACACTCTTGATTGTAGTTGCAGTATTAAGCCATAATTTATTGACTTATCCTACTAACATTGCACTCTTACTTTCAACAACTTATGTGTATATGTGTACATATGTATGTTGTATATATATGTATATTATACATGTATATGTACTGTATATGTATATATATATATATATATATACACTAATATAGTATGTATATATATATATATATATATGTATATATAGGTATATATATGTATATATATGTATATATGTGTATCTAGAAACGAAATTCACCCGCAGAAAATTGATAAAGGCACATCAGAATTTTAGAAGGTAAACATTCACGTTCTTATTTTTATGCCTGTATCCAACATCATATCATAATTAATGATAAAATGTCCTTCAAACGAATGAATAAGCCACGGTAATACAATGAATACATTCGTGGGACTCGTGCAACCTTGCTGACCCAGATGGGATTTTTTTTCTGGGTTCAGGGAGAGGAGAGAGATTAAGGGGAAGTATCCGAATGATAATGAATAACAACGTTGGT
The DNA here is from genome assembly GCF_040412425.1 of Macrobrachium rosenbergii. Taxonomy (NCBI): domain Eukaryota; kingdom Metazoa; phylum Arthropoda; class Malacostraca; order Decapoda; family Palaemonidae; genus Macrobrachium; species Macrobrachium rosenbergii. The sequence goes on from NC_089782.1 coordinate 26,821,383, forward strand.
TCTCATGCACCTCATATATCTTTTACAGGTCAATTCCGGGGGTTTATGCATGTCTGCAAGAACACGAATGCAAAGGTAAATATTGCTGTTAGTTTTTGGACCTGTTTATAGACTGATTTGCATGCCCTAGTCTGTAAATGTTTCTCTTTGGGCGTGATCACACACACACACACACACACACACACACACACACACACACACACACATACATATATATATATATATATATATATATATATATATATATATATATATATATATATATTATGGGTGTGCAAAAAATGGAAACAAACTAAATTTAATTACGGTCTATCGGCTTCAGAAGGGCTTCTCTATATCTTGATCCGGTCGAGAGGGCAGTCTTGAGTGAATGTGCAGACGGTGCAAAACATTCAATTGACAGAGGAGATTATCTCTACAAAAGCGGGTCCCTTTGTGAGGGAGACAAATTACATAGCAACGCCTTTGGAAACAGCCCCTTCCCCCCCCCCATTCCCCTCTCTCTCTCTCTCTCTCTCTCTCTCTCTCTCTCTCTCTCACACAGTTCTCTAGCAGTTGAAAGCTTCTTTAACCATTTAGCGTGTAAACGCAAGTGAGTTTCGAACAGCCTATAACAACTTTTGTAATTAGGAGAAATTAAGGAAGCGACGGAATTTCCGTGGACCTTGAATACGATGATGAGACTATGGAGGTCGCGAAATATAATAAATAAAAAAATAGTTGAAATTTCAGTAGGGAAGATGGATTATTAGAGAATGATATTTTAAAGCAGGACTGGCAGTTACCAATCTAAAGGGGCATGGTAGCAGTTACCAATCTAAAGGGGTATGGTAACTGCCAATCTCAAGGGACCTGGTAGACGGTAAAGCTTGCTAGAGAAAAAGTGTTTTTTTTTTTTTAAAGTTGTCTGTTAAATGAGTAGGGTTCTGGTAGGGAAGGAACATTCGCTGTAATTCGGTTTCTGTGGCATTCAGAGAATAAACTGGTAATATCCGGCGTTAAGTAATGGAATCGAAACAAGAGACCAGTAATACTAATCATACAACTATAGCCAAGTTGCAACAATAAATCAGTAAAATAAATAGGCCTGGTATTTTGAGGCGAAAGATAAAAACTTTCACACGATTCTATTCAGGAAACTTGACATTAGAAAGTCGTGACGTGTTGAAGTATTAGTGGAAATAATCTGTCGTTTTCTAGTATAAAGGAAATGCGATTACATTTTCATTGGAAAAACCAAACGGGAGACAGAACGAAAAAAAGGTGTTAACCGAAAACCTTTCCTGAGGTTTCAATTGAAAATAAAAACCGGTTGGCACCTGTGACCATACCATAATGTTCCTGACTGGAAGTTTCGTTCACCACTAAACGACACACAAAATTAACAGTTACCTCAAAACACCATTGAAAAGTCCTATGTCGGTGTGAAATACAGGATACACCCAACTCAAACCTTCCTAGACGTACTAACCAAAGGCGACGTGTCTATAACCCTCTTGGTGGTAACTGTGCGTAGGTCTAATTTTTATAGCAACCATGGGAGCCCCTTGAAATCCTGGAAAAAACTTTAATTATATATATATATATATATATATATATATATATATATATATATATATATATATATATATATATATATATATATATATATATATAATTGCCTTATTCATTGAAGAAATGCAGGCGCTGATACTGTTTTTGGAATTAACCAGCTAGTTAAAAGAGTCAAAGGTGTTTGCTTGATACTGGAAACTATCCATGTGTGTGTTAAGATTTGCCTCCCCCCCCCCCCCTGGAAAATATGCTGCGGGCGCCCGTGATAGCAACACATCGTACGTATCGGCTTACCTAATCCGAACGAAAGTTACTCTCAGGTGCACAGCGACGACAATCACAAACATAAGAAAATGCCCAAAATATACCCGGCTCTGTGTGCTATTTTCAAGGCACTTCACAGTTAGAGCAAACCCACGTGGGCAAGTCACAAAAGTTAATCACTTCTGAAACGGCGAACATACAACGCGGCGGAGGAATACATAGAGAGGTGGTAGTTACTGACCTCTGGTGGATAATATTAAGAGGGTTATTAAGCATTTCCGACGATTCCATGATAGGAAGATAGTTATTATGAAGTCACAAAACAGAAGAAAGTGTAAGTGCACAATTACTTACAGAGTGATTATGGGTCAGAATTAGAGTAATACCAGAAAGGCCGTATAACACTCTGGTAGGCTCACTTCCAAGTCCCAAACCTTCGGACAACAGCACGTATAGGTGACAGCATTTATTCTCGGAAGTGCTCGAAGCAACGTTTTCCTTTTTCAACTTAATTTTTTTTTACTGCAAAATGTAATAAAAAGCAAATAAATTGTAGGATATTACTGCTATACACCCAAGGCTGTAGTAGTTGTAAAAATTACTATTTTCATTTAAGTGAGATGTGTAAATATAGATCTACGAAAGTACAGTTTTAATCCTTTGTAACTTTCAGTGGCGGTTTACATAAGTTTTATATGAAGGGTATTAAATTGAAATACTTATTCCTTGCATATTTTTTACATCATTTAATCTCATTTGGATTAAATACCAGAAAGGCCGTATAATACTCTGGTAGGCTCACTTCCAAGTCCCAAACCTTCGGACAACAGCACGTATAGGTGACAACACTTATTCTCGAAAGTGCTCGAAGCAACGTTTTCAGCTTATTTTTTTTTTTTTTTACTGCAAAATGTAGTAAAAAGCAAATAAATTGCAGGATATTACTGCTATACACCCAAGGCTGTAGTAGTTGTAAAAATTACTATTTTCATTTAAGTGAGATGTGTAAATATAGGTCTACGAAAGTACAGTTTTAATCCTTTGTAACTTTCAGTGGCGGTTTACATAAATTTTATATGAAGGGTATTAAATTGAAATACTTATTCCTTGCATATTTTTTACATCATTTAATCTCATTTAGATTAAACATTAGTATGAGATATATATTTTCACTAATACAAAATAGTCCAACTCCATGAAACAAATACAAACCTCTCTCTCTCTCTATTTTTATATGTATATATATATATATATATATATATATATATATATATATATATATATATATATATATATATATATATATATATATATATATATATATATATATATATATATATATATATACAGTATATGGTTTGTACTTCATCGAGAAACTTATTTTCCTTAGACAGTTGTTCTTTTACCAAGTTGCTTAGCAATGTCGCTTTACCAAACACAAATAACCTTATGCAAGTTAACTGAGGTATATAGAGGGCGTTCCTTCCTTTGAGCGGTTTCCACCCTTGTCTTCGCCAGTCCGTTGATTTTTCTCATGAGAGGCCTCACAAAAGATGTGATGGAGCAGATTCTGTTTGTCTTTTACTGCGTTTTCGACAACCAATAATGAAGATACCTGTATATATATATATATATATATATATATATATATATATATATATATATATATATATATATATATATATATATATATATATATATATATATATATATATATATATATATATAAAAACTATATAAAATGATATAGGATAATGGGGATTGTTTGACTAATATACATATAATAAAATCAACTGTAATGCGTTGTGGATTTTTTTTTATATACCATATATACTATTTGATAAATATATGTATGGCAAAGTCAATTATATATGTGTGTGTGTATATGTTAAACTAATACCAGCATGTATATAGTGTATAAATGATATTCAGGAGCGAATGGGGATTGTTTGGCGAACGAAATCAACTGAAATGCGTTGTGGATTTTTTTACTGCGGCACAGACCAGGTAAAAGCACTCATTTGAAGAAAAGCTGTTGGGCAAAGTCAATTACGGGTGTTATTGTTAAACTAATAATGTTATAAGCGTTAATAAGACGTACTGTTTTAATCTAAGTGAGATTTGCGAACGTATGCGTTGTGTATGTAAATTTTCCAAGAAGGGAAGCTAGTGAATTATTATTCTTTGTATATTTTATAATTCATTTAACAATGGTAGAGAATAAATATATATTTGAATTAGTATGAAATTAAGAAATTTCCTACATAGGTCTAAGTTCCCTGGCAACTCTGTAACTGGTCAAACCGTCTCTCGCCCCCCATCCTCCCTCCTCTCTCTCTCTCTCTCTCACACACACACACACACACACATTTTGTCTCTCTATCTCCTCCTCCCCCATCCCCCAGGTCAAACCGGTTACGTCGCCTCCTCCCCCTCTCTCTTGCTTTCACAGACACATTATATATTGTTTGTGGATGGTTAGTGCATCTACTAAAAATTTATTTTTTTCCGTACGGTTGTTCTGTTGATGCCAAACTGTCGACCAGTGTCGGTTATCGAAACACGAACCTTAATGCAAGGAAGGGAATGGTCAAGATGTTTGGAGATGCGGTGGTGTGCGTTCGTCGGTGTGTTCCACCCTGTCTGTCTTTGCAAGTCAGCTTCCCGGCTGCATTTTCCCGAGATGTAACCGAGTACAGAGACCTTTCCCTGAAAAAAGCGGGACGCCATATTTTAAAAACTAACCATAGAATTTTCTTGAAAATAATCTCATGTTTTGACCGCCAGCAGCCCCCAACTGCTGGTCGCTCACCCTTCCCGGCCGTTGCGGGTCTCCACCAGGTGTCGGCGGCGGCGGCTCCTCTTGGCTTGGCCTGGTCCTATCGGTGGTGTCGCGGGTCCGGTGACCGGCCAGCAGCCCCCCAACTGCTGGTCGCTCACCCTTCCCGGCCGTTGCGGGTCTCCACCAGGTGTCGGCGGCGGCGGCTCCTCTTGGCTTGGCCTGGTCCTATCGGTGGTGTCGCGGGTCCGGTGACCGGCCAGCAGCCCCCCAACTGCTGGTCGCTCACCCTTCCCGGCCGTTGCGGGTCTCCACCAGGTGGCGGTGGCGGCTCCTCTTGGCTTGGCCTGGTCCTGTCGGTGGTGTGGCGGGTCCGTTGACCGCCCAGCAGCCCCCCAACTGCTGGTCGTTCACCCTTCCCGACCGTTGCGGGTCTCCACCAGGTGTCGGCGGCGGCTCCTCTTGGCTTGGCCTGGTCCTGTCGGTGGTGTCGCGGGTCCGTGACCGGCCAGCAGCCCCCAACTGCTGGTCGCTCACCTTTCCCGGCCGTTGCGGGTCTCCACCAGGTGTCGGCGGCGGCGGCTCCTCTTGGCTTGGCCTGGTCCTGTCGGTGGTGTGGCGGGTCCGGTGACCGCCAGCAGCCCCCAACTGCTGGTCGCTCACCCTTCCCCGGCGTTGCGGTCTCCACCAGGTGTCGGGCGGCTCCTCCTCTCAGGGCTTGGCCTGGTCCTGTCGGTGGTGTCGCGGGTCCGTGACCGCCAGCAGCCCCCAACTGCTGGTCGCTCACCCTTCCCGGCCGTTGCGGGTCTCCACCAGGTGTCGGCGGCGGCTCCTTCTTGGCTTGGTCCTGTCGGTGGTGTGGCGGGTCCGGTGACCGCCAGCAGCCCCCAACTGCTGGTCGCTCACCCTTCCCGCCGCTGCGGTCTCCACCAGGTGTCGGCGCGCGGCTCTCTCTTGGCTTGGTCCTCGGTGGTGGTCGCGGTCCGGTGACCGCCAGCAGCCCCCAACTGCTGGTCGCTCACCCTTCCCGGCCGTTGCGGGTCTCCACCAGGTGTCGGCGGCGGCTCCTCTTGGGCTTGGCCTGGTCCTGTCGGTGGTGTGGCGGGTCCGGTGACCGCCAGCAGCCCCCAACTGCTGGTCGCCACCCTTCCCGGCCGTTGCGGGTCTCCACCAGGTGTCGGCGGCGGCTCCTCTTGGCTTGGCCTGGTCCTGTCGGTGGTGTCGCGGGTCCGGTGACCGCCAGCAGCCCCCAACTGCTGGTCGCTCACCCTTCCCGGCCGCTGCGGGTCTCCACCAGGTGTCGGGCGGCGGCTCCTCTTGGCTTGGCCTGGTCCTGTCGGTGGTGTGGCGGGTCCGTGACCGCCAGCAGCCCCCAACTGCTGGTCGCTCACCCTTCCCGGCCGTTGCGGGTCTCCACCAGGTGTCGGCGGCGGCTCCTCTTGGCTTGGCCTGGTCCTGTCGGTGGTGTGGCGGGTCCGGTGACCGCCAGCAGCCCCCAACTGCTGGTCGCTCCCCTTCCCGGCCGTTGCGGGTCTCCACCAGGTGTCGGCGGCGGCTCCTCTTGGCTTGGCCTGGTCCTGTCGGTGGTGTGGCGGGTCCGGTGACCGCCAGCAGCCCCCAACTGCTGGTCGCTCACCCTTCCCGGCCGTTGCGGATCTCCACCAGGTGTCGGCGCGCGGCTCCTCTTGGCTTGGTCCTGGTCGGTGGTGTGGCGGGTCCGGTGACCGCCAGCAGCCCCCAACTGCTGGTCGCTCACCCTTCCCGGCCGTTGCGGTCTCCACCAGGTGTCGGGCGGCGGCTCCTCTGGCTTGGTCCTGTCGGTGGTGTGGCGGGTCCGGTGACCGCCAGCAGCCCCCAACTGCTGGTCGCCACCCTTCCCGGCCGTTGCGGGTCTCCACCAGGTGTCGGCGCGGCTCCTCTTGGCTTGGTCCTGTCGGTGGTGTGGCGGGTCCGGTGACCGCCAGCAGCCCCCAACTGCTGGTCGCCACCCTTCCCGGCCGTTGGCGGGTCTCCACCAGGTGTCGGCGGCGGCTCCTCTGGCTTGGTCCTGTCGGTGGTGTGGCGGGTCCGGTGACCGCCAGCAGCCCCCAACTGCTGGTCGCTCACCCCTTCCCGGCCGCTGCGGTCTCCACCAGGTGTCGGGCGGCGGCTCCTCTTGGCTTGGTCCTGTCGGTGGTGTGGCGGGTCCGGTGACCGCCAGCAGCCCCCAACTGCTGGTCGCCGCCCTTCCCGGCCGCTTGGGTCTCCACCAGGTGTCGGCGGCGGCTCCTCTCTTGGCCTGGTCCTGTCGGTGGTGTGGCGGGTCCGGTGACCGCCAGCAGCCCCCAACTGCTGGTCGCTCACCCTTCCCGGCCGTTGCGGGTCTCCACCAGGTGTCGGCGGCGGCTCCTCTTGGCTTGGTCCTGTCGGTGGTGTGGCGGGTCCGGTGACCGCCAGCAGCCCCCAACTGCTGGTCGCTCCCCTTCCCCGGGCCGTTCGGGTCTCCACCAGGTGTGGCGGCGGCTCCTCTTGGCTTGGTCCTGTCGGTGGTGTGGCGGGTCCGGTGACCGCCAGCAGCCCCCAACTGCTGGTCGCCGCCTTTCCCGGCCGTTGCGGTCTCCACCAGGTGTCGGCGGCGGCTCCTCTTGGCTTGGTCCTGTCGGTGGTGTGGCGGGTCCGGTGACCGCCAGCAGCCCCCAACTGCTGGTCGCTCCCCTTCCCCGGCCGTTGCGGTCTCCACCAGGTGTCGGCGGCGGCTCCTCTTGGCTTGGTCCTGTCGGTGGTGTGGCGGGTCCGGTGACCGCCAGCAGCCCCCAACTGCTGGTCGCTCACCCTTCCCGGCCGCCGGGTCTCCACCAGGTGTCGGGCGGTCTCCACCAGGTCCTGTCGGTGGTGTGGCGGGTCCGTGACCGCCAGCAGCCCCCAACTGCTGGTCGCTCTTTCCCGGGCTGCGGTCTCCACCAGGTGTCGGCGGCGGCTCCTCTGGCTTGGTCCTGTCGGTGGTGTGGCGGGTCCGTGACCGCCAGCAGCCCCCAACTGCTGGTCGCCACCCTTCCCGGCCGCTTGGGTCTCCACCAGGTGTCGGCGGCGGCTCCTCTAGGCTTGGTCCTGTCGGTGGTGTGGCGGGTCCGGTGACCGCCAGCAGCCCCCAACTGCTGGTCGCCACCCTTCCCGGCCGTTGGGGTCTCCACCAGGTGTCGGCGGCTCCTCTTGGCTTGGTCCTGTCGGTGGTGTGGCGGGTCCGGTGACCGCCAGCAGCCCCCAACTGCTGGTCGCCACCCTTCCCGGCCGTTGCGGGTCTCCACCAGGTGTCGGCGGCGGCTCCTCTTGGCTTGGTCCTGTCGGTGGTGTGGCGGGTCCGGTGACCGCCAGCAGCCCCCAACTGCTGGTCGCCGCCCTTCCCGGCCGCTGCGGGTCTCCACCAGGTGTCGGGCGGCGGCTCCTCTAGGCTTGGTCCTGTCGGTGGTGTGGCGGGTCCGGTGACCGCCAGCAGCCCCCAACTGCTGGTCGCCGCCTTTCCCGGCCGCTGCGGGTCTCCACCAGGTGTCGGCGGCGGCTCCTCTGGCTTGGTCCTGTCGGTGGTGTGGCGGGTCCGGTGACCGCCAGCAGCCCCCAACTGCTGGTCGCCGCCTTTCCCGGCCGCTGCGGTCTCCACCAGGTGTCGGGCGGCGGCTCCTCTAGGCTTGGTCCTGTCGGTGGTGTGGCGGGTCCGTGACCCGCCAGCAGCCCCCAACTGCTGGTCGCCGCCCTTCCCGGCCGTTGCGGTCTCCACCAGGTGTCGGCGCGCGCTCCTCTAGGCTTGGTCCTGTCGGTGGTGTGGCGGGTCCGACCGCCAGCAGCCCCCAACTGCTGGTCGCCACCCTTCCCGGCCGCTGCGGGTCTCCACCAGGTGTCGGCGGCGGCTCCTCTAGGCTTGGTCCTGTCGGTGGTGTGGCGGGTCCGTGACCGCCAGCAGCCCCAACTGCTGGTCGCCGCCCTTCCCGGCCGTTGCGGGTCTCCACCAGGTGTCGGCGGCGGCTCCTCTTGGCTTGGTCCTGTCGGTGGTGGTGGCGGGTCCGGTGACCGCCAGCAGCCCCAACTGCTGGTCGCCGCCTTCCCGGCCGTTGCGGTCTCCACCAGGTGTCGGCGGCGGCTCCTCTGGCTTGGCTTGGTCCTGTCGGTGGTGTGGCGGGTCCGTGACCGCCAGCAGCCCCCAACTGCTGGTCGCCACCTTTCCCGCCGCTATGGGTCTCCACCAGGTGTCGGCGGCGGCTCCTGGGCTTGGTCCTGTCGGTGGTGTGGCGGGTCCGTGACCGCCAGCAGCCCCCAACTGCTGGTCGCTCACCCTTCCCGCCGCTGCGGGTCTCCACCAGGTGTCGGGCGGCGGCTCCTCTTGGCTTGGTCCTGTCGGTGGTGTGGCGGGTCCGTGACCGCCAGCAGCCCCAACTGCTGGTCGCTCGCCTTTCCCAGCCGTTGCGGGTCTCCACCAGGTGTCGGCCGGCTCCTCTAGGCTTGGTCCTGTCGGGTGGTGTGGCGGGTCCGGTGACCGCCAGCAGCCCCCAACTGCTGGTCGCCACCCTTCCCGGCCGTTGCGGGTCTCCACCAGGTGTCGGCGGCGGCTCCTCTGGCTTGGTCCTGTCGGTGGTGTGGCGGGTCGGTGACCGCCAGCAGCCCCCAACTGCTGGTCGCCCCTTCCCGGCCGCTGGTCTCCACCAGGTGTCGGCGGGTCCTCTGGCTTGGCTGGTCGGTGGTGTGGCGGGTCCGGTGACCGCCAGCAGCCCCCAACTGCTGGTCGCCGCCCTTCCCGGCCGTTGCGGGTCTCCACCAGGTGTCGGCGGCGGCTCCTCTAGGCTTGGTCCTGTCGGTGGTGTGGCGGGTCCGGTGACCGCCAGCAGCCCCCAACTGCTGGTCGCCGCCTTTCCCGCCGCTGCGGGTCTCCACCAGGTGTCGGCGGCGCGGCTCCTCTGGCTTGGTCCTGGTCCTGTCGGTGGTGTGGCGGGTCCGGTGACCGCCAGCAGCCCCCAACTGCTGGTCGCTCGCCTTCCCGGCCGTTGCGGGTCTCCACCAGGTGTCGGGCGGCGGCTCCTCTTGGCTTGGTCCTGTCGGTGGTGTGGCGGGTCCGGTGACCGCCAGCAGCCCCCAACTGCTGGTCGCCGCCTTTCCCGGCCGTTGCGGGTCTCCACCAGGTGTCGGCGGCGGCTCCTCTTGGCTTGGCCTGGTCCTGTCGGTGGTGTGGCGGGTCCGGTGACCGCCAGCAGCCCCCAACTGCTGGTCGCCGCCTTTCCCGGCCGCTGCGGGTCTCCACCAGGTGTCGGCGGCGGCTCCTCTTGGCTTGGTCCTGTCGGTGGTGTGGCGGGTCCGGTGACCGGCCAGCAGCCCCCAACTGCTGGTCGCTCGCCCTTCCCGGCCGTTGCGGGTCTCCACCAGGTGTCGGCGGCGGCTCCTCTAGGCTTGGTCCTGTCGGTGGTGTGGCGGGTCCGGTGACCGGCCAGCAGCCCCCCAACTGCTGGTCGCTCGCCCTTCCCGGCCGTTGCGGGTCTCCACCAGGTGTCGGCGGCAGCTTCTCTAGGCTTGGTACTGTCGGTGGTGTGGCGGGTCCGGTGACCGGCCAGCAGCCCCCCAACTGCTGGTCGCTCGCCCTTCCCGGCCGTTGCGGGTCTCCACCAGGTGTCGGCGGCTCCTCTTGGCTTGGTCCTGGTCGGTGGTGTGGCGGGTCCGTGACCGCCAGCAGCCCCCAACTGCTGGTCGCCGCCTTTCCCGGCCGTTGCGGGTCTCCACCAGGTGTCGGCGGCGCTCTCCTCTTGGCTTGGTCCTGTCGGTGGTGTGGCGGGTCCGGTGACCGCCAGCAGCCCCCAACTGCTGGTCGCCGCCTTTCCCGGCCGTTGCGGGTCTCCACCAGGTGTCGGCGGCGGCTCCTCTTGGCTTGGTCCTGTCGGTGGTGTGGCGGGTCCGGTGACCGCCAGCAGCCCCCAACTGCTGGTCGCCGCCTTTCCCGGCCGTTGCGGGTCTCCACCAGGTGTCGGCGGCGCTCCTCTAGGCTTGGTCCTGGTCGGTGGTGTGGCGGGTCCGGTGACCGCCAGCAGCCCCCAACTGCTGGTCGCTCGCCCTTCCCGGCCGCTGCGGGTCTCCACCAGGTGTCGGCGGCGGCTCCTCCTAGGCTTGGTCCTGTCGGTGGTGTGGCGGGTCCGGTGACCGCCAGCAGCCCCCAACTGCTGGTCGCCGCCTTTCCCGGCCGCTGCGGGTCTCCACCAGGTGTCGGCGGCGGCTCCTCTCTTGGCTTGGTCCTGTCGGTGGTGTGGCGGGTCCGGTGACCGCCAGCAGCCCCCAACTGCTGGTCGCCGCCTTTCCCGGCCGTTGCGGTCTCCACCAGGTGTCGGCGGCGGCTCCTCTCTAGGCTTGGTCCTGTCGGTGGTGTGGCGGGTCCGGTGACCGCCAGCAGCCCCCAACTGCTGGTCGCCGCCCCCGGCCGTTTCTCCACCAGGTGTCGGGCGGCCGTCCTGTCGGTGGTGTGGCGGTCCGTGACCACCAGCAGCCCCCGGCTGGTCGCTCCTCTAGGGTCTCCACCAGGTGTCGGTCCTGGCTTGGCCTGGTCGGTGGTGTGGCGGGTCCGGTGACCGCCAGCAGCCCCCAACTGCTGGTCGCCGCCTTTCCCGGCCGCTGCGGGTCTCCACCAGGTGTCGGCGGCGGCTCCTCTAGGCTTGGTCCTGTCCTGTCGGTGGTGTGGCGGGTCCGGTGACCGCCAGCAGCCCCCAACTGCTGGTCGCCGCCTTTCCCGGCCGCTGCGGTCTCCACCAGGTGTCGGCGGCGGCGGCTCCTCTAGGCTTGGTCCTGTCGGTGGTGTGGCGGGTCCGGTGACCGCCAGCAGCCCCCAACTGCTGGTCGCCGCCTTTCCCGGCCGTTGCGGTCTCCACCAGGTGTCGGCGGCGGCTCCTCTAGGCTTGGTCCTGTCGGTGGTGTGGCGGGTCCGGTGACCGCCAGCAGCCCCCAACTGCTGGTCGCCGCCTTTCCCGGCCGTTGCGGGTCTCCACCAGGTGTCGGCGGCGGCTCCTCTAGGCTTGGTCCTGTCGGTGGTGTGGCGGGTCCGGTGACCGCCAGCAGCCCCCAACTGCTGGTCGCCGCCTTTCCCGGCCGCTTGGGGTCTCCACCAGGTGTCGGCGGCGGCTCCTCTAGGCTTGGTCCTGTCGGTGGTGTGGCGGGTCCGTGACCGCCAGCAGCCCCCAACTGCTGGTCGCCGCCTTTCCCGGCCGTTGCGGGTCTCCACCAGGTGTCGGCGGCGGCTCCTCTAGGCTTGGTCCTGTCGGTGGTGTGGCGGGTCCGGTGACCGCCAGCAGCCCCCAACTGCTGGTCGCCGCCTTTCCCGGCCGTTGCGGGTCTCCACCAGGTGTCGGCGCCGCTTGCGGTCTCCACCAGGTGTCTCCTCTAGGCTTGGTCCTGTCGGTGGTGTGGCGGGTCCGGTGACCGCCAGCAGCCCCCAACTGCTGGTCGCCGCCTTTCCCGGCCGTTGGGGTCTCCACCAGGTGTCGGGCGCGGCTCCTCTAGGCTTGGTCCTGTCGGTGGTGTGGCGGGTCCGTGACCGCCAGCAGCCCCCAACTGCTGGTCGCCGCCTTTCCCGGCCGTTGCGGGTCTCCACCAGGTGTCGGCGGCGGCTCCTCTAGGCTTGGTCCTGTCGGTGGTGTGGCGGGTCCGTGACCGCCAGCAGCCCCCAACTGCTGGTCGCCGCCTTTCCCGGCCGTTGCGGGTCTCCACCAGGTGTCGGCGGCGGCTCCTCTAGGCTTGGTCCTGTCGGTGGTGTGGCGGGTCCGGTGACCGCCAGCAGCCCCCAACTGCTGGTCGCCGCCTTTCCCGGCCGTTGCGGGTCTCCACCAGGTGTCGGCGGCGGCTCCTCTGGGCTTGGTCCTGTCGGTGGTGTGGCGGGTCCGGTGACCGCCAGCAGCCAACTGCTGGTCGCCGCCTTTCCCGCCGCTGGTCTCCACCAGGTGTCCCGGCTCCTCTAGGCTTGGTCCTGTCGGTGGTGTGGCGGGTCCACCAGGTGCTGGTCGCCGCCTTTCCCGGCCGTTGCGGGTCTCCACCAGGTGTCGGCGGCGGCTCCTCTAGGCTTGGTCCTGTCGGTGGTGTGGCGGGTCCGGTGACCGCCAGCAGCCCCCAACTGCTGGTCGCCGCCTTTCCCGGCCGTTGCGGGTCTCCACCAGGTGTCGGCGGCTCTCCTCTAGGCTTGGTCCTGTCGGTGGTGTGGCGGGTCCGGTGACCGCCAGCAGCCCCCAACTGCTGGTCGCCGCCTTTCCCGGCCGTTGCGGGTCTCCACCAGGTGTCGGCGGCTCCTCTAGGCTTGGTCCTGTCGGTGGTGTGGCGGGTCCGGTGACCTGCTGGTCGCTTGGTCCAGGTGTCGGCTGTCGGTGGTGTGGCGGGTCCGGTGACCGCCAGCAGCCCCCAACTGCTGGTCGCCGCCTTTCCCGGCCGTTGCGGGTCTCCACCAGGTGTCGGCGGCGGCTCCTCTAGGCTTGGTCCTGTCGGTGGTGTGGCGGGTCCGGTGACCGCCAGCAGCCCCCAACTGCTGGTCGCCGCCTTTCCCGGCCGTTGCGGGTCTCCACCAGGTGTCGGCGGCGGCTCCTCTAGGCTTGGTCCTGTCGGTGGTGTGGCGGGTCCGGTGACCGCCAGCAGCCCCCAACTGCTGGTCGCCGCCTTTCCCGGCCGTTGCGGTCTCCACCAGGTGTCGGCGGCGGCTCCTCTAGGCTTGGTCCTGTCGGGTGGTGTGGCGGGTCCGGTGACCGCCAGCAGCCCCCAACTGCTGGTCGCCGCCTTTCCCGGCCGCTGCGGGTCTCCACCAGGTGTCGGCGCGCTCCTCTAGGCTTGGTCCTGTCGGTGGTGTGGCGGGTCCGGTGACCGCCAGCAGCCCCCAACTGCTGGTCGCCGCCTTTCCCGGCCGTTGCGGGTCTCCACCAGGTGTCGGCGGCGGCTCCTCTAGGCTTGGTCCTGTCGGTGGTGTGGCGGGTCCGGTGACCGCCAGCAGCCCCCAACTGCTGGTCGCCGCCTTTCCCGGCCGTTGGGGTCTCCACCAGGTGTCGGCGGCGGCTCCTCTAGGCTTGGTCCTGTCGGTGGTGTGGCGGGTCCGGTGACCGCCAGCAGCCCCCAACTGCTGGTCGCCGCCTTTCCCGGCCGCTGCGGGTCTCCACCAGGTGTCGGCGGCGGCTCCTCTAGGCTTGGTCCTGTCGGTGGTGTGGCGGGTCCGGTGACCGCCAGCAGCCCCCAACTGCTGGTCGCCGCTGGCCGCCCACCAGGTGTCGGCCGCGGCTCCTCTAGGCTTGGTCCTGTCGGTGGTGTGGCGGGTCCGGTGACCGCCAGCAGCCCCCAACTGCTGGTCGCCGCCTTTCCCGGCCGCTAGCTCCACCAGGTGTCGGCGGCTCCTCTAGGCTTGGTCCTGTCGGTGGTGTGGCGGGTCCGGTGACCGCCAGCAGCCCCCAACTGCTGGTCGCCGCCTTTCCCGGCCGTTGCGGTCTCCACCAGGTGTCGGCCGCGGCTCCTCTAGGCTTGGTCCTGTCGGTGGTGTGGCGGGTCCGTGACCGCCAGCAGCCCCCAACTGCTGGTCGCCGCGCCTTCCCGGCCGTTGCGGGTCTCCACCAGGTGTCGGCGCGCGGCTCCTCTAGGCTTGGTCCTGTCGGTGGTGTGGCGGGTCCGGTGACCGCCAGCAGCCCCCAACTGCTGGTCGCCGCCTTTCCCCGGCCGCTGCGGGTCTCCACCAGGTGTCGGCCGCGGCTCCTCTAGGCTTGGTCCTGTCGGTGGTGTGGCGGGTCCGGTGACCGCCAGCAGCCCCCAACTGCTGGTCGCCGCCTTTCCCGGCCGTTGGGGTCTCCACCAGGTGTCGGCGGCGGCTCCTCTAGGCTTGGTCCTGTCGGTGGTGTGGCGGGTCCGGTGACCGCCAGCAGCCCCCAACTGCTGGTCGCCGCCTTTCCGCCGCTGCAGTCTCCACCAGGTGTCGGCGCGGCGGCTCCTCTAGGCTTGGTCCTGTCGGTGGTGTGGCGGGTCCGGTGACCGCCAGCAGCCCCCAACTGCTGGTCGCCGCCTTTCCCGGCGTCGGGTCCACCAGGTGTCGGCCGCGGCTCCTCTAGGCTTGGTCCTGTCGGTGGTGTGGCGGGTCCGGTGACCGCCAGCAGCCCCCAACTGCTGGTCGCCGCCTTTCCCGGCCGCTTGCGGTCTCCACCAGGTGTCGGCGGCGGCTCCTCTAGGCTTGGTCCTGTCGGTGGTGTGGCGGGTCCGGTGACCGCCAGCAGCCCCCAACTGCTGGTCGCCGCCTTTCCCGCCGCTTCTCCACCAGGTGTCGGCGGCGGCTCCTCTAGGCTTGGTCCTCGGTGGTGTGGCGGGTCCGGTGACCGCCAGCAGCCCCCAACTGCTGGTCGCCGCCTTTCCCGGCCGCTTGGCTCCACCAGGTGTCGGCGCGGCTCCTCTAGGCTTGGTCCTGTCGGTGGTGTGGCGGGTCCGGTGACCGCCAGCAGCCCCCAACTGCTGGTCGCCGCCTTTCCCGGCCGTTGCGGGTCTCCACCAGGTGTCGGCGCGCGCTCCTCTGGGCTTGGTCCTGTCGGTGGTGTGGCGGGTCCGGTGACCGCCAGCAGCCCCCAACTGCTGGTCGCCGCCTTTCCCGGCCGTTGCGGTCTCCACCAGGTGTCGGCCGCGGCTCCTCTCTGGGCTTGGTCCTGTCGGTGGTGTGGCGGGTCCGGTGACCGCCAGCAGCCCCCAACTGCTGGTCGCTCGCCTTTCCCGGCCGTTGGGGTCTCCACCAGGTGTCGGCCCGCGGCTCCTCTAGGCTTGGTCCTGTCGGTGGTGTGGCGGGTCCGGTGACCGCCAGCAGCCCCCAACTGCTGGTCGCCGCCTTTCCCGGCCGTTGCGGGTCTCCACCAGGTGTCGGCCGCGGCTCCTCTAGGCTTGGTCCTGTCGGTGGTGTGGCGGGTCCGGTGACCGCCAGCAGCCCCCAACTGCTGGTCGCCGCCTTTCCCGGCCGTTTCTCCACCAGGTGTCGGCCGTTGGTGTGGCGGGTCTCAGCAGCCAACTGCTGGTCGCCGCCTTTCCCGGCCGTTGCGGGTCTCCACCAGGTGTCGGCCGCGGCTCCTCTAGGCTTGGTCCTGTCGGTGGTGTGGCGGGTCCGGTGACCGGCCAGCAGCCCCCCAACTGCTGGTCGCTCGCCTTTCCCGGCCGTTGCGGGTCTCCACCAGGTGTCGGCCGCGGCTCCTCTGGGGCTTGGTCCTGTCGGTGGTGTGGCGGGTCCGGTGACCGCCAGCAGCCCCCAACTGCTGGTCGCCGCCTTTCCCGGCCGTTCTCCACCAGGTCGGCCTCCTCACCAGGTCCTGTCGGTGGTGTGGCTCCGGTGACCGCCAGCAGCCCCCAACTGCTGGTCGCCGCCTTTCCCGGCCGTTGGGTCTCCACCAGGTGTCGGCGCTCCTCTAGGCTGGTCCTGTCGGTGGTGTGGCGGGTCCGGTGACCGCCAGCAGCCCCCAACTGCTGGTCGCCGCCTTTCCCGGCCGTTGCGGGTCTCCACCAGGTGTCGGCGGCGGCTCCTCTGGCTTGGTCCTGTCGGTGGTGTGGCGGGTCCGGTGACCGCCAGCAGCCCCCAACTGCTGGTCGCCGCCTTTCCCGGCCGTTGCGGTCTCCACCAGGTGTCGGCCGCGGCTCCTCAGGCTTGGTCCTGTCGGTGGTGTGGCGGGTCCGGTGACCGCCAGCAGCCCCCAACTGCTGGTCGCCGCCTTTCCCGGCCGTTGCGGGTCTCCACCAGGTGTCGGCCGGCGGCTCCTCTAGGCTTGGTCCTGTCGGTGGTGTGGCGGGTCCGGTGACCGCCAGCAGCCCCCAACTGCTGGTCGCCGCCTTTCCCCGCCGTTGCGGGTCTCCACCAGGTGTCGGCGGCGGCTCCTCTAGGCTTGGTCCTGTCGGTGGTGTGGCGGGTCCGGTGACCGCCAGCAGCCCCCAACTGCTGGTCGCCGCCTTTCCCGGCCGTTGCGGGTCTCCACCAGGTGTCGGCCGCGGCTCCTCTGGGCTTGGTCCTGTCGGTGGTGTGGCGGGTCCGGTGACCGCCAGCAGCCCCCAACTGCTGGTCGCCGCCTTTCCCGGCCGTTGCGGGTCTCCACCAGGTGTCGGCGCGGCTCCTCTAGGCTTGGTCCTGTCGGTGGTGTGTGGCGGTCCGGTGACCGCCAGCAGCCCCCAACTGCTGGTCGCCGCCTTTCCCGGCCGTTGCGGGTCTCCACCAGGTGTCGGCGCGGCTCCTCTAGGCTTGGTCCTGTCGGTGGTGTGGCGGGTCCGGTGACCGCCAGCAGCCCCCCCAACTGCTGGTCGCTCGCCTTTCCCGCCGTTGCGGGTCTCCACCAGGTGTCGGCTCCTCTAGGCTTGGTCCTGTCGGTGGTGTGGCGGGTCCGGTGACCGCCAGCAGCCCCCAACTGCTGGTCGCCGCCTTTCCCGGCCGTTGCGGGTCTCCACCAGGTGTCGGCACCTCCTCTAGGCTTGGTCCTGTCGGTGGTGTGGCGGGTCGGTGACCGCCAGCAGCCCCCAACTGCTGGTCGCTCGCCTTTCCCGGCCGTTGGGTCTCCACCAGGTGTCGGCGGGGCTCCTCTAGGCTTGGTCCTGTCGGTGGTGTGGCCCGGTGACCGCCAGCAGCCCCCAACTGCTGGTCGCCGCCTTTCCCGGCCGTTGGTCTCCACCAGGTGTCGGCCGCGGCTCCTCTAGGCTTGGTCCTGTCGGTGGTGTGGCGGGTCCGGTGACCGCCAGCAGCCCCCAACTGCTGGTCGCCGCCTTTCCCGGCCGTTGCGGGTCTCCACCAGGTGTCGGCCGCGGCTCCTCTAGGCTTGGTCCTGTCGGTGGTGTGGCGGGTCCGGTGACCGCCAGCAGCCCCCAACTGCTGGTCGCCGCCTTTCCCGGCCTGGTCTCCACCAGGTGTCGGCGGCGCTCCTCTAGGGTCTGTCACCAGGTCCGTGACCGCCAGCAGCCCCAACTGCTGGTCGCCGCCTTTCCCGGCCGCTGCTCTCCACCAGGTGTCGGCAGCAGCTTCTCTAGGCTTGGTACTGTCGGTGGTGTGGCGGGTCCGGTGACCGGCCAGCAGCCCCCCAACTGCTGGTCGCTCGCCTTTCCCGGCCGTTGCGGGTCTCCACCAGGTGTCGGCAGCGGCTCCTCTGGGCTTGGTCCTGTCGGTGGTGTGGCGGGTCCGGTGACCGGTGACCAGCAGCCCCCAACTGCTGGTCGCCGCCCGTTGGTCTCTCCACCAGGTGTCGGTGGCTCCTCTAGGCTTGGTCCTGTCGGTGGTGTGGCGGGTCCGTGACCGTCAGCAGCCCCCCAACTGCTGGTCGCCGCCTTTCCCGGCCGTTGCGGGTCTCCACCAGGTGTCGGCCGCGGCTCCTCTAGGCTTGGTCCTGTCGGTGGTGTGGCGGGTCCGTGACCGCCAGCAGCCCCCAACTGCTGGTCGCTCGCCTTTCCCGGCCGTTGCGGGTCTCCACCAGGTGTCGGCCGCGGCTCCTCTAGGCTTGGTCCTGTCGGTGGTGTGGCGGGTCCGGTGACCGGCCAGCAGCCCCCCAACTGCTGGTCGCTCGCCTTTCCCGGCCGTTGCGGGTCTCCACCAGGTGTCGTCGCTCCGGCTCCTCTAGGCTTGGTCCCTGTCGGTGGTGTGGCGGGTCCGGTGACCGCCAGCAGCCCCCAACTGCTGGTCGCCGCCTTTCCCGGCCGTTGCGGGTCTCCACCAGGTGTCGGCCGCGGCTCCTCTAGGCTTGGTCCTGTCGGTGGTGTGGCGGGTCCGGTGACCGGCCAGCAGCCCCCCAACTGCTGGTCGCTCGCCTTTCCCGGCCGTTGCGGGTCTCCACCAGGTGTCGGCGGCGGCTCCTCTAGGCTTGGTCCTGTCGGTGGTGTGGCGGGTCCGGTGACCGCCAGCAGCCCCCAACTGCTGGTCGCCGCCCTTCCCGGCCGCCGCGGGTCTCCACCAGGTGTCGGCCGCGGCTCCTCTAGGCTTGGTCCTGTCGGTGGTGTGGCGGGTCCGGTGACCGGCCAGCAGCCCCCCAACTGCTGGTCGCTCGCCTTTCCCGGCCGTTGCGGGTCTCCACCAGGTGTCGGCCGCGGCTCCTCTAGGCTTGGTCCTGTCGGTGGTGTGGCGGGTCCGGTGACCGGCCAGCAGCCCCCCAACTGCTGGTCGCTCGCCTTTCCCGGCCGTTGGGTCTCCACCAGGTGTCGGCGCGGCTCCTCTAGGCTTGGTCCTGTCGGTGGTGTGGCGGGTCCGGTGACCGCCAGCAGCCCCCAACTGCTGGTCGCTCGCCTTTCCCGCCGTTGCGGGTCTCCACCAGGTGTCGGCGGCGGCTCCTCTAGGCTTGGTCCTGTCGGTGGTGTGGCGGGTCCGGTGACCGGCCAGCAGCCCCCCAACTGCTGGTCGCTCGCCTTTCCCGGCCGTTGCGGGTCTCCACCAGGTGTCGGCGGCGGCTCCTCTAGGCTTGGTCCTGTCGGTGGTGTGGCGGGTCCGGTGACCGGCCAGCAGCCCCCCAACTGCTGGTCGCTCGCCTTTCCCGGCCGTTGCGGGTCTCCACCAGGTGTCGGCCGCGGCTCCTCTAGGCTTGGTCCTGTCGGTGGTGTGGCGGGTCCGGTGACCGCCAGCAGCCCCCAACCGCTGGTCGCCGCCTTTCCCGGCCGTTGCGGTCTCCACCAGGTGTCGGCGGCGGCTCCTCTAGGCTTGGTCCTGTCGGTGGTGTGGCGGGTCCGGTGACCGGCCAGCAGCCCCCCAACTGCTGGTCGCTCGCCCTTCCCGGCCGTTGCGGGTCTCCACCAGGTTGCCATAGTCCAGCTCATATTGTGCCTTGTTTAGAAACAAGGATGAGGAAAAGATTGCAAGAAAGAAAGAAATAGAGAAAGAGAGAGAGAGAGATGGATTATTCAGAAATGAAGAGGAACACTGCAATTACTCACAAAATCTTGCATACTCTTACATCCACCTTCCCTCCCTCCTACCTACCTATCCCTACCCTCTCCCACCTTCCTACCTACCTACCTACCCACCCCCTCATATACACCCCCTTGCATACACACAAACAATTGAGCGCGCTCACATACCACTCACTCACATACACATTTACACATACTTGCATGGGAAACTCCGCGTCCATGCTCACTATATTGTCCTCTTAATTGGAGTGTGTTACTCGCGTCAATACGCACTTGGGAGTGCGCCGTATGGGTCCGCTAATGACGCTGGTGATTTGCCGACGAGAGTCAGCACGCCCGAACGCTGGTTACAGCGCCGTAGTTAGTCCGTTAGGGGCGTGGAGTAGTTCATGGAGCCAAGACTAGGTCGCCGTCTGAGTCCGCTAATGGCTCCAGGAACCACTCTGGGGTCACCACTTTAAGAGGTGCAAAATAATGAGCAGGAGGAAAGTTAGTGCTGATTTATTGAGGATCTTCTTGATTTATTGAGGATCTTCTTCTCTTCTTTCTGCTTCTCTTTTCCAGGGGATCTCTGGCCTGTTGGCGCTGGCAAGCTTTCTTTTCCCTAATCCCTTCCTTGTTTCTTGCATAGCAACTTTCGTCTGTGTCGGCCTTGTGCTTAACAACTCTTGGTGATCGATGTATACTTTAGTTTTCGAATATGCCTCTGGTACACTCTGAAGACGGGTAGGAGAAGGAGGAGGAGGAGGAGAAGGATTCATGCTTCAAGTCCAGCTTCGAGGAGCTTCACAGGACCTCTCGTTAGTGTTATAATATATGTGAAGGATCCTGGCTCCGAATCCAGCTTCATCGGGGCTTCAGAAGACCTCGCGTTAGTATAGTAATAAACTGAAGACGTGAAGGATTCTGGCTGAGAGAGAGAGAGAGAGAGAGAGAGAGAGAGAGAGAGAGAGAGAGAGAGAGAGAGGGGGTCGGTTGCCTGATGCGCCTTCTCCACTGCCTTCTATCAAAGGCATCATCCTCCACCAAACCTCTTCTCTTCATATCTTCCTTCACTTTATCTCGCCATTTAATTCTCTGTTTCCGTCTCGATCTTCTTCCTCTAACAGGTTCTTCCCAAGCCTTCTTCACTCCCTCCTCGTCATCTATCCTTAGCACATGCCCATACCATCTTTTGCGTTCATTCTCTGATATGTCATCTCGACCAGCCTAACCAACTTTTCTGGGACTTTCCTCTTCCTCAAACACCAAAACGCCACTTCTCCTGCTTTCTCCAGGTCTATAAATGCACAATAAAACTCCTGGCTTCCCTCCGGCCTCTTTTCCTGTAGCTCTTCCTCTCATGAATCCATACTGCTGTTTCCCGACCTTTACAATTTCTCTTCATCTCCCATCCAGTATCCTCTCTTCAAACTTTCAATCCATGGTCTGTTAGTTTAGTTCCTCTGTAGTTACCACATGACGTCTCCCTTCTGCTTTTGTATATACACCATTAGTCTCCTCTTAGTCCGTTGGCATTTCTTCCTCTTCCCATCACTCGACCTAGATTTTTTTTATTGAGATGTAGAGCTTACGACGTGGGACCAAAGTTCGTGAAATCTAAATTGCACCGGAAGTCCCTGTACAATACCGCGTTTTGTAAGGAGTGTTTGAATGGTCTGATGGAACGTGAAATTTCCTTCAAAACACGCAGTAAGGAATTACTGAAGTTGCAAGTGAATAGCCTGGAAGGTCGCTTAAAGGAGACTGTGTCTTTTATCGATTTTTGTGTACTGAAAAATGCAGCCAATAAAAATGTGACTAAATATTGTAACAACATACGGGAAGTGCACAACAGGGAAATTTCGAACTTGGGTGGACGCTACGCGTTAACATCATGTGACCCTTAATTCTAAGGTAGTTTTTAATTATTCTGGTTACGAATTATCTGAAAGACAGAAGTTTTTACTATTTTGGTCGAAATTTTTGCTTGACACTCAACAGACTTAAATTCCCAAAATATTTCCTTTCTTTTGAATCCCGGGAAAAGATTTTAAGGCTATGGGGTATTGTAAAAAGCAACGACCGGTCTTAAGGGAACGTTCGGTTTATGGATCTTCGGCAATCCGTACAAAATAGCGGGGGAACAACCACTTGCATAACAGTTGTGGTATTCTTCATTTGAAATATAATGACCTTTTTTCAAAAAAATTAAGCGACCTGTTTATTTTATCCTCATTAACCTACAAATTTTTCTATAATTTCAAGTCTATCATGTGCCCGATTTTTACTAAGGATGATATTGACTTGCTAAAGAATTTAGGAAAGAATAATTCACTGATTATTAGCAAACCTGACAAAGGAAATGGTGTAGTCGTTCAGAACAGAGAGGATTACATTGATAAAATGTTATTCTTAATGACTACTAAATTTAAGAAAATGCCACATGCAGACCCCTACCTCAGGAATATCCTGAATGAGGATAAAATAAACAGGTCGCTTAATTTTTTGAAAAAAGGTCATTATACTTCAAATGAAGAATACCACAACTGTTATGCAAGTGGTTGTTCCCCCGCAATTTTGTACGGATTACCGAAGATCCATAAACCGAACGTTCCCTTAAGACCGGTCGTTGCTTCTTACAATACCCCATCATATAATTTAGCGAAATTCTTAGTAACATTTTTGAGTACTATAACGGACACTACTTATTCTCTAAAAAAAATCATATGAATTAGTAAAATGACTTAAAGCATTTGAATATACCTCAAAATCATTTTTTATGCGGTTTTGATATTGAATCTGTATTTACGAACATACCTCTTAATGAAACCACTGACATAGCCGTGAATGAAATGTGTAAGGATGGGAACACTTCCTTACATATGATTTTATGTACTTTTGTTAATTTGTTTTTAGGTTTTCATGAGGGAAAGTGGTTGGAGGATTGCCCATCACATTTCAAACCTTTGCTCTGTAAGCGATTTGTAGATGATACTATTTTAATTTTTGAAAATGAACACAAGGCTAATAGTTTTCTTCACTGCCTAAATAGCAAACATGAAAATATAAAATCTACTTTTGATAGGGAGATGAATAATAAGATGCCATTTTTAGATATTTTCATTGGCAAATCCGAAAGTTCATTCTCAGTTTACAGAAAACCCACTTTTTCAGGATCAGGTTTGAGTTTTTTTAGTCAGCCCAAACATTTTCAAAGTAAATGCAATTAATACCTTAATCTACAGGGCTTATAATTTATGCTCCAATTTCACTTTGTTTCATGAGGAGATGGAATTCTTGGTAAAATTTTTCGCAAATAATGGTTATCCAACCAATTTGGTCTTTAAACATATTAGGCTGTTTCTGGAAGGTGTTTACAGTCCTAAAATGCCAATTGTTACAGTTCCTAAATTAGTTGTTTTATTGCAAATTGCCTTACATTGGTGTATCAATTAAGCAACCTGAGAGGGAACTGAAATACTGTTTTGACAGATTTTAGCCACAGATTATTTTAAATTAATTTTTCGTCATGATTTTACAATAAAAAGCTTACTACCTTTCAAAGATAAACTGCCTGATTTATTGCGTTCTAGTATTGTTTACTATTATACATGCCCCAACTGCCAAGTTGGGTATTTGGGTAGTTCCATAAAGGAGCTCAAAACGAGATACTGTCAGCATGCAGGGATCAGTGACAGGGCATGTAGAGACTCAGCAGTCAAGCAGCAGTCTTCTTCCATCCGTGAACATTGCAGCAGATGCAATCGAGCAAGACTTAGTATAAGGGATTTTAAAATTGTAGATTCATGTTCAATAATTTCTGATTTAAGGATTTTAGAATCTATATATATTCACAAACTTAAGCCACAACTCAACCAAGATCAGTGTTCCTTTCCTTTATCTATAATCTACTGATTTTCTATCTGCTTTCGCATTCCAGTCTCTAAGCAAATTTATCTATTGTGTCATTTTTCTTTGTGTTGGTCTTTTTTCATGTTTCTTAGTTCTGTGTTTTATTTGATATTTTTATTGTCTTGAGTTTGTTTTTCTTAGTTTTATTGGCTATTGTAATTCACTGAATTGTATTAGTTTTAAGTCTCTATGTTTTCTTTTTTGAGTAGTGTTTTTTTATGGTAGCGTAGTTTATAAAAAATTATTCTCGAGTGTGACCTTTCTTTGATTTTGTATTTTACTATAGCAGGGTCCACCGGTCTTTGCAGCTAAGCCCCGCCCACTGCACGCCACTGATTGGCAAATTCAAATTCAAATTCAAAAAGTTTATTGATATATACATCAAATGGAGTGTAGCAGCATGCTGCTATACTCACCAACAAAATTCAAAGGATTCCGAGAATGAGGAAAAAATATATACAAAAATAATAATGAAAAGCAAATATTTTACATGAGAAGTATTTTGACCCGATTTATACAAAAGGTAATGCCAAACTATAATGCATATTTTTTTTAATACTATAGCAAAATTACTACAGGCAAAAGTCATACAGAGCAAATATAACAAAATTCAAGTATTACAAAATCGTACTAAAGGACAGGCAAATGGTTCACAATTATTTATTCCAATACAAATTAGGAAATTTCTTTATAATTTTGGAACAAACTTCATTTTTCAGAAAATAACATACTTGATTTGTTACATCAGCAATTCTGGGGTCACGAAACTCTGATAATTTATTACATTCCATAACATAATGTTGTAAAGTATGCTTCCGTAACTCACCACATAATTTACAGTTAGAGTTTTCATCATTAATGTATTCCCAAGAATATTTATATCCTAAACGTAATCTCATAATTAAAGTATCTAGTTTAGATAATGCCCTTCCATATACAACTTTGCTGTTTTCGGACACGACCAAATAGTGTCTCATACTGACACTCCCATCGTTTAAAATTTTTCGAATTTCAGCTGCTTCCCACAAAGACCTCTTTATTTTTACCCCTTTCTTTATTCTGCTCAGAGCCATTGTGCTTTCTATATCAATATTATTTTGGTTTGTAGCATCCTTTGCCAAACTATCAGCCATCTCATTCAAATGAATACCAACGTGAGATGGCACCCAGAAAAACTTGACAAAACACCCTTGCTCTTCTATTACATACACAAGTTCTTTACACTTATTTACCAATTCTTTGTCAATTGGAAATCTAGAGTTAAGAGCTAGAAGAGCACTCTGGCAATCCACGAAAACAAACACGTCTTTCATCTTGTTTACCACTAAAGTTAACCCCTCATGAATGGCATGTAATTCAGCGGTAGTAATAGAAGTTTTATCTTCTATTCTTTTTGACAGTGTCTCGTCAATACTCACATCATTTTCATAATATTCCCTTATAACCACACCACATCCAACCTTGATACCGTTCACTGAACCATCACAGTACACATGTATACTATTACTCTTAGGCAATGTATTTATTTTAGACAAAATTATTTGTTTCAATTCGTATGTGTTGCACTCACTTTTTTTACAGTCAAGTTTACAAATATTTACATTTATTTTGTAACACAACCACGGCTTCATTGGAACTACTACTTGTAATTTTACACAGAATCTTATAATATCATATTTCATCAGTATATTATACAGTTTCTTAAAATAACTGTTGAATTTAACATGACAACTTCTATTGCCTGAATAACTGTCAACAGCACTCTTTAAGGTTCTTTCTCCCCTTCTAATCATACGAAGAGCAGCCATAGCCGCTACCTCTTGTACTCGATCAACAACACTCGGTAGATTCAATTCCAGCCTCATGATTTCAATCCTAGTACTTATGGAACAACCCAAAATAACTCTCATTGCTTTATTCTGAATTATTTCCAGTGGTCTCAACTCTGTGTTCGAATAATTCACCAGCACAGGTGATGCATAGTCAATAACTGAACGCACCGTACTGATGTACATCATTCTTAAAACAGGAATACCAGCACCGTTACCTTTGTTTGCCAACATCTGCAAAGGTCTCATTCGAGCTAGACAGACATTTTTCAAGTAATTAATTTCATTCGAGCTTTTGTTAAATCCAATGTACATACCTAGATACTTATAATTATTTACTTTCTCCAAAGTTTTACCATTTATAGTAACTGTATTACTATTAGCCATCTTTGATTGAAATTTGCTCTTTTGTTCATTTATCACCAAGCCCATGTGCATGCACAAATTCTGTAATTCTGCCATAGCCCTCGTTAAAATGATTTCACTGACACACTGTATCAGAATATCATCAGCATAAACAATAACCTCAGTACCAGCAGGGAAATTATGCCTTGCAATTTTATCCATTAAAACATTAAAAAGGGTAGGACTAAGAACACCACCTTGAGGAATACCCAACTCCATCAACATTTCCTCGGACTCATATCCTTGAAACCAAACTTTTGCTCTTCTTTCAGTTAAGTAACTCCTAATCCACCTCAGTAAAAATCCCCTGACACCTTTGTTAACGAGCTCTTCAAGAATCACATCACTGCAAGCCCTGTCAAAAGCTCCTTTCAAGTCAACAAATACTCTGCATTTAACATTAGCATTACTTAAGGCTTTAATAACGCAATCTGAAGTACTCTTCCCTTTATGAAACCAAACATATTCGACGATAATTGGTCACCAATCATATATAGTAATCTATTCAATACAAGACTCTCCATTAATTTACACAAACAAGATGTAAGAAATAGGCCTATATTCTCCGTTGCTCTTCAAAATAGGTACAACAAGAGCTATCTTCCATTCTTAGGCAGCCTGCCATTTTTATATGAAAGATTAATTAGATCTAACAAAATATCCTCCATCATAATTAAACAGTTTACAACATCGTTTATCCCATCCGCACCTGGCGCGGTAGATTTACCTTTCTTCATACAAAACAACAATTCGTCTTTTGTAAATGGCAAGCAAGTCTCACAGTTGATCGCCTCTTGTAACGCCACGAGTTGTCTTCGTTTATGGCGCCTGTTACGTAAGCAGGCCTGAACATTGTTTGGCAGACCACTGATACTGGCGGCTTCCCACAATTTCCTAATCAATTCGTTCGCTTTACCATTCGGATCGTGATGAGCTACGGTTTCCTTCCTTTTCTTTCTAACTTTATTGACTAAATTCCATACAGACCCAATCTCTTTAGTAAATGAAATTTCTTCCAAGAACTTCTCCCAATATTGACTTCTGACCTTCCTTCTTACCTCTGCTGTCCCCTCTGCTATCTGCATCATGGTTTCTCTACTCCGATCATCATTTGGATTCTTACTCCAATTACTTTGAGCTTTTCGAAGCAATTTATTCCAACCCCGAACTATTTTGTCATTTGAATACACAGTCTTTTTATATGACGGGAAGCCATTCTTTTTAGGAATATTTAAAATACTATCAATGACAGTGAGCAAATCTTCATAGAATATGTTTTCATCGTTTTGATGACCATTAACATCCTTGTAATGTCTGTACCACTCACCAACTTTATTCATAAACTCTAATTTTTTATCATGTTTTAAATGATAGCACTTCCTTTTTTTACTGACAAACATCTTGTTTATACTTAAAGATACTTCTATAGCAAAATGATCACTAACGAGCTCACTAACAATTACCGAATCAGCTGTACATTCAAACATATTAAAAAGTACTGCATAATCAATTCTGCCACCTCTCACGTGCGTTGGCGCACCATTCCCCAAGACTCTGACATTTTCCAATGAATTAATTATGTTATTCAATACAAAACCATTTTCATTTTGGCTACCACTGCTTCCCAAATCATGATGGCGAGCATTAAGATCACCCACTAATAGACAGTACTCATTAAAAATAACCTTAGGTAAATTCTCAAGATCCAATTTATCAGCATGTACATACACATTAATTATATGAAATACAATATCCTTTAAACATAATTTTACACTCAAGCATTCAGTGCCGTTGATTTCTGTCGCTACGGATAAAACAGCTGGTATATATATTATTTTTCGCAAAGGTAGTTAGACCCCTTATATTTTTCTCAATATCCGCCGGAAGTTCAAATGACTGATATCCTGTTAATTGGAAACCAGCCCCATTAACACCAGTTTCTTGTAAAGTTATTACATCGATATCATGAGAAAGAACCCAAGCATGAACATCGGTTCCTCTCTTTTGAAGACTATTTACATTCCACGATAGTGTTTTAAGACAAAACCCCTCCATTTTGATCAATCTCCTTCCTCATCTTTCTAGCAAAAGTAACCACATTCATTTTAAGGTCTTCATCTGGCCGCTGCATGTACTCTAGTACTATATCTAATAAGGAAGCAACACCAGCAACTAAGTTGTCACATCCATTCCTTTCACTTGGCAAATCTGTCGAATTTCTGTCATAAATGGGGCTACACTGAAACACATTATCAGTACACATTAATTCGGCATTTTTACATTCTCTTTCAGACATAATATCATTACAAGTAGCTCCATCTACAATTTGAACCTTCTTTTGAATACTGACCTTATTAGGTCTAGTACCTACATCATTCACTTCAGTAACATTCTCCTCCGTTCCAATAGAAACGACTTTACCAGTAGCATTACACACTTTTGATAGTTTATCATTCATGCTCAAGATTACCTTTTAAGTTCTTCTATTTCTAAACGAAGTGCTTGAATAACACTATCATGTCTATCACAAACTAGACTACGACTAGAGGTCTCCCCCTTTTGACGTTGCCTTTCTTCTTCATTTACGGGGATTTTAATGATGATCTGTTAAAAAAGGAGAACAAACTGGGTAAGCTAATTAAAAACTTAAGATTTGACCAGATTGTAGATAAACCCACACGAATCACTTCTACCTCAGCATCCCTTATCGATTTAGTCATTACTAATGCTAAATATATGATAACAAAATCAGAGGTAACCCCTAGCTCAATAGCAGATCACGAGAATATTTTAACTTTGCTGAACGTTCGTAAACCGAAAAGGCAAACTGTTTTTAAAACTTTTAGGTGCTTGAAAAAATACTCTCAAGAAACTCTTTGCTCTCTACTTATGAATAATGTTCACATATTGAATCAAATTTTAAGTACGGATAACGTAGGTAAGCAAGTAGAAATTTTAACCAATGTTTTCACATCCTGTGTAGATATATGGGCGCACCTGTGGTTACTAGAGAAGTAACTCGTCCCCTGCCCCTTGTGGATTTCTGATACTATAAAAGAGACGATAGTGGTAAGAGATAACGTGAAAAATAAACTAAAAATCAAAGAGAAAATATTCAGCTTAGAGAAACTCATAAGGAACTGAAGAAAAAGGTAAACTGATGTTAACTGATAGTAGAAAGCAGTACTATAAACAAGAATTTAATAATGCTAAAGGTAACATGGCTGCTAAGAGGAAGAGAGAGAGAGAGAGAGAGAGAGAGAGAGAGAGAGAGAGAGAGAGAGAGAGAGAGGTGCAATTAATTTAAAGACGAATAAATTAAGAAAAGGCTGAAGACTATTGATAATCTTTCCATCCCTTCATCATGATGAAAAGTTTAAAAATGTTTTTATTAGAGTAATTAGCTAACGTGTACTTTCAGATCATTCGATACAACACAAATACTTGTCTTTGCTCGTTCAAAACGCGCGAGTGGGTGTTTATGGACTCCTAAATTTGTGTCAGCATCGAGACCTAGAGAAATAATTTGCAACATGAAAAAATAAACCGGAAGCACCAGTTTCCATCAGACTGCGCCAGCGATGGAGACTCGTTTATCTCAATACCAATCGCCCGACAGTTTAGAAAATAATATATTATGTGACACTGATTTCAATGACAGAAATAATAAACCTCATCAAAACGATCGCTGCAGATACGTCTCAATGGAAGCAGTCGATGAACAGAATAGCAGAGCATCAGTAGGAAATGACTCAGTTGATTGATATCAGTGATGACCCAGACTTCATATCCTATTCCAGCTGAATGGAAAGTCCAGTTGCCGATTTTAATCATTTTCACCCGATGATGAAACCGTTCAGATTCTTGATAGGTCCTGCTGGCAGTGTGTTTGTTAACGGGGATTTTGTTGTGAAGCGTAATATATACGTGAAATATATAGGAACTACAGGCTGATTATCTTTTATCGATATATTGTCTAGTCACGATTTGCCTCTGTATCTAAACTTGTGAAGCATCTAATGTTCTCAACTTTTTTTTTTTTTTTTGAGACACCAGAGTTTGGTGGATGTCCGCACATACATACATATTTTTATATATATATATATATATGATATATATATATATATCCATATATATATATATATATGTATATATATATATATTATTTATTATATATTGTATATTATATAAATGTTTATATTATAAATGTATTATAAAAAACAATCAATCTTTGGATCAGTTAACTTTGTATTTGTTAAATATTAATCCGCCAAGAAGATTTATGGGAGCATAACATCGTTCCATCAAAATAACGGAAAGAAATCGGTGCTGGAAAGCTTAAAGCATGAACTGGACATTAGAATTTTGATATATATATATATATATATATATATATATATATATATATATATATATATATATATATATATATATATATATATATTAGTATATATTGTTTAGAAAACGTTTGACTAAAATTTCCGTATTAATAGACATCCATGTTATTTGTTGACTCTGTAATTATGTGCAAATTTCATATGCTGATGTATTTGTAATATATTGATGTAAAACCCACGTACTACCAAACCAAATTACACATAAAAATCATCTAGAAAAAAATATGAGTTCAGTGAAAATATGTCATCTAGAATGCTCATATTAAAAAATAATATTTTCTCTTCTGTTCACATCCTCATTCAGAGGGTATCTTATACCACCCATCATCCACTTTTCTTAGCGAACCCTGTTCTTTCGTCTTCTTTGTCTCGTGCGTCATGTTTCTCTCTCCCCTCCTTCATTAACAATAATGAAGTCCCTTGACGTGGTAAGTGGAAATTTGGCCGGTGGGGGAATGGGGTTGGGGGGCCCCGAGCCCCTGGATCTTCTTTCCATAACGCGAACATTTACACATGTGTACATAATGACATGTAAACAAAAGTGTGTTGTGTGTGTGTGTGTGTGTGAGTAGATATGTTTATGCCTAGCAAATAAATGATATTGTTGTGTTGACAGTTTTGTCCGAAAGCTGGTGACGCTGAGGCTAGATTGATTTCTGATATTTAAGAAAATATTCTTTAGGTTTCGGTCATTGGAAATTAATTCTTTCTGATGGCAAATACAAAATTTTTCAAAATGAAAAGCGTTCGATGGAACTGACAATTTATAGCAAGAAACGTGATTATGAATATTTTCATTTGACTTCTTCGATCCTGATTTGCTGTTGCAAATAGTATTGTAGTGGATGTTAGAGAGAGAGAGAGAGAGAGAGAGAGAGAGAGAGAGAGAGAGAGAGAGAGAGAGCGCTGTCCATTCAAAAATCGATTTGCCTCATGGCCACAGGGTTTCTTGGACGTAATCAATTTTAAATGAACTGTTTGCTTAGTGATACTACAAATATTCTCTAGTAGTGAAATAAAGCATAACGTTATTGAAACATGGATGAGGTGAGGAGGGATATGGGTGGGGTGGGACGGGGTGAAGCAGATGCAAGGAATAGCAATAGATGGAGAAAGTTAACTCGAGCGGCCGACCCTGCTGTACAGTGGGATTAATGCGGTCGAAAGAAGAAGTTATGGAAACAATACTGAGGCTGGTTACGTCTTATTGACCATGTAGATCAAAATCCTCAAATACATACCACCACAACATCACTACCAAGAGGAAAAAACTAAGAACAGTAAAATATAAAATCCTGATGTCACAGTAACGTATTACGACCTGGAACTGTTAAAAGCCAAAAAGGTGCAGAAATGCTGACGTTGACAAATAGCGGCGCGTGTCGGTGGTGTGTTGGCCGTCGTCCCTAAGTAAACCTCTGGAACCAGGATGGATGAACCTCGGGTCGCTTTTTGTCTTGTACTTTGCCGTTGTGAAAACAGAATGTCATTACATTGAGTTTCCATAGCCTCATGTGCAATACTCTTTCAGCTTTTCATGTGAAATGTTTTCAGAATATCGTAACGCGAACAAATTAAAATCAGCATTAATTTTATCCCGGGTATTTCAGTCTGTCCAGGAAAAGGTGAAAGTTCAGCCTTGAGTAGAAAACGTTTTTCTCTTTACCATGTTTACACATTTTCGTGCAGAGAGAAAGCTGTTTTCAATCCGTCGTTCCCGAGGCATAAACTTTATAATCCTGGTTGGCGAAACTTACAGGACCCTTCAGTGTTATTGAAAAGGGGAAAGTATGACGACATCAAGAGTTTATGCAAATTGAAAGGGACCTCTGTTGTTATTATCAAGAGGCTCTTTGTGGGGTCGTGGTTTATCTGTTGTGAGGTTCAGAATCGTGTGTTGAGCAAACACTCTTCCTCTGATTTGAATGCATTAGCACTCATGATATGGAATGACAGTTAGGACTTAGTTCTGATAGATAGAATGCTTTATCTTCCATAAGGTTATAAATTTCATTTGAGATTCTGTGAATGGGAAATGTGAGATAGTTTTATGTTCTTCCAAAACACTAAATCAAATAACTTCATTTGAATTTAGTTATGCTCTTCCGCTCAGACTGATGATAATAAGGTAATAAACTTACGGAACCAGAAACCTTCATCCACATTGTGGCTGGATCCCATTATTACAGACATAACAATAGATTAAACAGGCGGTGTTTGTTTGTGTATAGAAGCATAAGCTATAATGGCCGTATAGTGACGTTTGTCTTTTGTTTAGGAGACTCCCCATTGTCTCACGGAAGGAAGCCGGGATGAGCGTCTTGATGGCGGATGCTGTGCTACAGAGAGAGAGAGAGAGAGAGAGAGAGAGAGAGTAAATAAAAACTTCCTATTAGGGTATCAAAGTCAATTCGTAGAAGATAAACCACAATGCATTTTTTATTGTCAATAGATATTGCCAATATTGTCAATATCGTTTGCTCCAGATTCTGAAGGTTTGTGATATAAGTCATGAAACGGAGTGACCCATTAAAATCGAATAGGCAATAAAGTGTCTGTCATAGTCCATAAATTGCTCAATCTCCATTTTACATCTCTACTTAGTTATTATGCGATCGACTGCTTTCACTGACGACCGTTGAGGGAACCGTTTTGATGACGGTTGCGACCTGCTATTTAGATTCTCTTGTCTCGATGAATTTGAATTGCCCGCCATCAGTGTCAGGGGGTCATGGAGAATCTATCGCACCTTCCGTTGGTGGTAGCCGGTGTCTGCGAGTGGAGCTTTCCTTTTTGACGTTTTTATCTTTACATCAATATATTTTTTTTGTCATCCCTAGAAAGTCTGCATTGTTTTTATGACGTGGTAAATATAAGCATCATTTGAGATGTGTTCATAAGTGATGCGAGAGTAATTAGTTTCTATATATTAAAGTGCGGTATTTAAAAAGAACGCATTAGGTATTAGGAAGTGTCCTTCCGTTGTTTATTTTATGAGTCATTGGTGTTTTGAGAAGTTTACTTTTATTATCATTGAATTTACTGGATATCAGCTTTCTACGGACTGAGAAATTTGTAAATGTCGATTCTCTCTTCTCTCTCTCTCTCTCTCTCTCTCTCTCTCTCTCTCTCTCTCTCTCATATATATATATATATATATATATATATATATATATATATATATATATATATATATATATATATATATATATATGTGTGTGTGTGTGTGTGTGTGGTTGGGTGAGTAGGTAGGTGCCTTGACTTAGGCTCGCATTCGCAAGGTCCTTGGTTCGATTTCAACCTGTTGCCTACCAATTGCGAATGAGTGCGAGAGTCATCTGGGGTCAAGAAAAGGGCAAGGGGCTTGCAACCTCATCCCTAGAGACTTGCTGGGAAGCGCTACTCATGCTGCGCAACCCCCGAACACATACTTATGTATATAATACACACACACACACACACACACACACACACACACATACATATATATATATATATATATATATATATATATATATATATATATATATATATATATATATATATATATATATATATATATATATATATATATATATATATATATAATATAGCATAATGCAGCACAGCCTCTGGCTTCCAGCCACAACTCAATAAACATGAGTTATGAAAAATCCTACGCTCTGATGAACCCTCAATCTTTATCAATAAATTCAGTGGCGATTATAATCTATTTACTTATTCGTCAGATGGATGACGGTGATATGAAACAACGAGGGGATCGGAGAGAGAGGTTAAAAGAAAAAATAAATGGAAATTTGTGAAAAAGGGGAAACGCGAGATGATGGATGCAGGAAACAATAGGGTGAGTAAAAAAAGGGAATTTATATTCTCAGAGAGAGAGAGAGAGAGAGAGAGAGAGAGAGAGAGAGAGAGAGAGAGAGAGAGAGAATAATCAGTCCGAGGGGAGACTTTGAGGGGAAATGATTGGATGTCTGAATTAGGGGGAAAGGTGGCAAGGCGAGGAATACAAAACTGGGACTGGAGAGGATTTGGTTGCAGTGGTCCTGAAAGTTCGGAAGTTTCGTCTTCCTTATCGTCGATGTTTATTCCCTGGAAGTCCTTTTATTCTGTCTCCCAGGAAAAGATGCCTGGAAGCTGGAAAGCAAATTTCCTTTCAGTCCTTTCCAGTTAACCTCTGGAAGGAACATTGCAATTGCCTGTATGAATTCAATTTGCGAATCACCTTTAAGAAGTGAATTTTAAAGCCTCTCTTTCAAAATTTCCAAATGTTATATTTGAGAAATATAGCAGTTTATAATACGCTACTCTTATTTATTGTTTTGTGTATATGGCTTCATTGCAGAAATGTGTTGGTTTTTTATTTTCACAAAAGTTCAAAAATCTCTGCTTCTCTTTCAAAAATCGATGACCATCCTTTTCATACGGAGGGGTCGAGAACACTGAGGACGTTACGTACCGTCCCGGGGCTAGGACCATGGCACCTTTATTCTCCAGTCTTTTATGGGGCCATTGATGAGAGGGGCTGGACGACGGCCAAGTCTAAACGTGGAGTTTATCGTCCGTAGACTATCTTTGTTGCACACAGATATGAAATAGATATATGGGTACACATTGCATTTTATTACATGGAGACATGTCTCCGTTTCCATTCTGAAAAAGCTGACTCGTCTGATCTTTTAGGAGTTTTATAAAGAGAAAATGAATAAAACTCGCCAAAAATTTAGGCGACGCCATGTTACCCGTCCTTCGCTTTCCAACTTGAAAACTTTCTTCTAAGATACCGGTGATTATCCTTTTCTGCATTCATATGTTTCTCTGTTTCCTCTGAAAAAAAAAAAAGGAGGGTGAAGTGTGTTTATAACGATGATCGCATGCGCAGCAAAAATATGTTCTAGGGTAATATTTTCATCTCTCGCGCCTCAGAAAAGGTATATATATGGATTCTTCGTAGTCATCATCAGTCTCTACATCGAGTAGTGATAATATCTCTTCAGGCAAAAGATTTTTTTTTCCCATGCAACGCTCATTATGTGGGATAAATGGGATCAAACAAAAAGAAATCAGTTGTTTATCAGTGAACGCCAGAAGCATAGCGGGGCGCAAAGGGTATATTATTATGTCCTCTGTCAGACTCCTTCCGTTACAAAAAATTTTTCATGTTTACCACTAATGTAGCCCAGGGTGTTACCAAATGATGTTCCTACAATTTGTGTAAGATGAATCGCATTTTCTGCTGACCCGTCGCTGCTTGATCAGTGCGGTACTGTACCATCTTCGAAAGGGGGAGAGGGTGTTACTCCGTTGAAGGCGGTGTGATAAGGGTCGCGGGCGACTGAGATATGCCGTTGGTAGCGCTTAACAGGTTAATTAAGGACTTAGAATATCATAATTACGAATACTTGAAAAGGGATTTAGAATGACTTGATTATGATTACCAGCTACTTGAGTAAATACAGACGTTTTTGACCAATTTACGGCTGTTTTGATGCTGTTCAATAGACTTCCATAGCTACAGAGACTGAGGAAGTCGCATCTCACCTTCTCGCCGTCTTCTGCCTTCTATTTCCGTCTTTCCTTTGGCCACCAATTGGGGGCTTTACGAACGCCGTGTCTCCTTCCACTCTGCTTTTCATTGTCCTTTCATTTCTCCCAGACTGTGGTTATCGAAGACTGAGAGAGAGCGTCACCTCCCCACTTTGTCGTGACCTTTTATTTTTCGTTCGTTTGGGAAAAGGTGGAAAAGAAGAAGGTCCCGGAGTGGCAGGCGAAGAAAACTGAGTTTGGAACTAAACGGGAAGTACTGGATATCAGTGATAAATGTAAGAGGGAGAAAGAGACATAAATGCTATGAAAAAAGAATTCTACCGAGAGGATCAGAGTCGGATAACTGACCGGGAAAGGAAATTGGAAGTAGGATGAGGAAGAGGAATGCTCTGGTGAGACCAGAGCCTAACTTTTTTGCGATTATTTTCATTGACCTTTTATTCTTGGGAGAGAGAGAGAGAGAGAGAGAGAGAGAGAGAGAGAGAGAGAGAGAGAGATCGAAGAACCAGATCGAGGCCGCGAGTGTATACCGTATCTCGAGTATTTTACGAGAGGTTTCAGACCTGTTTTTATGGTATATATTATTTAACGAAGCAAGGTCTGATATTGTTAGTCTTTTCGGCTAACAGCCAGATCCCTCAACAGGATCATACTCAGTTTTATGGAACTCTTGTATTCGTATATTGTGTCACCCCTTGTCTGAGTACTCTGTAGGGGGTTAGTGCCGTCAGTGCACCTCATGCCGTGCACCATAGGCACTACTTAAGGTTCTTTGCAGGGTGCCTTCGCCCTCTCGCTGCAACCCATTCTGTTCCTTTTACTGTACCTCCTTTCATATTCCACCCTCTCCTAACAATTGATTCATAGTGCAACTGCGAGGTTTTCCTCCTGTTGCACCTTTCAACACCTTTTTACTGTCAATTTCCGTTTCAGCGCTGAATGACCTCATAGGTCCCAAAGCTTGGCCTTTGGCCTAAATTCCATATTCAATTCAACTCAATTCAACCCTTTGTTTAAGGTGAGTGCGCATACTACTGGGTCCCGCGAGAGAGAGAGAAATGACATCACCAGTGATAAAATACTTATTGGAAAACTTACCTTTGATCACACGGTCTTCAGACAATTCCGTAAGTGGCCGCAAACGGTCAGAAGTTAGAAAGAAACTCAAGGCTATTCAGAAACAGTTATGACAAGGAAAATACGTTATTCTAGACTCTAGAGAACGTCAATGTAGTTGCTTTTAAATCACGTAGGAAATGAAACAGGAACCAAAATACAAACCAAACTACCAAAGCACCTCTGTAGCATATCAAGTACTATTTGGCCAATGGTTGAATAGGCAGAAAATGATTTGGGAAGGAACCTTTTTGGTACTTTCCTCATTCGCGATTATGAGGTCGCGGCATGTCAGTCTACAGTTTGTTGTTGGTGACAGTGATTAATAGTTAATTTTGTGATATGGTGTTGCGCGTTTCAAATCTGTCGTGCTTATTATCGTGACGCGAATTACGACAGTGACGGCCATTGTACCTGTCACTGCACGCAGGACAAGTCAGTTCATGAACTACACATGAAGACAAGGTAAGGTATTTATGCCTCTTGAATTTACAATTACTTGTGTCGTGCTGACTTAAATCCTGTTTTTTTTTTTTTTTTTTTTGTTTTAACTGCTATACGTTAGAAACAATGTTGTATGTCGATATGATTTTCCGGAGTTGTAGGAACAGGTAAATTGATAGTTTTACTTTCATCGCAAAATGAATTACTTGTAGAAACTACCGTGAATCATCACTTAGTTATTGGTGTCATTTTCCTTGGAGTTGTGCCGAATGGCAGAGGCTAGTTCTTTCTGAAAAGATAATGACGTCTTTACAAAAGTTCCATTTCCTTTATTATACTTTTGTTTTCGTGACGAAAAGCAGTTCTCCGTTCTTTACACTGCTAGATAAAATACAGTTCGGATTATATTTTCATGACGGGAAGTAGAACTTCGTTCAATAGATTCTAGGATAAAATACAGATCAGTTAATTGAACTTCAAAGCTTTTATCTTGAGTTGTTGCGCTTTCAGCATGTTTATAGTAGGGACAGTCGTTAAGTTTACTGTATTTTAACTTCACTCACGTGTTATCCAAAGATTGCAGTTTTTATTAATAGAATAATCTGTCAAAATTACATTTAACCCATAATTATATATCTATTATGTATACAGGTAATCCTACAGTTTAGGGGGTCCAAATTCACTGCATTACGAGAAGTCAAGATCAGCACGATCTTGATCACATATTGCAGTGAATTTGGACCCCAGTAAACTGTAGTATTATATATATATATATATATATATATATATATATATATATATATATATATATATATATATGATTATTATCACTTTTGTACGTGATTCATTTATCATTTATCATGAAAAATAAGATTAAAATCTGTCAGGACCTGACACTCAGTCTCTTATTTTTCACTTGTGTGTAATGTGTGATGTGTGTGTGCGTGTGTGTGTGTATTAGCATTCAACATTATTTTATTAAATGTTATCTCTGATTACCCCCACCCCCTCCACTCACCGATAAATGAACCGTTTTGCTTTATAAGCGGAGAGAGAGGCGTGTAAGTAAACCCAGCTGATCCCACCAGTGGCAAAATCCCCCCGGGGAAATATCATATTCATTTCTCTCCCGTCAGGGGTGATATATGGATTGTACTATAGGAGTTAGTCCTTTCATTTTGTTGCGGCGTTTTCTCTCTCTCTTGTTCGCTGTAGTATTTTCCTTTTTCCGTTTTCGTATTTTCTCGTTTTCGTTTGGTTGTGTGAGTTGAACCTTTAGAGCGAAAATGTCTGTCGTTTGTAAATAAGGCTCATCTGTTTTGGGATCTGTGTTGGAAATCGAGACGTTGCTATTTTTTTTATTTATTTCGTTTAGGTAGTATTTTCTTTTTATTCATGTTTCCCTTTTTTCCATTTGTATATTGAAGATGTATTTGGACGTAGGTCAAAGCAAAGTAAACCATCATTTAGCGACGTTCGTTCTCATATAATTCATATAAAAATCTTTATATCCTAGGTTTTAATCTTTACAAAATACTACAGTTTTCAATTAATAATTTTGTAAAGTCTTTTGTTATTATAAAAAAAGGGAATTAGGTTAAATTTCCTTATTTACAAGCAACTCTAGCATTAAAACTTAATCTTGGCGTTTTGTTTGCTAAATGAACTTTGTTCCATATGCTGCCATACAGGCCGTCTGATGAACAAGTTTCCCCCTGTCCCGCTTCCGTTCAGCTTTCTTCTTTTCTTGAGACTTGACTCCGTGGTTTTATGAAGGCTGTCGCCGTTCCGTTCCGTTCCGTTCCGTTCCGTTCCGTTCCGCGTTCCTCTTGGCCACTTATTTCACCGGAACATTGTCGTCGGTGTCTCAGCATAAAGACGTCCGTTCCGTTCCTTCTTTTCACTTGGTCTGCATTACTTTGTGGAGAGAGAGAGAGAGAGAGAGAGAGAGAGAGAGAGAGAGAGAGAGAGAGAGAGAGAGCTTTTACCGAGGAAGGATTATAGGGAACTAAATCCAAGTTGGGGAAAAAATGAAAGCCGAGAAAAGCCGGAACAGGAACGGAACGGAAGAGTAACGGGGTCATTACTGTCGTTTGTGTTGTCGCTTCTGGTAATCCCTTCCCATTCTGCGTCTTTATGGGGAACGGGAGGAAAACCATTTACTTGTGGTACGAGCGACTATATAACAGAATGCTCCGCATATGCGAGAAAGCCAAAAATAAATAGATAAATAAATAAAAAGAAAATGGTGGAAAAAATGAATGGAATAATAACCATAAAAATAACGTATAAATAAATGAATAACAAATGAAAACTGCTGGAAAAAAGTAATGGAACATTAACCATGACAATAGCGTATGAGTAAATAAGATTGCTGCCATATATCAATGAATAATAGTTCAAAATAATTACTGGAAATGATACAAAGGGTTACGGGCTCTTAAAAGGGACGTTAAAGCTTCCCTTCCGCATAGAAGCACCTATATTAATCACCCTGTCAAGTAGACCATGCCACAGTTGTGCTGTAAAGGGAATGAAAGACCCCTGGTGGGCCGTTGCAGAGGCTTTACACTGCCCGTTTGCTACTACTACTGTGTAGCGTCGTAATGTTTTGAAACTTCCAAGGAATGTCAAATGGGTGAGTAGTCTGTCTTCAGTTATGACACGAGAATATAGGCCAGCTGTGCATTTTATGGGCTAATGATTAACTGTGAAAGGTTAATCATTAGGCTATAAAATGCACAGCTGGCCTATATTCTCGCGTCATAACTAAAGACAGACTGCTCAATACTCACTCATTTGACATTCCTTGGAATGTCAAAACATTACGATGCTACACAGTAGTACTGTAGTAGCAAACGGACAGTGTATAGCCTCTGCAGCGGCCCACAACTCTGATATAATAGGTAGCTTAGATATTTTTTATTCTGAAATATGTCATAATTTAGTTTGCCTGGAAGAAAGGCTGTTAGCTAGTGTATGACAAAAATTGTAATAATTAGTGGAATGCCAGGACGTGAGTAAATGATGTTTGGTCATATTAAAAAACTGAAATCAGATGAAAAACAAATCAGGTAAATAAAAATCTCGCAATGAAGACGGTTGGCGGAAGTGGTTAGCATACTCACAGGAAGGATATTCAGGCCTTTTCAGGAGTCATTGGGTTCATGCGAATGAGGTGGGGGGGTGGGATGGGATAAGGACTTGGAGGCGATCAGGGGTGGTAAGGATGCTTGTGTTAGGTCAGGTCATGGTAGGTTACGTATTTAATGATTCCTGCCTCCCGACTATAGGCCACATTCCCCAAAATCAGATCCGTCACATTCCAAATGAGTTTCCTGACTGCTCTTGAAAATATATATGTCTTGTAATGAAACGGTTTGGTGTGTTTGG
Source organism: Macrobrachium rosenbergii (assembly GCF_040412425.1). Classification (NCBI taxonomy): domain Eukaryota; kingdom Metazoa; phylum Arthropoda; class Malacostraca; order Decapoda; family Palaemonidae; genus Macrobrachium; species Macrobrachium rosenbergii. The sequence goes on from NC_089782.1 coordinate 26,861,849, forward strand.
TCGTCTAAATCTTCCCTCTCTTCACAATTTTTTTTTTTTTTGCATCCCATGCCTAATCCTTTGCTTCGATAAAATACGAAAGTGAAGCGACAGTTTCATTCATTTGTATCGGATTTTTTTTTTCCATTACAAAACAATTCTTGTGTTTAATAATTGGAAGAAAATTGGTGTGCCTCTCTGATCCCTGTGATGACAAAATTCTCCGGAGGAATTTCCATGTATATTTTCGCGCCAGCGACGATGAATGGCGTATGTATGGTTTTGCACGAGTTCATTTATCTTATTCATTTTATAAATTTATTGTTTTGGCCATGCCAAACTAGATTTGGGAATCATGTTTGCGTAAGGGAGGATTGTATAGATCATTCAGGGATTTGCTTATGAGTACAAGTTAAAAGATTCGCTGGCTATTCTGACCAGCGCCTCATACGATCATCCAGCATTGGCCAAAGACTCAGCCTGTTTGTGAGATGTATGCGATAAGTTACCGACGTTGTTTATGACTTGTTGTTCGTGGTTATGAAGTAGTTATGATGTAACGACATTTTCGACTCATTCCATGAGGTAGCTTTCAAAATATATTTAACTGTCGATCTATCCTTGGTAAAAGGTTTTCTTTACAAACATCATTTGTGATCAGGTTTTTCTCATAAGCTTTCATCTCTGGGTGTTTTTTTTTTAGTACCTTATCACATAACTGGATAATGAGTCGTTATCTTGATTACGTTGCCTGAGACCCCAACAATTACATTACTTAATCACCACAACAATAAGGTCATTTACCGTCCAAGTGACGTCGAGTCTCGTTACAACAAGACCTCTCCAAGGCATGCGGCTCATTTCGTTTTGATGGGGTCACTCATCGGCCGGGTAATTTTCCTTATAATTAGGTCACTTAGCGTCCGGGTAATTTCTCTGTAACAAGGTCGCCTGCCGTCTGGGAAATTTCACTTGACTTTGTAAGCAGGTCAGTTTTATCGCTTGCATATGTTACCAAATATTTTGTTCACTGTTGATTGGGCAGACATACGTATGCTTTCAGTGTGCAGTTGTTGAGGTGTAGACTATATTCTCATTGTATTTTCTATTCTGTGCGCTTAATAAAATAGAGGAAATTGTAATTAGGTAGATATAACTCAAAGTTATATTCTAGTAATCGTAGGAAAGGTGGTATTACTTCTATTGTCTTATTAGTATTACTTGGTTGATGTTAGTATCGTATATGTGGCGAATTACCAAAGAAAACTATGAAAAGAAAGTATTTGTTAACAAAATCGGAAGGAATTGTACAACAGCTTCCATAACATCAGCATCTCTGGAAAGCGAAAGTTCTTTATCTCTCCGAGATAAAAAACAAAAGTTAAATGGCTTCCAGAAGAGGCAGAGGAGAGTTTAAATGCTGGGGCTGGGGTCGGGGCCGAGTGGCAATAGTAGGAGTAGGAGTAGGAGTAGTCAAAGGCGCCGCCAGATGGTGCTACTCCCAAGTCCTCTGAAAGTCCTGCCCCTGACACTTTTAACGCCTCGCTTTTGACTCTCGCCCGGAAATTGAGTCGTGTGCAGCTCTCTCTCTCTCTCTCTCTCTCTCTCTCTCTCTCTCTCTCTCTCTCTCTCTCTCTCTCTCTCTCTCTCTCTCGCAGCAATATGCAGCAGCCCGTATGGTAACTATTTGATAATGTTAATATAAGTTAATTTTGCATATCACAAATGTTTTTTCATGATCCACATTTTAAGATGTTTTATTTTGTGTGTGTGTGTGTGTATACGTGTATAAGTATGTATTTATGTATGCCTCTCTCATACTCAGTAAGCGTTCACGCCTTTCCCGTAATGGGAAGTAAATTTCTTGTTTCATACATGCATTATTTTTATAATGTTACTAACCATTATTTTCTTCTGGGGTAGTTATAACTCACCGTAATGGATTAATCATGTCTTTTAAAGTTATTAATGTCTGTTATAACAACCATAAAAGCTCTAAATCCGGCGCACCAAGTAAATACGTTTGTTTGGGTCTTGGAATTGATTTCTGTTTTTGCGGTTCTTGGAAATGATAATGATTCTTGGAAATGATAATGATCACTGTTCTAGTGCAGGGGGAATATCAGTGATACTTATGATGATGATGTATATAATGATCTTCATAATACTCATCGGTATGATATAATGGAATCTGGAAGGTTGTTTACATTTACTAGTGTAGTATTCACGCTCTGATAATCTGTGCCGCATTTTCTACTTTTACATAAAAGAACCAACAAAAATCCTTTTTAAGTAATAGAAAAAAACACCATGAATCCTTTAGTACCGAGTTTTTTTTTTTTTTAGGAGCAAAGAAGACCACGAAATTGTGCACAAAAGAACCATGAAAACAGTTGCATTAAATAGAAAAAAACAGTACGAATCCTTTAGTTTGGAAAGATATTTTTTTTTAAATTTAGGAGCAAGCAACAAAGAAGGCCATGAAACCGTGAAGACAATAAAATGGTCCAGTTCTGGACGATTGGATCGTGCCAGTGGTCAGAACGGCCTGAAAGACGACATGTAATAGCTTCATGAGGTTGGAAAACGCGTCCTTTTAAGAAAGGGGGAGATTAGATCGGCATCAGGGGCCATAAAGATCCTCCCGAAGGGGTGAAGGGGAGGTCGTGGCCGGACGAGTATTATTGCGTCATGGCGCGGGAGGGGGGGGAGGGTGGTTGAAGGAGAGGAGGTCTTGACCTTAGAAGAGTTGGGGGAGGCGTGGGAGGTTTGGGGTTGGTATTGATGAACATAGCAGTATTTGTACTTGAAGTTTAAGCTTAATGCTTTTTATGTTCATGGTTCTCTTATTATAATAACCAAACTGGCAGTGGTCACTTTGAACAATAAGGATTCTAATGGCGGTAATGCTGATAATGGTGTATGTAGAGATCTTCACACTCATCAGACGCATGCTAATAAGCGTGTGATCTTTATGGGTAGATTGGCGAAAGACGTAAGCAGCTCAGAACAGTCTTTTAGTAAATACTTGCTTGCGCATTTCGGCTGTTTTGCACTTCATAGACCCTTTCATTGCCCCCTTTTTTTTTCTTTGCTTTCTTCGGATGATGTGGATTTGATAAAGCCTTGTCCAGTTCGCATAAAGCCGGAAGCTCGTATTATAAAACTGACAAAAGACCAATGGACGTATTAACAAACATAAGTAGGCATTTTTAATTGCGTGTTGATATAAATATTTTAATACGTCCATAAATAAGATTCGTTTTGTTAGATATCACAGTAAAAGTGCCTCCTCTATCACCAACCAAGTGCCAATGAAGCGTCAGTCACTCAAGTGTTTATATGGCCTGGTTTGACACACACACACACACAAATTGGGGTTCAGGTCCAGAATTCTCTTTGAAATCACCATTCTTAGTTTTTAATGTGTCAAATTTTGTAAATAATTCGTGACACATCTGCGGTTTTAAATATTGCAGGCTCCCAGTTGCTTGGGAATCGTGGTCATAGAACCGTCCAGGGCGCTACGGATGAACTGCACCTTCCGGATAGATGTCGGTTTATATTAGAGGATGATTGGTGGAACTTCAGCCTCCAATTCATACCTTGGCAGGATAGTTTGTAGGTGGGAACGACATACAGTTGTCTGGATTATTTTTTCAATGTTTTTATTCTTCAAAACTTATGATTCCGAGATTTCTTGCATTTTCTCTTTTTGATGAAAATAACGTGTGTCAACGCCCCTCAGATGCTCGCATTTCATTCTGTACTTTGGAAGGTTGGCGGCGGAGGTCAGGAAGGGCTGAGGGGATCACGAAAGGGCTGTGGAGATTGAGGCTATGTTGAGGATTGAGAGTGAGGGGAGGAGGAAATAAAGGGGAAAAAGAAGGTGGCTGCCGAAGGGAAGGTGATTAATTGGGAAGATTTAATCCCGATGATGATTGAATGAGGGAGAATGCAAGTGTGGACGCAGAAAGTTCTCTCTCTCTCTCTCTCTCTCTCTCACACACACACACACACTCTCTCTCTCTCTCTCACACACACACACACAGAAACACTGAGGGGAGAATTGCAAAGAATGAAGTTTGATATTTGACGGAATAAAATCAAGACGGGTGGTAAAATTTACGTCAACTGCAATTGAGTGTAATTTTTAATAACTGTTCGATTGGCAAATCATCCTAACGTGTTATTTTTAATGATTGTTCTTCAGACTTTGGTTCATCGGGATGAGTGGACATCATGGGGATAAAGCTGCTTTAGTTTAATTATCTAAATTTAACATTACAGGGAATAACAAACCTCATTTATTTCAAAGCGTGTGTGTTCAGTGTGGTATCCTTATCACTAAAGGGTGGGGATGAAGGACTCACCGAGGTCTCAAAAGTAGGTTGTAAGTGAAGTTTACAAATTCAGAGAGGTGCCGTTATGTGCGTGCAAGGAATGCAGAGCCAGACGGACGAGGTTTGGTTATTACATATCGTACGATATACGTATGTGAATGACATACATATAATACATTAGGGAGGTATGAATGGACATGAAATATAAAAGAACGTAATATATATATGTGAAGGTTCATACATCGTACTGAATATGTTTTTCATGTACCTACACAAAGTATAAGGGCAAAACTTGAACGGGGAACTTTGTGTCCTTTTCTAGCCCAGGCTCGAAAAAAAGAAAAAAGAAAATAGGAGGAAGATTGGTAAGACTAACACGCTAAGGAGGTGTGTGACAGATCTCTTGAAGTCCTTTACTTATGGATGTCGTCCTGTGAAAGATTCGAGTCGGCAAAAAATATATAACTTGGATAGTTTTTGTTCTTCTTTTCCATTGGTGGTGAAATGCATCATAGCGACGATCACTGGCATCGTCCAAAATAGAAATATTGAATTGAGAGCGTTATTTATTTACTGTTTTTATGTAATTGTTTATTCATCATTCTATTTTTTATCTTGAGTTTGCCACCTAACTTGTGTCTTTGTTTGTTAAGCATCAAGAAAACAAGTAAAAAATGCGCCTAAGTTTCTTCGGCGCAATCGAGTTTTCTGTACAGCTTATAATTAAGGCCACCGAAAATGGATCTAGCTTTCGGTGGTCTCGGTAGAATGCTGTATGAAACTCTCAGCCGGCCGTGGTGGCCTGTGTTTGTGCGTTGCCAGAAGCACGATTACGGTTCACTTTAACCTTAAATAAAATAAAAACTACTGAGGTTAGAGGGCTGCAATTCGGTATGTTTGATGATTGGAGGGTGGTTGATCAGCATGCCAATTGGCAGCCCTCTAGCCTCAGTAGTTTTTAAGATCTGAGGGCGGGCAGAAGAAGTGCGGACGGACAGACAAAGCCGGCACAATAGTTTTCTTTTCAGAGAACTGAAAACGGCTGTCGAAGAAATAAGAAAACGTTATCCCAAAAAGACATTTCCTCCTCAACTTCGCCAGTAAACGTTCTGGGAACGTTTCCAGTTTCCTGCGCTGCTCTAACTCTGTCAAGACCGATGGCCCGCCCTCGAGCTAGAGAGCGAGACAATGTCTCCATGTAAACATGCTTGCTTGTGCTTGCGTTTCTGTTGCCTCTGCTGATAAGGTGTATTTGGGGACATTTACGGGAAAGGAATATTAAGGTGGGGAGGAGGGGGTTGGGGGGTGGAAGAAAGGTGTGAGAGTGGAATGATCTTGGGAGTGTCGTGAAGAGGATTTTGCGGATGAAAATGATTAGTCGCTTGGGAATTTCTGACTTATTAACGTGGGTTATTGTTGATCATAATTAGCCTACTTTCACCTTCTTTTCATATCATTTAAATTTCATTTGGAATCCCACATTTTTTTGTCATTACCTAGTCTTTTTATTTTTCTTGTTTTCAGAACAATAGGAAAACTTCATATATATCTTAATTCTCTGCTACAAAAAATAAAGGTAATTTCACAATGAAAGAGAATGAGAAAATAATCTGCACAGATCCATGTTAATCTGGCTTCACCATCCCATGGGCGCCATTTTCACTCTTCCCTATTTCATTAAATTTTCCCTGCTTAGCATTTTCCACTCTTCTCCCTCTCTTCCCTTGTTTATCCTTGTGCTCTTCTTCAGCTGAATTATACAGTTTGAGTCAGGTGTTGCAAATTGTTAAGAATGGACAGCAAAGGAGAACGGATATTGAAGTCTTGGATTTATCGAATACATTTCATGGCGTATGGTTTTTGTGAAGAATTATTTCGTGTTCCATATTTTGCTTTACATCTGCACTTTCATCTTCATCCATGTTTATTTCGGTGGCACCCCTATAGACTATCTTTCGTCAGCTTAGAATATTCTTGAGCAACCAGCTGCTTTTATGTCAAAATATTTATATATATATTTTTTAAAGTTTTATATTTTTTGAACAGTATTTTTTAATTCAAGAATTTTCTCGTGGCTATCTTCAAGTTTTCAAGTTTCACTTCCTTGGGGGAAATTATTTTAATAGATTATGTTATTCTTTATATTTCGTAGTTTTCCTGTGTTCTTTTTCTTTCACAGTCAGTCTGTCATTCTGTCTTGTCCCTTATTTTTTGTTTTACGAACGAGTGAGACCGTATTTACGTTTTTTTTTTTTTTTTTTTTTTGCTTTCAAATTCTTTTCTGTTTTACTTTCTTCTGCATCCGCTTGTCCAGTGAGTCCTCATCTCTGTGCTTATGTTTCTCTCTCTCTCTCTCTCTCTCTCTCTCTCTCTCTCTCTCTCTCTCTCTCTCTCTCTCTCTCTAGGCTAATTTATAATTCGTTCGTCTTTAGTTTTCTGTTTCCCATCTTCCATATGTTAGCACAGTTTGTCACTCGCATCTTAATTTTTTTTCTATTGTGCCTTTCAATCTTAACATACAACACCACGTA